>NC_091991.1:176610144-176910144 GCF_044704955.1 Pristiophorus japonicus | reverse complement strand
TTTCCCATTATAAATCTATGGCCAATGATGAAATCTGCCACTGTAAACATGCCAGGCTGTAATTACACCTTCCCACCAGTGGTGGCACTGCAGCACAGGTTAATTGTCCGAAATCCTGAGTTCTGAAATTTGGAATGATCCAGAATCCGGACACCGGGCCAATCCGTGCTGGGTTTCGTCCAGAATCCGGAAAATGTTCCGAAATCCGGACCAGCCCCCACTCCGCCGCCGACCTCACCTCACCTCGGCAACCGCCGACCTCACCCCGCCTCGGCAACCTCCGACCTCACCCCGCCTCGGCAACCGCCGACCTCACCCCGCCTCGGCAACCGCCGACCTCACCTCGCCTCGGCAACCGTCGACCTCACCCCTCCTCGGCTACCGCCGACCTCACCCCTCCTCGGCTACCGCCGACCTCACCCCTCCTCGGCTACCGCCGACCTCACCTCGCCTCGGCAACCGCCGACCTCACCCCGCCTCGGCAACCGCCGACCTCACCCCGCCTCGGCAACCTCCGACCTCACCCCGCCTCGGCAACCGCCGACCTCACCCCTCCTCGGCAACCGCCGACCTCACCCCTCCTCGGCAACCGCCGACCTCACCTCGCCTCGGCCGCTCCTCCATTTTGCATCTCCAAATTTCTCAGCCTGAACAAGGGAAACTCCTATGAACCAACCAACATTGCTTCCCATACTGCTGTAAGTTTTTTTTGAATAATATCAAATCAAATATATAAAAAATAGGACAGAATGTATGACTTTAAAATGAAGCAATATGCATGCCCTGCTTCAATTATCCCCTACACTCGAAGCCTCTGAAGATTATAATTGGTCAGCAAACCCAATGTGCAATGCTAAGAGAGATTGAGTAGTTAAGGTTTAAAAATGTGATCTGGTTTAGTTGTATATCAGTCAGGTTCATGTATTTAAACTTGTCCGCACCTTTCACCACCAGCCTCCATGTTCAACGGATCATCCTCCGCCATTTCTGCCACCTCCAGCGTGATCCCACCACCAATCACATTTTCCCTTCCCCTCCCCTCCCCTCTCAGCATTCCGAAGGGACCGTCCACTCTGCAATCACCCCCAGCACCCCCTCCCCTTCCCACGGCACCTTTCCGTGCAAGTGCAGGAGATGCAACACCTGCCCTTTTACCTTCTCCTTTCCCACTATCCAGGGCCCTAAACATTCCTTCCAGGTGAAACAGCGATTTACTTGTACTGCTTTCAATTTAGTAAACTGCATTCGCTGCTCACGATGTGCTCTTTATATTGGTGAGACCAAACGCAGATTGGGTGACCGCTTTGCAGAGCACCTTCGTTCAGTCCATAAGTTCGTTGACCCCGAGGTGCCGGTCGCCTGTCACTTTAATTCTCCGTTCCACTCCCACTCTGACCACTCCTTCCTTGGCCTCCAACAATGTTCCAACGAAGCTCAACGCAAGCTCGAGGAACAGCACCTCATCTTTCGTTTAGGCACTTTACAGCCTTCTGGACTCAACATCAAGTGCAACAATTTCAGACCATAACTTCTGCCCATATTTCTTTTCCCTTTCTTTTGTTTGTTGTTTTACAAACACCCTTTTTTCTCTTCCCCATGACAGCTGGCGATGATTCTGCCAATTACACCCCATCTAGACTCGGCCTTTGTTTCTTAACTTGTTCCATCTCATTTTTGCCCATCATCCCTTTTGACTCTTAAATCTCTTCTACCTTCCACAATCACAGACCTTCCCTTTAGTTCTTGCCTCCCCTCCCCCTTTCACTGTCCCTGCTCTTCCTTAAGAATGTGTTACATCTCGAACTTTTCCAGTTCTGACAAAGGGTCACAGACCTGAAACGTTAATTCTGTTTCTCTTCACAGATGCTGCTTGACCTGCTGAAATTTCCAGCATTTTCTGTTTTTATTTCCAGAATTTAAAATTGGTTTGCAACCTGTGTGACTGCTGATGATCATAAATGTCACTTTGAATATTTTGCCAATGTGGTGCTCTTCGCTCACAGTGGGCCCACAGACCACTGCCCCAGTGACCATATTTGGAACTGCCTCTATAACGAAAAACGTGCTTTTCTATGGTGCTTTTCACAACCTCAGGACGTCCTCAGCATGTCCCCAAGAACTTCACAACCAATGAAGTACTGTAGGAAATGCGGCAGCCAATTTGCGCACAGCAAGCTCCCATAAACAGCAATTTGATCATGACCAGATAATCTGTTTTAGTGATGTTGGTGAAGGGATAAATTTTGGCCAAGATACGCAAGTAACGTCCAGGAACTTGCCACAAATGACAATCTTTTGGACATTTTCTGCCCAAATACTAATGTATTACACAGTGGATTGCTTTGTGAAATCGCTGTGCTAAGCTACAAATAAATGTAAAAACCAGGAAAGGGATTTAATTTTTAATATCCTCAAATCTTTATGGTAATAATCACACACACAAAATTTGATAATGGAAGTGGTTCCAGTGGATGTACAGTATTTGTTATTTAAGGATTACAGAAGAATAACTGAATAGTGAGGCCGATGCTTTTAGTACAGCTTAGCCTTGGGTGTGAAATCCTGATTTTCTTTTACTCAGAGCAAGTGACGAAGTGCGATAAAGCAGACTCGCACACACGCTTTCAAATTCAAAAGTAAGTTTTAATACAAAATGCTGTGATTAAAATGAGTTAAAGCTGCAGAAAAGATACTGATGAAATAAACATTTTGCTGTTCTTTGCGCAACGGTGAAATATTGATCAGATTTAGAATTCCTAAGAGAAAATGCTGACGGAGAAAAAAAACAGCTTCATGGGCAGCAAAATAGTATTTTAGATGTTTTTTTCAGTCTCCTGGGGCTGGCCAAATAGGTTCTTTTTGTTCGTTCTTTTAAAGCCCTGAGTTTTTATACTTACTGTTATCGAGTTAGGCCGTTGTGCGAGAGAGGGAGGTGGGTGACGGGGAGTTTGACTGAGCAAAGTTTCAAGAGAGAGTGAGAGACTTGCATTTCTATATCGCCTTTCACGACCACTGGACGTCCCAAAATGCTTTACAGTCAATGAAGTACTTTTTAAAGTGTAGTCACTGTTGTAATGTAGGAAATGTGGCAGCCAATTTGCGCACAGCAAGCTCCCACAAACAGCAATGTGATGACAACCAGATCATTTGTTTTTTAGTGATGTTAATTGAGAGAGAAATATTGGCCAGGACAGTGCGGATAACTCCACTGCTCTTCTTCAAAATAGTGCCATGGGATCTTTTACGCCCACCTGAGAGAGCACCTCCGACAGTGGAGTGTCAGCCTAGATATTTGTCTCTGGAGTGGGACTTGCACCCACAACCTTTTGACTCAGAGATGAGAGTGCTACCCACTGAGTCACGGCTGACACCACTGTGGGCTGCTGGAGCCTGGGATGGGGAACGAGTTGCAGTTAGTTTATCGGAGCAACCACAAACTCATTTGATGCCTCCCAACAAGTACCTTGAGCTTCTCAAGTAATATAAATGCAAACATCAATTGTTCATTGTGCAATTAAACATGGTAGCTTTTGTCTTCGGCATAGCCTAACATCTGTCATTGGGAAAATGCTGGAGTCCATCATTAAGGAAGTAGCAGGACATTTAGAAAATCATAATACATTCAAGCAGAGTCAACATGGTTTTATGAAAGGGAAATCATGTTTGACAAAAATTTGCTGGAGTTCTTTGAGGATGTAGCGAGCAGGATAAAGGGGAACCAGTGGATGTGTATTTGGATTTCCAGAAAGCATTCGATAAGGTGCCACATAGAGGTTACTGCACAAAATCAAAGCTCACGGGGTTGGGGGTAATATATTAACATGGATAGAGGATTGGCTAACTAACAGAAAACAGAGTTAGGATAAATGGGTCATTTTCAGGTTGGCAAACTATAACTAGTGGGGTGCCACTGGGATCAGTGCTGGGGCCTCAGCTATTTACAATTTATATTAATGACTTGGATGAAGGGACCGAGTGTATTGTAGCCAAACTTGCTGATGGTACAAAGATAGGTGGGAAAGCAAGTTGTGAGGAGGACGCAAAGAATCTGCAAAGGGAAATAGATAGGTTAATTGAGTGGGCAAACATTTAGCAGATGGAGTATAATGTGGGAAAATGTGAGGTTATCCACTTTGGTAAGAAAAATAAAAAGCAAATTATTATTCAAATGGGGAGAGATTACAAAATGCTGCAGTACAGAGGGATCTGGGGGTCCTTGTACATGAAACACAAAAAGTTAGCAACTAATTAGGAAAGCAAATAGAATGTTGGCCTTTATTGCAAGGGGGATGGAGTATAAAAGTAGGAAAGTCCTGCTACAACTGTACAGGATATTGGTGAGACCACACCTGGAGTACTGGAAACAGTTTTGGCCTCCTTATTTAAGGAAGGATATACTTGCATTGGAGGTGGTTCAGAGAAGGTTCACGAGGTTGATTTTTGAGATAAAGGGTTTGTCATATGAAGAAAGGTTGGGCCTATACTCATTGGAGTTTAAAAGACTGAGGTGTGATCTTATTGAAACGTATAAGATTCTGAGGGGGTTTGACAGGTTAGATGCAGAGAGGATGTTTCCCCTCATGGGAGAATCTAGAACTAGGGGGCATAGTTTCAGAATAAGGAGTTGCCAATTTAAAACGGAAATGAGGAGGAATTTCTTCTCTCAGGGTCATTTTTCTCTACCCCAGAGAGCTGTGGAGGCTGAATCATTGAATATATTTAAAGTGGAGATAGACAGATTTTTGAACGATAAAGAAGTCAAGGGTTATGGGGAGCGGGCAGGGAAGTGGAGTTGAGGCCGGGATCAGATCAAACATGATCTTATTGAATGGCGGAGCAGGCTCTACTCCTGCTCCTATTTGTTCTTATAGTGTATGGGTCTAAATACTGTGCCTGAGCCAGACTCGACTATTTAAATGAGTCTATTGTTATTGCATTTCCTGTGTCGTGCCTCCTCGATGATTTTCCATACATTTATTTTTCTAAAGCTGTGTGTGTGTGAAGGGATATTGCAATTTAGGAGTGGAGAGGGAGGCTGGGGACGGAGCACAAGCCTGAGGTCCAATCAAACTCCAACCCTTCAGTTATATCCCCCAGTTCTTAGTCCAGTGGTGGGCAAAGTACAACCCGCGGGCCATATCCGGCCTGCCAAGTCATTCCATCCGGCCTGCTGGAGGGGGCAGAAATAGAACGTGAGCCGGAGCTCGAGCTGCACATTTGTCTATCCACTTTCACTTCTCATGGGTCAGAGACAGACCCGAACTGCAGCCAAGGAATAACCATAGTAATACTTCATTCAAGTTAATAATTCCCAAAAGCGATTCTCCCTGGCCCAATCTTAAAAGGATCTGTTCTGTAATTCTGGGCCCCAATGGTGAAAGTCCATATCCAGAATGCACTGCGTACTAGGAATATGCCCTACCCGTTTTAGAGTGGAGTCATGGTTGCTCATCTCCACAAATCTTTTACCGAAGAAAGTGACCGGCGCTGCATTTTTCCTCTCCCGGTATCCACAGTACGAAGGCAGGGGAGTTCTCATCTGGCACCAATTGGGACAGCATCAGTAATCTTTGCAGAGGGACATATGGATGACTGAGGTGGGGAATTGATGCTGACACAGGCTCTGAAGACGGTACAGTTCTATTTCACAGCACTGACTTACAGAGACCAGAAGATACCACCACATTTTGAACTTTTATCTTTGATTTGTTTCTAAGCAGTATCGAATATGTGTTGTGTATGTAAGATAGCATCTGACTACTGTCTGAATTTATGTTTATGTTAATGCAATGTTCCCTCTCTTTTTTTTCACCACTATGCAGCCAAGCATGCGCAGTGTCTTCCAGTGGCAGGAGCTGGGGATTAACCTGCGCGATTGGTGGGCTGCCCTCAACAGTTCACCAAGACTTGTTAATTGGCCCTCCAGCCCAAATAATTGCCCACTCCTGTCTTAGTCCATTTGAATCTTCCGCTAATTTTGCATCTACAACAATGTGTATATAGCACCTTTAATGTAGTAAAACATCCCAAGGCGCTTCACAAAATTTGACTCTGAGCCACATAAGGAGACATTAGGACTGGTGACCAACAGCTTGATCAAAGAGTTACATTTTAAGGAGCGTCTTAAAGGATGAGCGTGAGGTAGCGAGGCACTGAGGTTTAGGGAGGGAATTCCAGAGTTAGAGCTCAGGCAACTGAAGGCACGGCCGCCAATGGTGGAACAATGAAAATTGAGGATGCGCAAAAGGCCAGAATTGGAGTCTAAATGAAAAGCCTTTCTTTAGTTCACACAGTTAATTTGGAGCACTGCTATTGATTGAAACATCAGTAAATAAATGATTCCATTTGTGCATTTATATCATTAAATGTCTTAACTCAGTGGATCCCATCACATATCAGTTTGAGAAATCCCTCTTGGCTGTGCTGGGGGCAGGGGCGAGTAGGGAAATTATTTTAATCGAATTGTATCAAGGCACGTTTTTAGTTTGTTTTTGCAGCTTAAAAGCAAGATTGTATTTGTAAGCTTGCTGGGATGTTCCCAATGCTTATTTGGATCAAACTTGATGAATGAATTATTTTGTCAGGCTCATGCTTGCTATTGATGTTGCGTAAGTAGCAAACTGTCCCTAGTATATAAAGAAAGAAAGACTTGCATTTATATGCAGAAGCGAAACACTGCGGATGCTGGAATCTGGAATAAAAACAGAGAATGCTGGAAATCTCAGCGGGTCAGGCAGCATCTGTGGAGAGGAAGCAGAGTTAACGTTTCGGCTCGACGACCCTTCATCAGAACTGGAGAGTGTTCGGAAAGAACACATTCTTAACAAGCACTGAAAGGGGGAGGGGAAGAAAGAACAAAAGGGAAGGTCTGTGATAGGGTGGAAGGCAGGAGAGATTAGAGAGACAAAAGGGATGATGGGCCAAATTCAAATGGTAATGCCAGGAGATAGAAAAACATTGCATTTATATAGCATTTTTCATGACATCAGGACGTCCCAAAGCGCATTACAGCCAATATAAGCTGATATGCATGAGTTTTTGACACCAGTAAGAGTTTATAGAGTTGGAAAAGTGCCAATGTAGCAACTGCATTCCAAAGTAATTAATTATCTGTGATGCACTTTGAGATGCTTCGAAGAGACATAATAAAGTGCTACATAAATACAGGATTGTCTTTCCTATTCTCGCCTTCCTTTTTCTCTCTCTCAAAAAAAAACGAATCATGACTTGCATTTCTCTAGCACCTTTCATGATCTCAGGACATCCCAAAGCACTTTACTTTGGAAGTGCAGTCACTGTTGTAATGGATAAAGCGAGGCAGTCAATTTGCGCACAGCAAATACTGATAATGACCAGATAGCCTCTGAGTGAGACGGCACCTTCGGCAGTGCATCACTCCCTCAGTAGAGTGTCAGCCTGGATTTTGTGCTAGAGTCTCTGGAGTTGAACCCACAGCCTTCTGACTCGGAGGCTAGAGAGAGAGCGAGCTGCGCCATGGTTGACAGCTGAAGTTTCTACCATCCTTATGGGCCTCTAAGAGTGGTTGACCGATTGGAGCCAAATTACAGGTAGCTTTGTATTGTGGATTCATGTCTATTGAGCGTTTGATTGAAAATGCTCAAACACTTTTCAGTTAGGACCCTTCACAGCTGTCAGTGAGAGAGACTTTCACACCTTGTATCTGGACTACATTGAAATGTAGATCAACAGCGATATATAATATTATTCACCATTCAGTTTCACCATCCCCCTCAAAAGAAATCTATTTCAAAAGGATCTTCTGCTAATAGTAAAGTATGATGCCCATTCATGCATATAGGCTGTCATTCTGTAACCGCATTCTCATTTTGCAAGGACTGACCTGTCAATTGTTCATTCATACAGTGCATATCATATCAATCATCTGCTGGGGATTCGGTATTTTACCCTAAATGTCGTAAAGATCTCTGCCCAAATTTGGAAATTTAACACAATTTTCTCAGCCTGCAATATATATCGTCTAACAGAGAACATGCACAAGAGTTCTTGAGTTATTTATCGTGGTAGTTAGCAAGTTATTGGGTCATAGACTAAAAGTCTGAGTGCAGCATAATCTCACTGCAGTCTGTCTGACCCACCGACACCAAGTCTCATTTAACTGTGTTTCCATGGTAGATCCAGTTGAATGATCAGTGGGCTGTGTGTGTTGGTTATGTGAGAGAGGAGACAAGAAGTTTCCTTCACTCATGATATGATTTTTTACTTTTGGTGCGATAGCTTATGTTGCCTTATTGTACTTCATCCTCCTATTGCAAATAGGTGAGTCGCACCTCAATGGCTCAGTGAATAAATGAGCAGCATGGTTTATCACTCCACCACTGGCGGCTATGCCTTCAGCTACCTAAGATATAAGCTCTGGAATTCCCTCCCTAAACCTCCGCCTCTCCACCTCACTCTCCTCATTTAAGACACTCTTCAAAACCTACCCCTCTGACCCTCTCCTTACGTGGCTTGGTCGGTGTCAATTTGTGTCTGATTACACTTCTGTGACGTGCGTTGTGAAGTTTTACTCCATTAAAGGTGCGATATAAATGCAAGTTGTTGTTGAGCAGATACTGAACTATAAAGGCCTAAGCTCTCGGGTAAGGTCCCATTCTGTGCTGTGTTAGTTGATCTCAACTGAGGTACCAATTATGGTGCTACAACAGCAACTGCTGGCACGAATACACAACCTCATCTCTCTCATCTGGAGGGAGGAGAGCATGCCGGGGGATCTCAGAGATGCAGTAATCATGACCATCTTTAAAAAAGAGAACAAGTCTGACTGCGGCAACTACAGAGGAATCTCCCTGCTATCAGCCACTTGGAAAGTCGTCGCTAGAGTCCTCCTCAACCGTCTTCTTCCTGTGACCGAGGAGCTCCTCCCGGAGTCGCAGTGCGGATTTCGTCCCCTACGGGGCACAACAGACATTATTTTTGCAGTGCGACAACTGCAGGAAAAATGCAGAGAACCAGCGCCAGCCCTTATACATGACCTTCTTCGACCTCACAAAGGCCTTTGACACTGTCAACCGCGAGGGTCTATGGAGTGTCCTCCTCCGTTTCGGATGCCCCCAAAAGTTCGTCACCATCCTCTGCCTGCTCCACGATGACATTTAGGCCATGATCCTTACCAACGGATCCATCACAAACCCAAACCACGTCCGGACCGGGGTCAAACAGGGCTGCGTCATTGCCCCAACCCTCTTCTCAATCTTTCTCGCCATGTTCCACCTCACAGTCAACAAGCTCCCCGCTGGAGTGGAACTAAACTACAGAACCAGTGGGAACCTGTTCAACCTTCGCCGTCTCCAGGCCAGATCCAAGACCACCCCAACCTCTGTCATCGAGCTACAGTACGTGGACGACGCCTGCGTCTGCGCACATACAGAGGCTGAACTCCAGGACATAGTCAACGTATTTACTGAGGCGTATGAAAGCACGGGCCTTACGCTAAATATCCGTAAGACAAAGGTCCTCCACCAGCCTGTCCTCACCGCACAGCACTGCCCCCCAGTCATCAAGATCCACGGCGCGGCTCTGGACACCGTGGACCACTTCCCATATCTCAAGAGCTTCCTATCAACAAGAGCAGACATTGACAACGAGATCCAACACCACCTCCAGTGCGTCAGTGCAGCCTTCGGTCGCCTGAGGAAAAGAGTTTTTGAAGACCAGGCCCTCCAAACTGCCACCAAGCTCATGATCTACAGGGCTCCTGTATGGCTCAGAGACATGGACCATGTAAAGTAGACACCTCAAGTTGTTGGAGAAATATCACCAACGATGTCTCCGCAAGATCCTACAAATCCCCTGGGAGGACAGGCGCACCAACATCAGTGTACTCACTCAGGCTAACATCCCCAGCTCGATCAGCTCCGCTGGGCAGGCCACATAGTCCGCATGCCAGACACGAGACTCCCAAAGCAAGTGCTCTACTCTGAGCTCCTTCATGGCAAACGAGCCAAAGGTGGGCAGTGGAAACGCTGCAAGGACACCCTCAAAGCCTCCCTGGTAAAGTGCAACATCCCCACTGACACCTGGGAGTCCCTGGCCCAAGACCACCCGAAGTGGAGGAAGTGCATCCGGGAGGGCGCTGAGCATCTCGAGTCTCAACGGCGCGCGCATACAGAAATCAAGCGCAGACAGCGGAAAGAGCGTGCGGCAAACCAGTCCCCTTCCCTCAATGACTATCTGTCCCACCTGTGACAGAGTCTGTGGCTCTCGTATTGGACTGTTCAGCCACCAAAGAACTCACTTCAGGAGTGGAAACAAGTCTTCCTCGATTCCGAGGGACTGCCTATGATGATGACATTTATATAGCACCTTAACATAATAAAATGCCCCAAGATGCTTCACAGGAGCATTAGCAAAAAACTAAATTTGACACCATGACACATAAGGGCATATGAGGACAGGTGACCAAAAGCTTGGTTAAAGAGCTTAAAGGAAGAAAGAGAAGTAGAGAGGTTTAGGGAAGGAATTCCAGAGCCTAAGGCCCAGGCAGCTGAAGGCACAGCCACCAGTGGTGGTGCAATTAAAATCAGGGATGCTCAAGATGCCAGTATTGGAAGAGCACAGAGATCGCGGGGGATTATAGGGCTGGAGGAGATTATAGGATTATCGGCTACAGGTGGCCACAGCTTCTCTGGGCTAATGAGAGGGGAAATCAGCCAGGCTTCCACTTCTGAGTGATAGCCAGTGAGCCCTTCCAGAAAATGTATGTGTACATGTCAGGTGATGACGGAATCGAGCTTGGCTACGATGGTCTGTGTGGCTCAACAGTCAGCTGATACTCGACGTGAAGAATGGTCATTTGAATGTGATACGAGAGAGCAACCAATGGCAAGAGGAGTCCAAGGAAAAGAGGAGAAATAGCAAAATGCCATGAGAATCGTTTTTTTTTAAATGGACTATGCACAGGGATATTTTGCCATGGTCTGTCTGAGCTCCCTGAACTGAATCAGTCAACAGTATGTCTGCTCATCCTGTCGACCAATGTTTATTGTTTGGAGGTGGGGGGAGGGAACTTGGACTCTTAATAGTGACATACTTTTGTTGGTGAGATGTCCACCTTAGTACTTTGCATTTCAGTTGATAATAGCAGGATTAAATTTGTGGAACTATAAATATTACCATGTCAAGTTTTTTCCACCACCATCTCATTGTTAACCAGCAGGAAGCAGGGGATGGATTCTAAAATTGCATTGTATATTTAAGAAGTATACATTGTAGAAATGCCTAAATACTTTTGAGCTGCATCAGAGTTTTCATTGATGCTGGGCTTTTCCATGATAGGATTTGGAGGGGAAGGGAGAGAGCTGTGTCTTGCTGACTATAAAACAAAAGCTTTGCAGAATACATGCGTGTATTGTCAACAAAACAATGTGAGTTGCAACACTCTCTCGCAGGACTCTCAGAATCTGCTTGAGGGGCACATAGAAATAGGTTGTAATTATTAAATATAGCACTTCCTGTTGGCAGTCCCTGAAGATGAGCTATGCAAAAGAGGCGGCCCAAGTAATTGACAGTATTAACTTATTACAAAGAAACACTAATTAAATTACCCATCAAAGTCATGTAAGATTAATGATTTCATTAAGGTTTAAAAACGAGAACAAATTAAAGCCTGTCAAATTTTTCAATTATTCTTCTGAGGATAGGGAAGTGAGCACACTGGCAGTAATTCAGAGCTGCAGAACCACGGACCTGAGCAATATAGTGTGATTTACGGACAGCAGAAGTTTACATTTCAACAACTTGTTCCATCAAAGTCAATCTTCAACTGAAGGAGGCACTCCTGTAAATAGATCTCTTCAAATAAGTTGTCAAAAAGGGGACTTCAAAAACGTATTCCCATTTTGCACAAAACATAAACTTTCTTTGATATGAATTTTCTGAGATTAAATGTGGGTGTTGGTCAATAAAGGGGTTTTAAAAAACCTCCTGAAAGGCCTTCTCTTGCTGTGATTCTTCAATGCCCCATTGTGACCAGCCTGAGAAATGATTTCAGCTGCTATTAGTGTCGTAGGGCCCAAATTTGTCCAGGAGTTGCTCCGTTTTTTTTGGAGCAACTTGATTTTTCTGGAGTATCTTAAAAATCCCCATTCTGCACATTTAATTTGCGCCAGTGTAAGTGAGATAGTTAGGGGTTTTTTTTCAAAAGGGAGTGTTACTAGCCACCTACGCCTGTTTTGGCCATTTTGGACAGCTAATAGTTGCTCCAAACCAACTTAGGCCAGCGTATTAATGCCTGTCAAAATTTTCAATTATTCTTCTGAGGATAGGGAAGTGAGCACACTAGCAGTAATTCAGAGCTGCAGAGGGACCTGGGGGTCCTTGTGCATGAATTCCAAAAAGCTAGTTTGCAGGTGCAGCAGGTAATCAGGAAGGCGAATGGAATGTTGGCCTTCATTGCGAGAGGGATGGAGTACAAAAGCAGGGAGGTCCTGCTGCAACTGTATAGGGTATTGGTGAGGCCGCACCTGGAGTACTGCGTGCAGTTTTGGTCACCTTACTTAAGGAAGGATATACTGGCTTTGGAGGGGGTACAGAGACGATTCACTAGGTTGATTCCGGAGATGAGGGGGTTACCTTATGATGATAGATTGAGTAGACTGGGTCTTTACTCGTTGGAGTTCAGAAGGATGAGGGGTGATCTTATAGAAACATTTAAAATCATGAAAGGGATAGACAAGATAGAGGCAGAGGGGTTGTTTCCACTGGTTGGGGAGACTAGAACTAGGGGGCACAGCCTCAAAATACGGGGGAGCCAATTTAAAACCGAGTTGAGAAAGAATTTCTTCTCCCAGAGGGTTGTGAATCTGTGGAATTCTCTGCCCAAGGAAGCAGTTGAGGCTAGCTCATTGAATGTATTCATATCACAGATAGATAGATTTTTAACCAATAAGGGAATTAAGGGTTACGGGGAGCGGGCGGGTAAGTGGAGCTGAGTCCACGACCAGATCAGCCATGATCTTGTTGAATGGCGGAGCAGGCTCGAGGGGCTAGATGGCCTACTCCTGTTACTAATTCTTATGTTCTTATGTATGTGGCCACTTGTGGCTGTACAGAAAATCCTTGCGGAGAGTTAAGAAATCCGCGCAGGTAGCCAGAGATTGGGGTGGGGGGGGGAGGCGGGGAAGGGAAGCGAGAGGACCTTGCAAAGCGCTAAACACCTTCACAACAACATTCAAGAAGCATAAAAACCATCAATAATACATTTTTTTTTTTAAATAATAAATAAAGCTTAAGTCCTACCGCAGCCCGGGAAGTCAGCGGGAGAATGCACCGACTGCAGCATGCATCGGCAAGCTCTTTGGCCAGGGCTAGGGACGGCGAGCATCGGGTCCGGCTCACAGCCTGCAAGAAGCACTGGGAGGGCGAGGAGCTACTGCACACGCATGCAGCTGCTGGCACTGTTTTCAGCGCAGGGCTGTAACTCCGCCCCCCACTCCACGAGAAACGCCGCGCCAAGACCCGGGAGACACAGCAGAGCGGCCAGAATCGAAGTTTTTTTGGTGCCGTTTTGAGCGCACAAAGTCGCCGCATCTCGGGAGAGTGCACCGGAAAAAGGGGTTGGGGAAATTTGGGCCCGTTGAGTGCACTGCGAGCTCATGCATTGACATAAGTGATTCACATTTCCTTGAAAACCACTCTCATTTGAAACTAGTCTCCAAAAATGATCAAATATAGTAGAATTATAGATTTCCAGCACTTGCAGTTTTCTTTCTCATTTGAGATATTTTGTAACCATTTGTACTATAAGGCCAGAGCCCACAAAAGGACTAGTTGGAAAATAGTTGGAACATGCGATCAATGCCAGGGTTTGATTTTTGTGTCAATGCAGTTTCCATATCCAGCCAGCATGCATCAGTTCTCTTTGAGAGTATTAACAGTAACTCCTTGTGGAGCTGGGATATTCTGATGAATACTTGGTAAAACTACAAGAGAAACAAAGTCCCGCTGTGATGCACTTGGAAAGGGGGCTTGTTCCAGGAGTGGCGGTTTATGGGCTTGGGTGCGTAGGTTTTATTTTGCTGCCGAACTTCTGTTTTCTTCCTTTGGTGACCAGAGTTCGTAGATGAAAATGATTTTGAAATGTTGGTGCCGAGAACTGATGAGCAGTGACAGACTCACTCCCTGCAGGACATAAAGCTAAGGCTACTATTAGTTTGACGCAGATAGTTTTGTTACATTTTGTCTTGTTGGATGTCTTTAACGCATTCTTTTTTTGTTCAGCTCGGAACAAGGCATCAGCATATTTTCAGGGGTGCATCAAGTATGGACTAGAGAATGAGGAGGAAAATAAATGAAATCTTCTGGGGGTTTTTTTTAAGTAGCATCTTGACTCTACGAATATAAGTGTAGCAATCCACAACATATCAAACATGGGTGCGGCTGACCATAGGAACAAGAGTAGGCCATTAAGCCTGTTCTTCCATTTGAATTAGATCATGTCTTATCTGTCCTTCAACTCCAGGGATTTCAGCACAGAAATCTAGTCTGACACTCCAGTGCAGCGCTAAGGGAATGCTACGCTGTTGGACGTTTCGTCTTTCGGATGAGACGTTAACCCGAGGCCACATCTGCTCTCTCAGGTGGACGTAAAAGATCCCATATCACTATTTCGGAGAAGAGCAGGGGAGTTATGGATGCACTTATTTGTACTGCAAAAATGGCCACCATGCTCCACCCTTCGACTATGATTGGTCCCCTTGGGGGATAAGCCACACCGTGAAGTTTCACAGGAATGTGTAACTGGAACCGCCCATCCCAAGGTCTCACTGACTCTGCAAATTGTAACTCTGATTTCCTGAAGCGACAGAGGACAGAGCTCCCCAGAAGACAGCAAGGGCCAGTCAAAGTGCCTTACCCAAGTCCAAGTACATCCCTCCTCCAGCCAAAGTCCTGTACCCCAGCAAAAGTGCAGCCTTCCCTCCCCACCCCACCATAGATGAGGCAGGCAATGTATACGGATTGTTAACAGGTTTATTGGGTATGATGTGATTCGTGACCATGTCGGGAGTTCTGGATCCACTCCAACAATGTCCCTTGTAGGGGGTCGGAAGAACGTCATCTGTCTTCCTTGAGTTCCCCCTCTCCCTCTGATCCCCCCAACCTGTGTGTCTCTCTTTTCGCCACCTCCACCCGTGTCTCCTCCCCCCAACCCGTGTCTCCCCCTCCCCCAACCCGTCTCCCCCTCCCCCAACCCGTGTCCCCCGCCCCCGTCTCTTCCCCCCCGCCCCCGTCTCTTCCCCCCCGCCCCCGTCTCTTCCCCCCCCGCCCCGCCGTCTCTTCCCCCCCCGCCCCGCCGTCTCTTCCCCCCCGCCCCCCCGTCTCTTCCCCCCCGCCCCCCCGTCTCTTCCCCCCCGCCCCCCCGTCTCTTCCCCCCCCGCCCCCGCCCCGTCTCTTCCCCCCCGCCCCCGTCTCTTCCCCCCCGCCCCCGTCTCTTCCCCCCCCGCCCCCGCCCCGTCTCTTCCCCCCCGCCCCCGTCTCTTCCCCCCCGCCCCCGTCTCTTCCCCCCCGCCCCCGTCTCTTCCCCCCCGCCCCCGTCTCTTCCCCCCCGCCCCCGTCTCTTCCCCCCGCCCCCGTCTCTTCCCCCCCGCCCCCGTCTCTTCCCCCCCGCCCCCGTCTCTTCCCCCCCGCCCCCGTCTCTTCCCCCCCGCCCCCGTCTCTTCCCCCCCGCCCCCGTCTCTTCCCCCCCGCCCCCGTCTCTTCCCCCCCGCCCCCGTCTCTTCCCCCCCGCCCCCGTCTCTTCCCCCCCCGCCCCCGTCTCTTCCCCCCCCGCCCCCCCGTCTCTTCCCCCCCGCCCCCCCGTCTCTTCCCCCCCGCCCCCGTCTCTTCCCCCCGCCCCCCCGTCTCTTCCCCCCCGCCCCCGTCTCTTCCCCCCCCGCCCCCGCCTCTTCCCCCCCGCCCCCGTCTCTTCCCCCCCCGCCCCCGTCTCTTCCCCCCCGCCCCCGTCTCTTCCCGCCCGCCCCCGTCTCTTCCCCCCCGCCCCCCCGTCTCTTCCCCCCCGCCCCCGTCTCTTCCCCCCCGCCCCCGTCTCTTCCCCCCCCCGCCCCCGTCTCTTCCCCCCCCCGCCCCCGTCTCTTCCCCCCCGCCCCCGTCTCTTCCCCCCCCGCCCCCGCCCCGTCTCTTCCCCCCGCCCCCCCGTCTCTTCCCCCCCGCCCCCGCCTCTTCCCCCCCGCCCCCGTCTCTTCCCCCCGCCCCCGTCTCTTCCCCCCCGCCCCCGTCTCTTCCCCCCCGCCCCCGCCTCTTCCCCCCCGCCCCCGCCTCTTCCCCCCCGCCCCCGTCTCTTCCCCCCCCGCCCCCGTCTCTTCCCCCCCGCCCCCGTCTCTTCCCCCCCGCCCCCCCGTCTCTTCCCCCCCGCCCCGTCTCTTCCCCCCCGCCCCCGTCTCTTCCCCCCCGCCCCCGTCTCTTCCCCCCCCGCCCCCGTCTCTTCCCCCCCGCCCCCGTCTCTTCCCCCCCGCCCCCCCGTCTCTTCCCCCCCGCCCCCGTCTCTTCCCCCCCCGCCCCCGCCTCTTCCCCCCCGCCCCCGTCTCTTCCCCCCCCGCCCCCGTCTCTTCCCCCCCGCCCCCGTCTCTTCCCGCCCGCCCCCGTCTCTTCCCCTCCGCCCCCCCGTCTCTTCCCCCCCGCCCCCGTCTCTTCCCCCCCGCCCCCGTCTCTTCCCCCCCGCCCCGGTCTCTTCCCCCCCCGCCCCCGTCTCTTCCCCCCCGCCCCCGTCTCTTCCCCCCCCGCCCCCGTCTCTTCCCCCCCGCCCCCGTCTCTTCCCCCCCCCGCCCCCCGTCTCTTCCCCCCCCCCCCCCCCGCCCCCCGTCTCTTCCCCCCCCGCCCCCCCGTCTCTTCCCCCCCGCCCTCCGTCTCTTCCCCCCGCCCCCCGTCTCTTACCCCGCCCGAGTCTCTTGCCCCCCCCCAGTCTCTTCCCCCTGCCCCCGTCTCTCTTCCCCCTCCCAGTCTATTCCCCCCCCCCCCCGGTCTCTCTCCCCCCACCCCAGTTTCTTCTCCCCCCCCACACCCTCCTAGTCTCTTCCACCCCCGTCTCTTCCCCCCCACCCCCCAGTCTCGTGTCCCCACCCAGTCTCGTGTCCCCCCCCAGTCTCGTGTCCCCCCCCAGTCTCGTGTCCCCCCCCAGTCTCGTGTCCCCCCCCAGTCTCGTGTCCCCCCCCCAGTCTCGTGCCCCCCCCCAGTCTCGTGCCCCCCCCCAGTCTCGTGCCCCCCCCCCCAGTCTCGTGTCCCCCCCCCCAGTCTCGTGTCCCCCCCCAGTCCCGTGTCCCCCCCCAGTCTCGTTTCCCCCCCCAGTCTCGTTTCCCCCCCCAGTCTCGTTTCCCCCCCCAGTCTCGTTTCCCCCCCGCCAGTCTCGTTTCCCCGCCCCCAGTCTCGTCTCCCCCCCCAGTCTCGTCTCCCCCCCCGTCTCGTTTCTCTCCCACCCCCCCCCCCCAGTCTCGTTTCCCCCCCCTCCAGTTTCGTTTCCCCCCCCCCCTCAGTCTCGTTTCCCCCCCCTCCAGTCTCGTGTCCCCCCCCTCCAGTCTCGTTTCCCCCTCCAGTCTCGTCCCAACCCCCCCTAGTCTCGTCGTTGCCCCCCCAGTCTCTCTCCTCCCCCCCAGTCTCTCTTCTCCCCCCCCCAGTCTCTCTTCTCTCCCACCAGTCTCTCTTCTCCCCCCCCAGTCTCTCTTCTCCCCCCCCAGTCTCTCTTCTCCCCCCCCAGTCTCTCTTCTCCCCCCCCAGTCTCTCTTCTCCCCCCCCCCAGTCTCTCTTCTCCCCCCCCAGTCTCTCTTCTCCCCCCCCAGTCTCTCTTCTCCCCCCCAGTCTCTCTTCTCCCCCCCCAGTCTCTCTTCTCCCCCCCCAGTCTCTCTTCTCCCCCCCCCAGTCTCTCTTCTCCCCCCCCAGTCTCTCTTCTCCCCCCCCCAGTCTCTCTTCTCCCCCCCCAGTCTCTCTTCTCCCCCCCCAGTCTCTCTTCTCCCCCCCCAGTCTCTCTTCTCCCCCCCCAGTCTCTCTTCTCCCCCCCCAGTCTCTCTTCTCCCCCCCCCCAGTCTCTCTTCTCCCCCCCAAATCTCTCTTCTCCCCCCCAAATCTCTCTTCTCCCCCCCCAGTCTCTCTCCTCCCACCCCCCAGTCTCTCTCCTCCTCCCCCAGTCTTTCTTCTCCCCTCCCCCAGTCTCTCTTCTCCCCTCCCCCAGTCTCTCTTCTCCCCTCCCCCAGTCTCTCTTCTCCCCTCCCCCAGTCTCTCTTCTCCCCTCCCCCAGTCTCTCTTCTCCCCTCCCCCAGTCTCTCTTCTCCCCTCCCCCAGTCTCTCTTCTCCTCTCCCCCAGTCTCTCTTCTCCCCTCCCCCAGTCTCTCTTCTCCCCTCCCCCAGTCTCTCTTCTCCCCTCCCCCAGTCTCTCTTCTCCCCTCCCCCAGTCTCTCTTCTCCCCTCCCCCAGTCTCTCTTCTCCTCTCCCCCAGTCTCTCTTCTCCCCCCCACCAGTCTCTCTCTCTCCCCCCCCCCAGTCTCTCTCCCCCCCCCCCGCATCTCTCTCTTCCCCCCCCCCAGTCTCTCTCTTCCCCCCCCCCAGTCTCTCTCTTCCCCGCCCCCGTCTCTCTCTTACCCCGCCCCCGTCTCTCTGTCCCCCCCCAGCCCCTCTCTGTCCCCCCCCCAGCCCTCTGTCCCCCCCCCAGCCCCTCTCTGTCCCCCCCCAGCCTCTCTCTGTCCCCCCCCCAGCCTCTCTCTGTCCCACCCCAGCCCCTCTCTGTCCCCCCCCCAGCCCCTCTCTGTCCCCCCCCAGCCCCTCTCTGTCCCCCCCAGCCCCTCTCTGTCCCCCCCCAGCCCCTCTCTGTCCCCCCCCAGCCCCTCTCTGTCCCCCCCCCCAGCCCCTCTCTGTCCCCCCCCAGCCCCTCTCTGTCCCCCCCCAGCCCCTCTCTGTCCCCCCCCCAGCCCCTCTCTGCCCCCCCCCAGCCTCTCTCTGTCGTTCCCCCCCCAGCCTCTCTCTGTCGTTCCCCCCCCAGCCTCTCTCTGTCGTTCCCCCCCCCAGCCTCTCTCTGTCGTTCCCCTCCCAGCCTCTCTCTGTCGTTCCCCCCCCAGCCTCTCTCTGTCGTTCCCCCCCCCCAGCCTCTCTCTGTCGTTCCCCCCCCCCAGCCTCTCTCTGTCGTTCCCCCCCCCCCCCCCCAGCCTCTCTCATTCTCTTCCTGCCCAGCCTCTCTCACTCTCTCCCCGCCCAGCCTCCCTCACTCTCTCCCCGCCCAGCCTCTCTCACTCTCTCCCCGCCCAGCCCCTCTCACTCTCTCCCCGCCCAGTCTCTCTCACTCTCTCCCCGCCCAGCCTCTCTCACTCTCTCCCCGCCCAGCCTCTCTCACTCTCTCCCCGCCCAGCCTCTCAGTCTTGAAAGCTCCAATTGACCTCCAGTAACCGCATCACTTTGGGAGAAAGATTTTCAATTCCACTCCCCTTTGTGTGAAAAAGTGCGCTCTGATTTCCCTGCTCAATGGAAAGATTGTGCCCACTTGTTCTGAATTCCGACACCAGAGGAAATAGTTTCTGTGTGTACCCTACCAAATCACTATAATTTTAAACACTTTGATTATATCACCCCTCCTGGGTGAGTGATCTAAACTCAAGGGAATACAATCCAACTTTATGCAACGTGACCCATAGGTTAACTGTTGAATCTTTGCTGCACCCTTCCAAGGCTAATATATCTTTCTTGAGGTTCGGTGCCCAAAACTGAACAGACAGATTGGGTCTGACCATGGCTCACTCCAACTGAAACACCATTTCATCACTTTTGAATTCCAACCGCTTGAGTTAAATTCCAACATTCCACCATCATCATCATCATCTTAGGCAGTCCCTTGAAATCGAGGAAGACTTGCTTCCACTCTAAAAGTGAGTTCTCAGATGGCTGTACAGTCCAATATGGGAATTACAGTCTCTGTCACAGGTGGGACAGACAGTGGTTGAAGGAAAGGGTGAGTGGGGAGTCTGGTTTGCCGCACGCTCCTTCTGCTGCCTGCGCTTGATTTCTGCATGCTCTCGGCGACGAGATTCGGTGCTCAGCGCCCTCCCGGATGCTCTTCCTCCACTTAGGGCGGTCTTTGGCCAGGGATTCCCAGGTGTCGGTGGGGATGTTGCACTTGATGAAGGAGGCTTTGAGGGTGTCCTTTAAACGTTTCCTCTGCCCAACTGGGGCTCACTTGTCATGTCGGAGTTCCGAGTAGAGCACTTGCTTTGGGAGTCTCATGTTGGGCATGCGGACAATGTGGCCTGCCCAACGGAGCTGATCGAGTGTGGTCAGTGCTTCGATGCTGGGGATGTTGGCCTGGTCGAGGACACTGATGTTGGTGCGTCTGTCCTGTCAGGAGATTTGTCGGATCTTGTGGCGATATCGTTGGTATTTCTCCAGCGATTTGAGATGTCTACTGTACATGATCCACGTCTCTGAGCCATGCAGGAGGGCGGGTATCACTATAGCCTGTAGACCTTTGACTTTAGGTTACTTTTTGTGCCTGTGCACGAGGTTTTAATGATCTGTGTACACAAACGCCTAATTCCCTTTGCACCTCCACAGCTCTTTGTCTTTCACCATTAGGAAAATAATTTGATTTGTCAAGTGCCTTGGGACATTTTACTACGTTATAGATGCTATATAAATGTAAGTTGTAGATGTAAATGTCATTGTCTTCATCCATCTACACTTGCTCCTGTGCAATGCTGAACCTTGCGGGGAGGGGGTGAAGTCTTCTCTTCCCACCTACCCATTTCTCAGTTCACAAATCTTTCTGCTCGTCACCCAGCTGCATTTACTGGATGCTTTCCACTTTTAGCTGCGGGAGCCCTTGAAATCCCGCAACAGTATACTAGCTCCCACTCCCCTGACACGCGAGCACCCAGACTGTGGAGTTCCTGATGCCTGAAGCTGCCCCAAATATTTCAGTTAGAGCTGGGACAGCCCATTTCACATTGGGTGAGTTCAAATGGCTCTCCACTTAGGACTTATTTCCTCAGCAGAAAATCTAGACTCCAGTGTCTCAACTGATGCCAATGTGCTCACTGTCACAATATGAATGACTGAAGGAATGAGAAGGAGCCTCAGGAATATCAGTCAAATCAACCAGTTTAAAAATAAATAAACAAGAACACCTAAGAGTTAAGTAACCTGTTATCATCATCATCATCTTAGGCAGACCCTCGAAATCGAGGAAGACTTGCTTCCACACTGAAAGTGAGTTCTCAGATGACTGTACAGTCCAATTCAGTCTCTGTCACAGGTGGGACAGACAGTGGTTGAAGGAAAGGGTGGGTGGGGAGTCTGCTTTGTCACACGCTCCTTCCACTGCCTGCGCTTGCTTTCTGCATGCTCTCGGCGACGAGACTCGAGGTGCTCAGCACCCTCCCGGATGCTCTTCCTCCACTTAGGGGGTGCTTGGGCCAGGGATTCCCAGGTGCTGGTGGGGATGTTGCACTTTATCAAGGAGGCTTTGAGGGTGTCCTTGAAATGTTTCCTCTGCCCACCTGGGGCTCGCTTGCCGTGTCGGAGTTCCATGTAGAGCTTTTTCTTCGGGAGTCTCGTGTCGGGCATGCGGACGATATGGTCCGCCCAACGGAGCTGGTCGAGCGTGGTCAGTGCTTCGATGTTGGCCTGAGCGAGAATACTGACGGTGCGTCTATCCACCCAGTGGATTTGCAAAATGTTGTGGAGACAGCGCTGGTGGTAATTCTCCATCACTTTGAGATGTCTGCTGTATATAATCCACGACTCTGAGCGATATAGGATGGTGGGTATCACTACTGCCCTGAAGATCATAAGCTTGGTGCCAGATTTGAGGTCCTGGTCTTCAAAGATTCTCTTCCTCAGGCAGCCGAAGGCTGTGCTGGCACACTGGAGGCGGTGTTGGACTTCGTCATCGATGTCTGCCCTTGCTGACCCTGGTCCGGATGTGGATTGGGTCTGTGATGGATCCGCTGGTCAGGATCAGGGCTTGCATGTTATCGTGGGGCAGGCGGAGCATGGTGACAAACCTTTGGAGGCAGCCGAAATGGAGGAGGACGCTCCATTGTCCCTCACGTTTGACCGTGTCAAAGACCTTTGTGAGGTCAAAGAAGGCCATGTACAAGGGTTGATGCTGTTTCCTGCATTTCTCTTGTAGTTGTCGCGCAGTGAAGATCCTGTCCATTGTACCTCTTAGTGGACAGAATCCGCATTGCGACTCTGGGAAGAGCTCCTCAGCCACAGGGAGAAGACAATTGAGGACGATTCTTACAATGACTTTTCCAGTGGCCGACAGCAGGGAGATTCCTCTGTAGTTGCCGCAGTCGGACTTGTCTCCTTTTTTGAAGATGGTCACGATTACTGCATCTCTGAGATCTCCCGGCATGCTCTCCTCCTTCCAGATAAGAGAGATGAGGTCATGCATTCATGTGCTTCTCCGCTATACTTTGGTGCCTCAGCAGGGATTCATCTGCTCCTGATGCCTTGTTGCTCTTGAGCTGGCGGATGGCCTTTTCTACCTCGTGCAGGGCTGGGGTTTTGCTGAGATGGTGGTGGGTAGCATGCTGCGGGATGGAGTCGCGGATACTCTCATCGAAGGCAGAGTCTCGGTTAAGGAGATCTTCGAACTGCTCCTTCCAGCGAGCAATGACTGCCTCGGTGTCCTTAATGAGTACCCCTCCATTCTTGGCCAGCAGTGAGGTGGGTCCTTGGGTGCTTGGGCCATAGGTTGTCTTGACTGTGCTGAAGAATGTCGGCCAGCTGCTGGATCTCCTGTGCTTTCTCCAACCACCATCTATTCTTTACGTCGAGGGTTTTTTGTTGAACCTCGGCCTTCAGCCGCCTGTGGAGCTGCTTTGCTGCTCCCGAATTGGGTTGCTGCTTTAAGTTCAGAAATGCCCTGCGCTTGCGGCTTATTAGCTCCTGGATATCCTGGTCATTGTCAAACCAGTCTTGGTGTTTCCTGGTTGAGTGACCGAGCGTCTCTTCACAGGCGCTGGTTATGGAGGCCTTGAAGGCAGACCAAGTGCTGTGGGCACTCTGCGTCTCGGGGTCATCGAAGGTCGCCAGGTGGGTAGTGAGGCGCTGGCTGTATAAGGCTTTCTTAGCTCGGTCTTTGAGTGCCCCAGCGTTGATTTTCCTGCAGCATTGTTTCTGTTGCCGTCGCTGCTTTGGGGCTATATTTATAATGATGGAACGGATTAGGCGGTGATCCATCCAGCAGTCGTCGGCTCCTGTCATGGCGCGGGTGACCTGCATGTCCTTGCGGTCCCTCGTTTAGATGATGACGTAGTCGAGCAGGTGCCAGTGCTTGGAGCGAGGGTGTTGCCACGATGCCTTGTACTTGTACCTCTGACGGAACACGGTGTTGGTAATGATAAGGTCATGTTCTAGGCATTTTGCCAGGAGCAGGGAACTGCTGGAGTTGGTTTGTCCTCCACCCTTTCTGCCGATCACGCCTCCCCAGAGATCTGTGTCCTTACTGACTCTGGTGTTGAAGTCGCCAAGGAGGGATGCAGGACAAGGATTGTTTGAGGCTGGAGTAGAATTCCTCTTTGGCCTCATCTGTTGCGTCGAATGTTGGGGTGTATGTGCTGATGACCATACTGGTGACTGGTTCCGGGTTAGAGTGAGCCGGAGAGTCATGAGACGTTCGCTTATCCCACAGGGCGAGACTCTGACCAACCACCAGCTCATTCTTGTTTAACTTTCCAGAAGAAGGTGTAATCACCACCTTATTCTTTGAGCTGGCCTTCCCCTGCCTGGCGGCTCTCACTGACGACGTTGGACTAACTAAGTACTTTATTATCATAGTGCTCACTATTCTTTTACAATCCTTCAATCACTATATTTCTGTGCCACTGGAACAAGCCCCAATGTAAAGTGTGGATACTTTACTGCATAAAAAACAAATCTAGGCTGACACTCGAGTGCAGTTATGAGGGAGTGCTGCACTGTCGGAGGTGCTGTCTTTCGGATGAGACGTTAAGCCGAGGCCCCTTCTGCTCTCTCAAGTGGACGTAAAAGATTCCTATTTCAAAGAAGAGCTGGGGAGTTTTCCCCCGGTATCCTGGGTCAATATTTATCCCTCAATCAACATAACAAAAAATATATATTATCCGGTCATTATCACATTGCTGTTTGTGAGAGCTTGCTGTGCGCAAATCGGCTGCCACGTTTCCCACATTACGACAGTGACTACACTCCAAAGGTACGTCATTGGCTGTAAAGCGCTTTGAGACATCCAGTGCTCGTGAAAGGCGCGATATAAATTCAAGTTTTTCTTTTACTTGCTCAGGGACTGAATGATACGCACAATGGTCAGTTTACAATGACTGCAGAACTGCTTGAGCTTCATTTTCACATTATATGACACCGCCTTGCTAATCAATTGTGTTACAGCTTTGCTGTTCACACTCTTGGGCCCTGTTGATTGATAGAGGGTCTTACAATACATAGTTACAGGCCACCACAAGCCAGCCAAACAGGGAGAAGTGAGTTTGCTAAGAACTGGTGAATGAATGCCGAACAGTGTTCTTGTATCATCTTGTCAGAACTTCAATGATCTAAATTCCTGTGGCTACTAAAAAGCTGCTGTTTCACATGGAGTTAAGTGCAGTACTGGTGCAGCAGGCTTCTGACATTTACAGGGAGGAGACCAGAATTAAGAGGGTACAACTCTCAGGAAAGACTGAACAGGCTGCGGCTCCTTTCTATGTTTCTGTTTCTTTCTCGAGAGAAAAGGCGGTCAAGAAGATTGCAGAGGTAAGGTAGGAAAAAGAAGAAAATAATAAATATTGTTGCCAAAAAACATTCTAATAGTTAGGTCAAATATTATCCAAGGCAGGAACAAGTTAAATTGTACATTTTTTATTCCAGGTGTTTAGAAAGAGAGGAATAAGTTTTAGACCCTTCTATAATAATGCCCTTTCTGAACAGATCTCCCAGGTCCCTGTTCTTCAAACAGATGTTAGGTTATTAGAGCTTGAAAAATAGAAGGACTGAAATTGCTTGACTAATGTGGCTATAATTTGAACATTATAACTGCATGTAAGGGGCGGGTGAGGGAAGATTAGGAAGGGTTTCACTGTAGATTTTCTTTTCCTTGTGTGAAACTTAGCCAGCTGTCCCACACAGGGATCTGCACTGGGAGGGCAATGTCTTCTTTTCAACTGTATTGAAGAGTGGCCATCTCCAAACATTAAATTAACGGGCATTGAATCCCCGCTGCATGCTTGACACTTCACTGTACTCTGAGGTCATGAAGCAGGGTGAGGTTTCTGGGATGCGAACACCAACTTGACAGATTAAGTTTATCGAATGATATAAAGTTTCTGCAGCAACAACTTTTCATTTATGTAACACTTTTAACAACAATAACAGTGTAGTAAAACATCCCAAGGCGCTTCACAGGAGCGTGATCACATAAAATGTGACATCGAGCCAACAGAAGGAGATATTAGGACAGGTGATCACAAGATTGGTCAAAGAAGTAGGTTTCAAGGAGTGCCCAGGAGTTGGGAAGTTAAATTTAAGCAGAGCAGAGCTCCAGCAGTTAATCTCAACCTAGCTCCTCGTCAGCACACAACAGCCACTAAGTTTCCAGTCTTACTCTGACTTTCCACTGGGGGAAATGGAAGCCATGTTTGCACTGATACATGCACTCGGAGGAAGTTTGCATGCAGCCTGCGGGATATCCACGCTGTTACACCGGAAGCTTTGGCCTGGATATCCAACTTGGTTATTGACGTTTGATTTGCTTTGCTCTGTCATTCAATAAGATCATGGCTGATCATCGACCTCAACTCCACTTTCCCACCCTATCCCCATATCCCTTGATTCCCTTAATATCCAAAAATATATTGATCTCTGTCTTGAATATACTCAAAGACTAAGCCTCCACAGCCCTCTGGGGTAGAGAATTCCAAAGATTCACCACCCTCTGATTGAAGACGTTTCTCCTCATCTCAGTCCTAAATGGCCGACCCCTTATTCTGGGACTGTTCCCCTGGTTCTGGACTCTCCAGCCAGAGGAAACATCCTCCCTGCATCTCCCCTGTCTAGCCCTGTAAGAATTTGGTATCTTTCAATGAGATCACCTCTCATTCTTCTAAACTCTAGAGAATATAGGCCTAGTCTACTCCATCTCTCCTCGGAGGACAATCCCTCCCCCCAATCCTAGGAATCAGTCTGGTGAACCGTTGTTGCACTCCCTCTATGGCAAGTATATCCTTCCTTAGGTAAGGAGACCAAAACTGTACATAATACTCCAGGTGCGGTCTCATCACCTAAATAATTGGGCGGTGTGGAGGCCCCGACCTGCAAGGGAACATCAGCGGCAGGTCGGGGCCATAAAAGGAGCGGTGAGTGGCGGCCATGGGCAGCGTGGAGGCATACCATTTCAAGGTACAGCACGAGCTGGTGCAGGAGGACGACGGCAGCGAAGAGGGAGGTCATCAAGGTCCAGGTCGTGATTGGAGCGTGGGCAGATACAGTAGGAGCGGTGAGTTTGGGGCAAAGGGGGGGACGAGGTCTGGGCGAAAGAGCGGCAAGAGACTGTAGAGGGACGTGATCGGGGCCCAGGGGAGGCGCGTGTTCGGGGCCCAGGGGCAGCATGGGCCAGCCCATACTGCAATACGTATGCACACTAAGTCCGTTCAGTCATCTTGGGTAATCCTTTCCACTGGACCAAGACCTAACTCTGTCGAGCCCGTGTGGTGGCTGGTGTATAATGGCCACCACACATTAAAAAAATTCTCGCACAGGCATCTTCCACCCTTCAGGATGTAGTTCGGGTCCTTCACTGAAACACCTGTGACCTCATCCTCTTTTTGGCGTGGAAGCAAGTCATCCTCGTTTCACGGGACTGCCTATGATGATATTGTAATAAGACGTCTTTACTCTTATACTCAAATCCTCTTGGAATAAATGCCAACATACCAATTGCTTTCTTAATTGCTTATTGTACCTGCATGTTAACTTTCAGTGATTAGTGTACAAGAACACTAATGAGGTCCCTCTGAACACCAACACTTCCCATTCTCTCACCATTTTAAAAAATACTCTCCTTTTCTATTTTTTCTACCAAAGTGGATAACTGCACATTTCTCCACATTATATTCCATTTGCCATGTTCTTGCCCATTCACTTAGGCTGTCCATATCCCCTTGAAGCCTCTTTGCATCCTCCTCACAACTTGCATTCCCACCTAGCTTTGTATCAGCAGCAAACTTGGATATATTACATTTGCAGTACCCCACTAGTTACAGCCTGCCAACCCAAAAATGACCCGTTTATTCCTACTCTCTGTTTTCTGTCCGTTAACCAATCCTCATACCATGCTCGTATATTGCCCTCAATCCCATGAGCCCTAATTTTGTTTAATAGCCTCTTGTGTGACACCTTATCACATGCCTTCTGAAAATCCAAGTACACCACATTCACTGGGTCCCCTTTATCTATTCTACCAGTCACAACCTCAAAAAACTCCCCAACAGATTTGTCAAACATGATTTCCCTTTCATAAATCCGTGTTGACTCTGCCCATTCCTATTATTATTTTCTAAGTGCCCTGTTACCACACCCTTAATAGATTCTAGCATTTTCCCTACAACTGATGTCAGGCTAACAGGTCTTTAGTTCCCTGTTTTCTCTCTCCCTCCTTTCTTAAATAGCAGGGTTACATTAGCTACCTTCCAATCTGTTGGAACCATTCTAGAATCTGTGGAATTTTGGAAGATGACAATCAATGCATCCACTATCTCTATAGCCACCTCTTTCAAAACCCTAGGATGTAGGCCATCACGTCTATGGAAGAAGACGACTGATATAATCGGGGATATTTTTGTGGGTTTGGGCTTGAGATGTTTATCGGAGTCGAACAGAGGGAGGTTTGCTCTGAGTCTAACTGTAGATGGCCTGGGAGTCCTTGAGTAGATGCTCAAAATGGCGAAGTGCTCGATCCCCTGTTCTGACATCGTATACCTTGATGAGTGCAAAATTAACAAATAAAACGCTTTTTTAAGTAACCTCCCCACTATGTAGGGCTTTTTGACACCCTAATAAATTTATACATTAAAAATCTTGCTTTGAGTCCTCACTTGTTTTCTACAAACCTTACTTTGTGTTCTCTGGTTTTGTTTTGACATCAATAATCTGGCTTGACACATCAGTTCAGTACAGAAGGAGTCATCATCATAGACAGTTCCTTGGAATCGAGGAAGACTTGCTTCCACTCCCAAAGTGAGTTCTTTGATGGCTGAACAGTCCGATACGAGAGCCACAGACCCTGTCACAGGTGGGACAGACATTCGTCGAGGGAAGGGGTCGGTGGGGCTGGTTTGCCGCGCGCTCCTTCCGCTGCCTGCGCCTGGCCTCTTCATGCTCTTTGCGTTGCGACTTGAAGAACTCAATGCCCTCCCAGATGCACTTTCTCCACCTCGGGTGGTGTTCGGCCAGGGTCTCCCAGGTGTCAGTGGTGATGTCGCACTTTACCAGGGAGGCTTTGAGGGTGTCCTTATAACGTTTCCGCTGTCCTCCTTTGGCTCGTTTACCATGAAGGAGCTCCACATAAAGCATTTGCTTAGGGAGTCTCGTATCTGGCATGCGAACTATGTGGCCTGCCCAGCGAAGCTAATCAAGTGTGGTCAGTGCTTCAATACTGGGGATGTTAGCCTGGACGAGGACACTGATGTTGGTGCGTCTGTCCTCCCAGGGGATTGTCAGGATCTTGCGGAGACATCGTTGGTGATATATCTCCAGCGACTTGAGGTGCCTTCTATACATCGTCCATGCCCCAGATCCATACAGGAGGGCGGGTATTACTACAGCCTTGTAGACCATGAGCTTGGTGGTAATTTGAGGGCCTGGTCTTCAAACACTCTTTTCCTCAGACGGCCGAAGGCTGCAGAGGGAGTACTGCATTGTTAGAGGTGTTGCATTTGGTTGAGATGTTAAACCAAGGTCTGCCTACTCTAGTAGATATAACAGATGATATGACATTATCTGAAGTAAAGCAGGGGGCTGACATTTATTCCTCGATTAACAATAGATTAACCGGTCATTTGTCTAATTACTGTTTGTGCGACCTTCCTGTGTGCAAATTGGTGGCCGCATTTCCTGCATTACAACAGTGACTGCATTTCAAAATTACATCACTGGCTGTAAAGCGCTTTGAGACATCCTGAGGTGGTGAAATGTGCTGCACGAACAAAAATTTGTTAGTTCTTTCAGCAATTACCATTGTACGTTGCTATAGAAACAGAGAAAATAGGTGCAGGAGTAGGCCATTCGGCCCTTCGAGCCTGCATCACCATTCAATAAGATCATGGCTGATCATTCCCTCAGTACCCCTTTCCTGTTTTTTCTCCAGACTCCTTGATCCCTTTAGCCGTCAGAGCCATATCTAACTCCCTCTTGAATATATCTAATGAACTGTTATCAACAATTCTCTGCTGTAGAGAATTCCACAGGTTAACAACTCTCTGAGTGAAGAAGTTTCTCCTCGTCCTTAGACTGTGACCATTGGTTCTGGACTTCCCCAACATCGGGAACATTCTTCCTGCCTCTAACCTGTCCAATCCCGTCAGAATCTTATATGTTTTTATGGGATCCCCTCTCATTCTTCTAAAATCCAGTGAATACAGGCCCAGTCGATCCAGTTTCTCCTCATACGTCAGTCCCGCCACCCTGGGAATCAGTCTGGTGAACCTTCGCTGCACTCCCTCAATAGCAAGAACATTCTTCCTCAGATTTGGAGACCAAAACTGAACACAATATTCCAGGTGAGGCCTCACCAAGGCCCTGTACAACTGCAGTAAGACCTCCCTGCTCCTATACTCAAATCCCCTAGCTATGAAGGCCAACATACCATTTGCCTTCTTCACCGCCTACTGTACCTGCATGCCAACTTTCAATGACTGATGAACCATGACACCCAGGTCTCGTTGCATGCCATTCAGATAATATTCTGCCTTCCTGTTTTTGCCACCAAAGTGGATAACCTCACATTTATCCACATTATATTGCATCTGCCATGCATTTGCCCACTCACCTAACCTGTCCAAGTCACCCTGCAGCCTCTTAGCATCCTCCTCACAGCTCACACCGCCACCCAGCTTAGTGCCATCTGCAAACTTGGGAGATATTATACTCAATTACTTCATCTAAATCATTGATGTATATTGTAAATAGCTGGGGTCCCAGCACTGAGCCCTGCGGCACCCCAATAGTCATTGCCTGCCATTCTGAGAAGGACCCGTTTATCTCTACTCTCTGCTTCCTGTCTGCCAACCAGTTCTCTATCCATGTCAGTACATTACCCCCAATACCATGTGCTTTAATTTTGCACACTAATCTTTAGTGTGAGACCTTGTCAAAAGCCTTTTGAAAGTCCAAAAACACCATATCTACTGGTTCTCCCTTGTCCACTCTACTAGTTAAATCCTCAAAAAAATTCTAGAAGATTTGTCAAGCATGATTTCCCTTTCAAGTCAAGCCTGAAGGCTCTGTGCCTCAATGCGAGGAGTATTCAGAATAAGATGGACGAATTAACTGCGCAGATAGCAGTTAACGGGTATGATGTAATTGGCATCACGGAGACATGACTCCAGGGTGACCAAAGCTGGGACTCAACATCCAAGGGTATTCAACATTTAGGAAGGATAGACAGAAAAGAAAAGGAGGCGGGGTGGCGTTGCTGGTTCAAGAGGAAATTAATGCAATAGTAAGAAAGGACATTAGCTTGGATGATGTGGAATCGGTATGGGTGGAGCTACGGAATACCAAGGGGCAGAAAATGCTAGTGGGAATTGTGTACAGACCACCAAACAGTAGTAGTAAGGTTGGGGACAGCATCAAACAAGAAATTAGGGATGCATGCAATAAAGGTACAGCAGTTATCATGGCTGACTTTAATCTACATATTGATTGGGCTAACCAAACTGGTAGCAATGCGGTGGAGGAGGATTTCCTACAGTGTATTAGGGATGGTTTTCTCGACCAATATGTTGAGGAACCAACTAGAGAACTGGCCATCCTAGACTGGGTGCTGTGTAATGAGAAAGGACTAATTAGCAATCTTGTGCGAGGTCCCTTGGGGAAGAGTAACCATAATATGGTAGAATTCTTTATTAAGATGGAGAGTGACACAGTTAATTCAGAAACTAGGGTCCTGAACTTAAGGAAAGGTAACTTCGATGGTTTGAGGCATGAATTGGCTAGAATAGACTGGCAAATGATTCTTAAAGGGTTGACGGTGGATAAGCAATGGCAAACATTTAAAGATCACATGGATGAACTTCAGCAATTCTACATCCCTGTCTGGAGTAAAAATAAAACAAGGAAGGTGACTCAACCGTGGCTAACAAGGGAAATTAAGGATAGTGTTAAATCCACTATTATATAAATTGGTCAGAAAAAGCAGCAAACCTGAGGACTGGGAGAAATTTAGAATTCAGCAGAGGAGGACAAAGGGTTTAATTAAGAGGGGGAAAATAGAGTACGAGAAGAAGCTTGCCGGGAACATAAAAACTGACTGCAAAAGCTTCTATAGATATGTGAAGAGAAAAAGATTAGTGAAGACAAACATAGGTTCCTTGCAGTCGGATTCAGGTGAATTTATAATGGGGAACAAAGAAATGGCAGACCAATTGAACAAATACTTTGATTCTGTCTTCACGAAGGAAGACACAAATAACCTCCCGGGGACCGAGGGTCTAGTGAGAAGGAGGAACTGAAGGATAGCCTTATTAGGCGGGAAATTGTGTTTGGGAAATTGATGGGATTGAAGGCCGATAAATCCCCGGGGCCTGATAGTCTGCATCCCAGAGTACTTAAGAAAGAGGCCCTAGAAAAAGTGGATGCATTGTTGATCATTTTCCAACAGTCTATCGACTCTGGATCAGTTCCTATGGACTGGAGGGTAGCTGATGTAACACCACTTTTTAAAAAGGGAGGGAGAGAGAAAGCGGGTAATTATAGACCGGTTAGCCTGATATCAGTAGTGGGGAAAATGTTGGAATCAATTATTAAGGATGAAATAGCAGCGCATTTGGAAAGCAGTGACAGGATCAGTCCAAGTCAGCATGGATTTATGAAGGGGAAATCATGCTTGACAAATCTTCTGGAATTTTTTGAGAATGTAACTAGTAGAGTAGACAAGGGGAGAGAGAACCAGTGGATGTGGTATATTTGGACTTTCAAAAGGCTTTTGACAAGGTTCCACACAAGAGATTGGTGTGCAAGATCAAAGCACATAGTATTGGGGGTAATATACTGACGTGGATAGATAACTGGTTGGCAGACAGGAAGCTGAGAGTCGGGATAAACGGGTCCTTTTGAGAATGGCAGGCAGTGACTAGTGGAGTGCTGCAGGGCTCAGTGCTGGGACCCCAGCTCTTTACGATATACATCAATGATTTGGATGAAGGAATTGAGTATAATATCTCCCAAGTTTGCAGATGACACTAAACCGGGTGGCGGTGTGAGCTATGAGGGGGATGCTCGGAGGCTGCAGGGTGATTTGGACAGGTTAGGTGAGTGGGCAAATGCATGACAGATGCAGTATAATGTTGATAAATGTAAGGTTATCCACTTTGGGGGCAAAAACGTGAAGACAGAATATTATCTGAATGGCGGCAGATTAGGAAAAGGGAAGGTGCAACGAGACCTGGATGTCATCAGTCATTGAAAGTTGGCATACAGGTACAGCAGGCAGTGAAGAAGGCAAAAATGGTATGTTGGCCTTCGTAGCTGGGGGATTTGAGTATGGGAGCAGGGGAGGTCTTACTGCAGTTGTACAGGGTCTTGGTGAGGCCTCACCTGGAATACTCTCTCCTAATCTGAGGAAGGACGTTCTTGCTATTGAGGGAGTGCAGCGAAGGTTCGCCAGACTGATTCCCGCGATGGCAGGACTGACATATGAGGAGAGACTGGATCAACTAGGCCTTTATACATTGGAGTTTAGGAGGATGAGAGGGGATCTCATAGAAACATATAAGATTCTGACGGGACAGGACAGGTTGGATGCAGGTAGAATGTTCCCGATGTTGGGGAAGTCCAGAACCAGGGGACACAGTCTTAGTATAAGGGGTGGGCCATTTAGGACTGAGGTGAGGAGAACCTTCTTCACTCAGAGTTGTTAACCTCTAGAATTCCCTGCCGCAGAGAGTTGTTGATGCCAGTTCATTGGATATATTCAAGAGGGAGTTAGGTATGGCCCTTACGGCTAAGGGGATCAAGGGGTATGGAGAGAAAGCAGGAAAGGGGTACTGAGGGAATGATCAGCCATGATCTTATTGAATGGTGGTACAGGATCTATAAATCCATGCTGACTTGGACCGATCCTGTCACTGCTTTCCAAATGCGTTGCTATTTCATCTTTAATAATTGATTCCAACAGTTTCCCCACTACTGATGTCAGGCTAACCGGTCTTTAATTCCCTGTTTTCTCTCCCTTCTATTTTTAAAAGTGGGGTTACATTAGCTACCCTCCAGTCCATTAGAACTGATCCAGAATCGATCAATTGTTGGAAAATGATCACCAGTGCATCCACTATTTCTAGGGCCACTTCCTTAAGTACTCTGGAATGCAGACTATCAGGCCCTAGGGATTGATTGTCCTTCAATCCCATCAATTTCCCTAACGCAATTTCCTGACTAATAAGGATTTCCTTCAGTTCCTCCTTCTCGCCAGACCCTCGGTCCCCTCGTGTTTCCGGAAGGTTATTTGTGTCTTCCTTCATGAAGACAGAACCAAAGTATTTGTTCAATTGGTCTGCCATTTCTTTGTTCCCCATTATAAATTCACCTGATTGTGACTGCAAGGGACCTACGTTTGTCTTCATTAATCTTTTTCTCTTCACATATCTATAGAAGCTTTTACAGTCAGTTTTTATGTTCCCAGCAAGCTTCCTCCCATACTCTATTTTCCCCCTCCTAATTAAACCCTTTGTCCTCCTCTGCTGAATTCTGAATTTCTCCCAGTCTTCAGGTTTGCCGCTTTTTCTGGTCAATTTATATGCCTCTTCCTTGGATTTAACATTATCCCTAATTTCCCTTGTTAGCCACAGTTGAGCCACCTTCCCCATTTTGTTTTTGCTCCAGACAGGGATGTACAATTGTTGAAGTTCCTTACATGTGATCTTTAAATGTTTGCTATTGCCTATCCACCGTCAACCCTTTAAGTATCATTCGCCAGTCTATTTTAGCCAATTTTTTGTCAAGATTTCCCATTCAATTGTTCTGTTGTTTGTCACAATGTAGTTGCAAAGTTCTGGCCACTAGGTGGCTCTGGAGTAAGTTTATGAAGTCTATTCCAACTTTGTTTGCTGGCTTGTATGTTAAATAGAAACTAAACATGGTCAAATTAGCAGGGAATTTACTCGTGATTTCTTAAAATGTAAGACTCTTATTGACTGACAAGGCATTTTGAATTGAAGCACAAATGTAAAGTATTTAATTCTTTGCTCCCCTTCCTGTGCTTTTATTTCTCAGCTGCCAACATCACTGGCTGACAGGGCCAGCAGGTCTCCAACAATAACTTGTATTTATATAGCACCTTTAATTTGGTAAAACGTCCCAAGGCGCTTCACAGGAGTGTTATAAGACAAAACAAATAAATGTAACACCGAGCCAGATAAGAAGAAACTAAGGCAGGTGGGAGGTAGATTTTAAGGAGCGGCTTAAAGGAGGATAGAGAGGTTTAGGGAGGGAGTTCCAGAGCAGAAGGCACGGCCACCAATGGTTGAGCGATTATAATCAGCGATGCTCAAAAGGGCAGAATTAGAGGAGCGCAGACATCTCGGGGGGGGCGGGGGGTTGCTGGAGGAGATTACAGAGGTCGGGAAGGGTGGGCCACGGAGGGATTTGTAAACAAGGATGAGAATTTTGAAATTGAAACCTATGCCAATACTGCCTCTAAAACCAGGCATGGGGAGGTGCATAAGAATGACCTCGGTGTGTCTCCCCCTGTCCGGGAAAGCGGCGAGCCTCCGCCCAACAGTCCCCCCCCCCCCAATGGTACGGCAGAGATCAGAAGATCCCCGTGCCGAGAATGTTGTCGTGTCTCGTTACCCCAAGATCACAGTATCCGAGTCTCCACTCTTCAAATCATCAATTTAATAAGATGAGAATTTAAAAATCATTCTCAGAAACAAATGATGAAATTATTAAAAAAAATATATATATATCAATGTTTATTTTATTTTTTTAAAAGCAAGTTCTAGTTCATCCTGACCCGTGTAATTAGTAATCCATCAGGGATGTCAGCCGCTGCTTTCATCTTCTGTTTTAATTAGTTATCTGTCGTCTATTCCAATGTAACACCTGCTGCATCACTGTGTATCCATATTTCTACTCTGGTATTAACGTTTGATCACCCTCAAAACTTTCAGCCCCTTCATTTCAGCAGATGGCAAAATACTGAGAAGACTGCAGGCGAGCAGTTCAAATTTAATGAAGCAGGAAGTAGTACATTTGTTATTGCTGAGGTAGGTCCAGTATAGGTTGTGTCCAATGTGCCCTTTAACAGGCTGCGTGGCCGATTCAAATGTTCGCGCATACGCTGTTTTCCTCGGATAAAGACCGGTGTGCGGCTTCCGCAGGACCTCCAGAGCGCCATGCACCCGTGCAGCTTAACAAGAACATTGGTTATGTCCCCTTTTTTAAACTAAGAAACCTCAGTGAAAAGCGTTGCGCAAGACACTAGCAGGATTGAAAACAGCAGGGGTTGTCTTTTGAAGAAAGATTGGGCCTATATTCATTGGAGTTTAGAAGACTGAAAAGTGATCTTATTGAAACATAAGATTATGAGGGGGCTCGACAGGGTAGATGCAGAGAGGATGTTTCTCCCAGTGGGGGAATCTAGAACTAGGGGGCATAGTTTCAGAATAAGGGGTCGCCCATTTAAAACAGAGATGAGGAGGAATTTCTTCTGAGGGTCGTGAATCTGTGCAATTCTCGACCCCAGAGACAGCTTTGTAGGCTGGGTCATTGAATGTACTTAAGGTGGAGATAGACAGATTTTTGAACGAATAACGAGTCAAGGGTTTGGGGAGCGGGTGGGGATGTGGAGTTGAGGCCAAGATCAGATCAGCCACGATATTAAATGGCGGAGCAGGCTTGAGGGGCCAGGTGGCCTACTCCTGCTCCTATTTCTTATGTTCTTGTGTTCAACGGCTGCAGATTGTAGGAGGAAGGGAATACTGAGGGGAGGTAACATAGGCTAAAGCTTTGAATCCTGCAAAAGAATGAGCTGGATTAGGCGATCATGTGACAGATTTGATTTCAACGTAGTGAGAATGAAGGGAGGAGGAGGTGCATGTAGAATTGTATATTTGGAGTTTAAGAGTGTAAGCTCGCCCCTAAGTCAGATGTTGTGGTCTGCAGTCCTACTCCATATCTTGAGCAGAACCTAGACTGATGTTGCTGCTTTATTAGGGGCGGTGCCACCATCCCTAAATCGAAGCCCTGTCTGTCTGCCTGGACGTTGAAGATTCCATGCACAGCTCAACAGAAAAACAGTCCTCCCAATGCCCTGGCCAACATTCCTCCCATCATCAACAGCTCCGAGAACAGTGTGACTGGTCTTTCACCTTATTTGCGATCAGCGGGATCTCTACGTCTGCATACTGAGTGGCTGGTTTATCTACATAACGGTCACTGCAGTTCAAAAAAGGTAATCCATTGGTCGCGAAGTGCTTTGTGGTGCGACAAGGCGCAATATAATATGCAGATTCCACTGAGATAAGTTTGAAGCTGTCTCATTGTAATCGGCCACCTCCTCAACAAGACCATCCACACTTGGATATTCCAGCATGCTTGTACTCAGGCTAGCAGCTAGCTAACTGATTAAACTATGAGATGGAATAGATTACTTCAATCAGCTCAAGAAAGCAGCTTAATGCACTTCGAGGTTTATTGAGATTGTTTTTAACAGCAACAGCTTGTATTTATATTTTGAAATACATTCCTGGTATACATAGAAACATAGAAAATAGGTGCAGGAGTAGGCCATTCGGCCCTTCGAGCCTGCACCACCATTCAATATGATCATGGCTGATCATTCCCTCAGTACCCCTTTCCTACTTTCTCTCCACACCCCTTGATCCCTTTAGCCGTAAGGGCCACATCTAACTCCCTCTTGAATATATCCAATGAACTGGCCTCAACAACTCTCTGCAGAAGGGAATTCCACAGGTTGTACCCCTTCCGTTAACTCTTAGCACATTCTGCCAAGCAGCTTTTGGTCACAGATCAAGGCTCTTTGCTGATTCGATTCTTTGATTAAATCGATCTATTTCTTGGAGGTGAGGTGATCACCAACCATTTGGCAATGGGTCCTCATACTGATCATTTTCACCCCACATTATCTTTTTCAATTACATTTCTTGTGAAAGGTAACGGCACGAAACTGTCAAAACAACGTCTAAGTTGACACAAAATGACCTCTGAGCCCACACCATCCCCTGATAACTGCATTGTGTGATTGATTGGGATGTGCGCAGAAAGAGGGAACACAGCACTGATTAAAAGCACAAGGTGACAGCTCTCAGCTTTTAATCAGCTCTCCGTCTCCTATTCGAATGCAGACTACACTCAATCAAACACTGGAGCTTCATTACCAGCTAGTTACCTGGACGCAATAGATGGTGTTTCTTTTAGAGTAAGCTAATTTTTCTTCTTTGTGACCCTTTGTCACAATGATGTACTGGTTATTTATATCAACTCATAACAGGCAAATGCTTGTTATCTCAGTTGAGGCTGCCTTCCCTCAGTGATTTTTTTCCCGTGTATGTCGAAAGTAATCTCTTAGAAAGCAAGGACTGGAAGAATACAAAAAAGAAAAGAAATAACTTGCTTTTCTATAACGCCCTTCACGACCTCAATGTCCCACAACACTTTACAGCCAATTAAGTACTTTTTGAAGTCTGCTCACTGTTGTAATCTAGGAAATGCGGCAGCCAATTTGCACAGAGAAAGGTCCCACAAAAAGCAATGACATAATGACCGGATCATCTTTTTTTTGATGTTGGTTGAGTGATAAATATTGGTCAAGACACTAGGGATAACTCCACTGCCCTTCTTCAAAAAAGTGACATGGATCTTTTACGTCCACCTGAGAGGGTATCTTTGACAGTGCAGCACTCCCTCAGCACTGCACTGCAGTCTCAGTCTGACTGCGTAACACAGGCGATTAGATGGCTGAAAGTCTCTTATATCTGATGACAGTAAGGGTCTATTAAAATGAATTTGAGCAGTCTGTCTCAAGTACCTTGTAAATATCTACAGCATAGATCGGCACCAAAAAAGCAGGAAACTATAGACCAGTTAGCCGAACATCTGTGGTTGGAAAAATGTTGGAATCCATTATTAAAGAAGCAGTAGCAGGACATTTGGAAAAGCATAATTCAGTCAGGCAGAGTCAGCATGGATTTATGAAGGGGAAGTCATGTTTGACAAATTTGCTGGAATTGTTTGAAGATGTAACGAACAGGGTGACTAAAGGAGAACCAGTGGGTGTGGTGTATTTGGACATCCAGAAGGCATTTGACAAGGTACCACATAAAAGGTTACTGCACAAGATAAAAGTTCACGGGGTTGGGGGTAATATATTAGCATGGATAGAGAATTGACTAACTAACAGAAAACAGAGAGTCGGGATAAATGGTTGATTCTCGGGTTGGCAATCAGTAACTAGTGGGGTGCTGCAGGGATCAGTGCTGGGACCCCAACTATTTACAATCTATATTAATGACTTGGATGAAGGGACTGAGTGTAATGTAGCCAAGTTTGCTGGTGATACAAAGATGGGAGGAAAAGCAATGTGTGAGGAGGACACAAAAAACCTGCAAAAGGACATAGACAGTCTAAGTGAGTGGACAAAAATTTGGCTGTTGGAATGTATGAGGCAAAAAAAATTGAAGAGCAAGTTATTATTTAAATGGAGAAAAATTGCAAAGTGCTGCAGTACAGCAGGACCTGGGGGTCTTGGTGCATGAAACACAAAAGGATAGTATGCAGATACAGCAAGTGATTAGGAAGGCCAATGGAATCTTGGCCTTTATTGCAAAGGTGATGGAGTATAAAAGCAGGGATATCTTGCTACAGTTATTCATGGTATTGGTGAGGCCACACCTGGAATACTGTATACAGTTTTGGTTTCCATACTTAAGAAAGGATATACTTGCTTTGGAGGCAGTTCAGAGAAGGTTCACTAGGTTGATTCTGGGGATAAGAGGGTTGACTTATGAGGAAAAGTTGAGTAGGTTGGGCCCTCTACTCAATGGAATTCAGTAGAATGAGAGGTGATCTTATCGAAACGTATAAGATTATGAGGGAGCTTGACAAGGTGGATGCAGAGAGGATGTTTCCACTGATGGGGGAGACTAGAACTCGGGGGCATAATCTTAGAATAAGGGGATGCCCATTTAAAACTGAGATGAGGAGGAATTTCTTCTCTGAGGGTTGTAAATCTGTGGAATTCGCTGCCTCAGAGAGCTGTGAAAGCTGGGTCATTGAATACATTTAAGACAGAAAGAGACAGTTTTGTAACCGCTAAGGGATTATGGGGAGCGGGCAGGGAAGTGGTCCTGAGTCCATGATCGGATCAGCCATGATCGTATTAAATGGCGGAGCAGGCTCGAGGGGCCATATGGTCTACTCCTGCTCCTATTTCTTCTGTTCTTATGTAAACTGATCCTGGCATGGAGAATACACAAGGGTGGCTGGTGTGAGAAATAGGAAGGTTTTCCTTGGGTTAAAGTTACATTGTTAGGATAGTGCAGAGGGAGCTGTACTCTGCATGTGGCCCATGACAGCTATACCTTCAATAAAATAAGGAGTAAAACATTTCTAAATGCTCCGTATTGGTAGAAGCAGAAATTGGGGACTGAATTCCAGAGACTGTCCTGGATTCCTGCTGATTTTTATGGTCGTATCTGCAAACCACTGCACTGGAAGCTCTGTTTTCTTGACTGTAAATGATTGTCCCATCAAACCGTGCAGTGTTTACGCACCCAGGCTTGTGCCAGCAAGCAGCCTGTAATACAATCACTGTAACACAGACTTCACAGAATAAATGAGGATTTTAGGCAGAGTCTTCCAGACAGGTTCCCAGCCACACACTGACAGCTGCAAGCCTGAGGTTTCTGGGCCAGCTTGGCTGGTCTGCTAGTGATCTCTCCTCCTCGAGTCAGAAAGTTATGTCAAAACCCACTCCAGGATCTAGGCTGACACACCAGTGCAGTACTGAGAGAGTGCTGCATTGTCAGAATGTTGTCATTTGAGCAAGATATTAATATGAGGCCTCATCTGCCTGTTCCAGTCATTCAGGATGGTGGTAAAGATCCTGTGGGACTATCGGAAGAAGAATAGGAAGTGCCTTGGTCAACATTCCTCCCACAGACAACACCATCAAAACCCAATTAAGGCTGTGATGTCGTGGGTTTTTTCAGATTTGTTTTTCTCAAGTCAAAATAATACCACTTTGAACCAGATCATGCTCTAACCACACGTATAGCACTGCGTACTACACTTGGAGTACTGTGCACAGTTCTCGTCCCCAAGTTACACAACAGAGTACAGAGGAACTGGAAAAGGCGCAAAAAAGATTTACAAAGACAATAACGGAATGGAGAGGTTATAATTCAGGAATTGGGTTCTAACCTAATATGCGAAACGCCCAACAAGTTAGGATTTGCTATTGGACCTAGTAATGGGGAATGAACCAGAGCAGATAAGAGAAGCAAAAGTAGGGGAACATCTAGGCAATAGTGACCATAATATAATACACTTTCAGATGATAATTGAGAAGGACATAAGTATGACGAAAGCCAGGGTAATAAATTAGAGAAAAGTTGAATAGAACTTGGGAAAATAAAATGGGCAACAATATTGGCAAAAAATGATGCAGAACATTAATGAAAACATTTAAAACGGTGTTCAACAGGAACAATATATTCTGCTAAAAGGAAAGAACAAACTAAATATTAATGAGATTCCATGGATGAATAAAGCCATAAGGGAACAATTGAGGGTAAGGAAAGAGGCATACATTCAGTACATTGACGGCAGGGGAGTGCATGAGAAAGGAGAATACAAAAAGATTAGAAGAGAAGTCAAAAAACCAATTCGGAAATCAATGAGGAAGCATTAAATTAAATTATCAAGGAACATAAAGTAAAATAGTAAAATATTTTACAGGCGTATCAATAAAAAAGGAAGGTTGGATGGGAATAGGGCCATCAAGGGATAGACAGGATAATACCACCGGTAATGATAGAGAGATGGCAGAAATATTAAATCATTATTTTGCTTCAGTATTTACCAAGGAGATAGAACAGGTGGACATGACATTGGACGATGTTAGTAATGAGATAAGTGCATTTAAAATAAAAAGAGGGGATATATTAAATAAATTAATCAAACTCAAAGAGGATAAAACCTCTGGTCTGGATGGATTACATCCACGCATTTTAAAAGAATCTAGGAAAGAGATAGCAGAGGCATTATTACACATATTTAATCATTTGTTCGAAAAAGGTGTAGCGCCAGAGGACTGGCGGATAGTTAACATAATACCTATATTTAAGAAGGTGAATGGAACATGTTCGAGGAATTATAGAACAGCTTAACATCGGTGGGAGGAAAAATAATGGAATCTCTACTAAAGGAGGAAATAGAAGAATATCTAGAAACCAAAAATATAATGAACAGTCAGCATGGATTTCAAAAGGGAAAGTCTTGCTTGACCAACCTCATTTAATTTTCTGAAGAGGCAACAGAGAGAGTAGACGATGGTAATGCAGTAGATGTAATTTATCTAGATTTTCAAAAGGCCTTCGATAAGGTACCCCATAATAGACTGATGAACAATGTCAGAGAATGCGGAGTCAGGGGACAAGCAGCAGAATGGATAGCTGGCTGGCTTCAAGACAGAAAGCAGAGTGTCGGGGTAAAGGGTAGCTATTCACAGTGGCAGAAGGTGGGTAGTGGTGTTCCACAAGGATCAGTGCTGGGACCACTGTTGTTCACAATTTACATTAACGATTTAGACTTTGGAATCAAAAACACAATTTCTAAATTTGCGGATGACACCACATTGGGAGGATAGTCAACACTGAGGAGGGCTTCAGCAAATTACAGGAGGACATTAATAGACTTGCAAAATGGTCATTTAATTGGCAAATGAAGTTCAACACAGATAAATGTGAGGTATGTGAGCCCTAATTAAAGTGAAATCAATGGGAATCAGGGGGGAAATTCCACTGGCCCAGGACATCGCTGCAGGAGTTCCTCAGGGCAGTGTCCTCGGCCCAACCAACTGCTACATCAATGACCGTCCCTCCATCATAAGGTCAGAAGTGAGGAAGTTCGCTGATGACTGCACAGTGTTCAGTGCCATTCGCAATTCCTCAGATAATGGAGCAGTCCATGCCCACAGGCAGCAAGACCTGAACGACATTCAGGCTTGGGCTGATAAGTGACAAGTAACAGTCGCGTCACAAAAGGTCCAGGCAATGACTATCTCCAACAAGCGAGAGTCTCGCCACCGCTCCTTGACATTAAACGGCGTAATCAGAGGCTGGGTATTCTGTGACAAGTGTCTCCCCTTCTGACTCCCCAAAGCCTTTCCACCATCTACAAGGCACAAGCCAGGAGTGTGATGGAATACTCTCCACTTGCCTGGATGAGTGCAGCTCCAACAACACTCAAGAAGCTCGACACCATCCAGGACAAAGCAGCCCACTTGATTGGCAGCCCATCCACCACCTTAAGCATTCACTCCCTCCATCACCAGCGCACCGTGGCTGCAGTGTGTACCATCTACAAGATGCACTGCAGCAACTCACCAAGACTTCTTCACAGCATCTCCCAGACCTGCAACCTATACACAAGGGCAGCAGACACATGGGAACATCACCCCTCCAAGTTCCCCTCCAAGTCACACACCATCCTGACTCGGAAATATATCGTTACTCCTTCATTGTTGCTGGATCAAAATCCTGGAACTCCCTCCCGAACAGCACTGTGGGGAAGTACCTTCACCACACGGACTGCAGCCGTTCAAGAAGGTGGCTCACCACCATCTTCTCGAGGGCAATTAGGGATGGGCAATAAATGCTGGCCTTGCCAGTGATGCCCACATCCCATGAACAAATAAAAATAAAAATTACATTTTGGTAGGAAGAATAGGGAGGCCACTTATTGCTTGGAGGGTGTGAGACTCGGTGGGGTAGAGGAACAAAGGGATCTCGGAATACAAATACACATCACAAAGTTGCGACACAGTTTGCAAGGCCATAAAAAAGCAAACCAAGCACTAGGGTTTATTTCTAGAGGTATTGAATTGAAAGTAAGAAAGTTATGCTAAACCTGTATCGAACGTAGATTAGAACCCACTTGGAGTACTGCGTACAATTCTGGTCATCATATTATAAAAAGGATATAGAGTCACTGGAGAGGGTGCAGAGAAGATTTACAAGGATACCAGAAATGCGAGGGTATACATATCAGGAAAGGATGAACAGGCTGGGTCTCTTTTCTCTTGAAAAAAGGCTGAGGGGTGACCTAATAGAGGTCTTTAAAATGATGAAAGGTTTTGATAGAGTGGATACAGAGAGAATGTTCCCTCTTGTGCGGAAGAGCATAACTAGAAGCCATCAATATAAGATAGTCACCAAGAAATCCAATAAGGAATTCAAAAGAAACTTATTTCCCCAAAGTGTGGTGAGAATGTGGAACTCGCTATCACAGGGAGTGGTTGAAGCAATCGTATAGATAGGGGTGGCTAGACAAGCATATGAGGGAGCAGGGAATAGAGGGTTCTGCTGATAGAGTTAGATGAGGAAAGACTGGAGGAGGCTCGAGTGGAGCATAAACTCCGGCATAGACTGGTTTGGCCGAATGGCCTGTTTTTGTGTCGTATATCCTGTGTAATCCTATGAAAAACTGAACAGGCTGAGGCTCTTTTCTCTAGAAAAGCGCAGGTTGAGGGGTGACCTTATAAGAGGTCTTTCAAATGATGAAGGGGTTTGATGGGGTGGACATCGAGAAGATGTTTCCTCTTGTGGGGGAGTCCAAAGCTACGGGTCATAAAAAGATAGTCACTAATAAATCCAATGGAGAATTCAGGAGAGGCTTTTTTACCCAGACAGCGGTGAGAATATGGAACTTGCTACCACAGGGACTGGTTGAGGTGAATAGCATCGATGCACTTCAGGGGAAGCTGGATAAGTACATGAGGGAGAAAGGAATAGAAGGAATTGCTGTTGGGGTTTGATGAAGTGGAGTGGGAGAAGGCTTGTGTGGAGCACGGACCAGTTGGGCCGAATGGCCTGTTCCTTTGCTGTAAATTCTATGTAATCATGAAAGGATTAAACAGGCAAGCCCATCAATTAAGTTCCTTTAAATGGCTAATGGTGCAATTCTGGTTCAGACACCTTTACATGTTCCACCTGGCCAACCTGTGTTCAGGATAACCAATCATAAAGCGACTACAGTGCTTGTTAGCTATGACCTCCCATGAAGAAATGTTTTATGACTGGGACATAACTGATCTCAAATCTGTCAAACTGATCATTCATTTGATGCACAAGCAGAAAGCTCTGGAATACAAAGTAGGCCAGTCAACATCTGTAAAGAGAAAAGACAGATAATGATGTTTCAGGTGTGTGCACTTCATCATTCATCTCTCTGCTGTTTGTGGGAGCTTGCTTGGTGCAAAGTGATTGACTACAGTATTCACCTACAGAACAAAAGTAACTATTTCAAGCTAGTCCATTGTATGCCCGCCATTTTGGGATACTTTTGAACGACACAATAAGATGCGATATATATGCAATTGTTTTTCTTACTGAAGAGCTGCTTTATCTGGACTGATTCAATAAGCTGCCATAAAATCAACCAGAATACCTGACCGCAGATTATGCTTCAAGAACCACTGAGAACTCGAGGTGGAGAGTTTTGTTTCTTCTAACTCACCAATCATCACATCTTCCCATTTATGAGCTAAAATTCACAGAAATGTCATTGAAAGAAAAACCTCACTTTGTAGTGCAGTCATTATTTCCAGGTACTTTTGGTATGTTCCTAACTATCCACCTGTCAAAAAAGTGGCTATTGTGCGACACAATTACCATCCTTTCCAGTAAGATTAAAGAGTAATGTTGTAAGGTTAGATACATAGAGAATAAGTGATACCTTCTGTGAATTTCAAAGTGGATTTCCAATCAATACATTCCAATGACATCCTAAACTGCAAGGGCAAAACAGAAGCAAGTCAGCATTTGTACTTTCAATGCTGCAAGTAGGTGTGTGGTTTAAATTCACTGCAGGGTATTTGTTACTATTTGTAATTCATGTGGGTAGTGAGTTTTCTTGACTTTTATAAACTTACATCTATTGTCATATTTTCATCTCTCTTTTAAAAAAAAAAAATCAGGATAACGAATCTTAAAGCGACTACTAGCTATGATCTCCTATGAAGAAGGTTTGATTTTTTTTCTCCACGCTCCCGACACATACTTTAATCCTGAGAGTTGAATATTTGAGGGAATATAGGAACAGGAGGAGGCCATTCAGCCCCTCGAGCCTGTTCTGTTATTCAATTACATCATTGATGATCTGTATCCTAACTGCATCTACCCGCCTTGGTTCCATAACCTACAATACCTCTGACTAATAAAAATCTATCCACCTCAGTTTTGAAATGTTGCAGTTTTTTGAGGGAGAGAGTTCCAGATTTCCCCTACCCTTTGTGTGAAGAAGTGTTTCCTGACATCACTCCTGGACGGCCAGGCTCTTAATTTTAAGGTATGCTCCTTGTTCTGGACTCCCCCACCAGAGGGAATCGTTTCTCTCTCTCTATCCTGTCAACTCCAGGGGGAGTCACTCCCTGAGCCACATTCCCATGGCTCCTGGTGGTTGGCTCAAAACATCGTTTCAGTCAAGGCCTGGCAGCAGGTTACCCACTCAGTTTATCCGTGCCAGATGCAGAACATAGGAACATTGGAACATGATTAGGCCGTTCAGTTCCTTGAGCCTGTTCCGCCATTCTATTGGATCATGGCTGATCTTTACCTCACCTCCATTTACCCGCCTTTTCTCCATATCCCTTGATGCTCTCGCCCAACAAAATGTCAGTCTTGGCATTTTCATTTGACTCCCAGCAGCCGGATTTCCGATTTCCACTACCCTTTGTGTGAAAAAGTGCCTGTCTGTACATTTAAGTTTGAGCGATTTCATACCTTAACAAAAAAACTAGCTACACACGTACCTGAATCTGCAATGTAGGTCCTATATGACTACCATTTTTGATTTCCTCTGGTGAATAAAAGTAAGATCCAATCCCTCTCCTTGCTTTTCAAATTTTTGAACACAATATGGAGAGTTGGTTGCTTGTGTCTCGCACAGTTTCGTAGTCTATAAAACAGGAGGAACTAAATGGAGTGAGTTCCTGTGTATTTACAAAGAGTTCTCTTCACCTGCACAATGAGGGTGATGGATCAGGAGTAGCTATGGAAACAGTCTTTTTTGTTATTAAGAGACCTTGGTGTAAGGACAAGGCCCATAGAGTGCCCGGCACTGCCAGGGTTGAAAAGAGTAGGAGGGAAAATAAGCTAAATTAGGAAGTATCAGTGAAGTGACATCAAGCTTGGATTTTAATAGACTGTGGTAGTAAGGGAAGGGTGGGGAATGCAATGGTTCTGAAATCCTGGGAAAGTGTGACTTGGAGTAGGAGATAGTATGATGGGTCTTCATTTCATAACTGAGAGGATACAAAAAGGAAGAGTGTATCGGATTATGTGTTTGATGTTGAGCAGAAATGAGAGATGAAGGTTCAAAGATTAAACAGGGATAACCTCTTGCTCCCAAATGCTTTGTGGCCTTCAGATAAGCATTGATGGGTAGTGGGGAGATTATACAGGATGCTATGTTAGACTATCCAGCCTAGAACTTCCAGATACATAGGCCCCTTTTCTCCTCGCTTGCACTACAGCCATTGGGCATCTACTACGTTCAATATACTTGGAGCCAATAAGAAGGAAAGATCTGGATCAACTCTCGAGTTACTCTTTGAGCTGTGTGAGCTCTGTAATAATACTTTGGGTGACTTCTATTTTCTTGTGGCTTGACCCTGACTAGAACCACCTCATGTCAGTATTCTTTAACAGCATCATGGACGGCCTGCTGTAGCTGGAATCAGCCCCATTTCCTCGGGGACTAATCCATTTGTAGTTTAGAAAGCATACATTTGGGGTCTTTTTGTAAAATCGTTTTTGTCTTTGTCAGGCAAACCAAATTCATGTCCAAAGTGACCCGGATTTAGAGCATTCTGAATTGTGTTTGCCTCCAAAAAACAGGTAAGTGCGATCATTTGTATTTCAGATACACTGTTAATGTTGTGCAACAGTAGTTGCCTACAAGCAAGGTTCTAACTTTCTTCTTCTTTTCCCAAGAAATAGTTAGTTTACTTCAGAGTGGTTCAATGATTACATAGAAATGTCAGCGCACAAACAGGTCATTCGGCCCAACAGGTCTATGCTGATGTTTATGCTCTCCACAAACTTTCTCCCACCCTGTTTCATCTCCCCCTATCAGCATATCCTTCTATTCTTTAAATAAAAAGATAAAATGCTGGAAGTACTCAGCAGGTCAGGTAAGAAACAGAATTCCCTCTCCGTCCTCGGCCTCCGACATTGTACCAACGAAGCTCAACGGGAACTCGAGGAAGAGCACCTCATCTAGCGATTAGTCACTTTACAACTTCTGGACTCAACATAGAGTTCAACAATTTCAAATTATAACCACTGCTCCCATTTTTCTGGATAGCATGTGCTGGTAATGATTTTCATGTTACCATTTACCACTCCACTCGACCCATCTTTTGTTCCTTTAATTGTCCCGTTACCACCCCCTTTTGCCTTGCACCATCATCCCCTTTGTCATTTAATATCTCCTGCCTTCCACTGTATCACAAACCATCCCTTTTGTTCTTTTTTCCCCTCCTCCCTTTCCTTGACCCTGGGCTGACTTAACATTTTCCAGTTCTGATGAAAGGTTGTCAATCTGAAATGGTAACTTTGTTTTACTTTCCACAGTTGGTGCCTGACTTGCCTAATATTTCCAGCATTTTCTCTCTTTATTTCAACTTTCCAGCGTCCGTAGTTTATTTTTTATTATTTGTTCCGGGATGTGGGCCTCGCTGGCAAGGCCAGCATTTATTGCCCATCCCTAATTGCCCTCGAGAAGTTGGTAGCAGCCTTCTTGAACTGCTGCAGTACGTGTGGTGTAGGTACTCCCGCAGTGTTGTTAAGGAGGGAATTTTGATCCAGCAACGATGAAGGAACGGCGATATATTTCCAAGTCAGGATGCTGTGCGACTTGAGCGGGGGGGAACGTGGAGGTGATGGTGTTCACATGCGTCTGCTGCACTTGTCCTTGTCCTTCTAGCTGGTGCAGGTAGCAGGTTTGGGAGGTGCTGCAGAAGAAGCCTTGGCGAGTTGCTGCAGTGCAACTTGTCGATGGTACACACTGTAGCCACAGAGGGAGTGAATGTTTAAGGTGGTGGATGGGATGTCAATCAAGATGGTGTCGAGCTTCTTGAGTGTTGGAGCTGCACTCATTCAGACAAGTGAATAGTATTCCATCACACGCCTGACTTGTGGAAATGCTTTGGGGAGTCAGGAGGTAAGACACACGCCACAGAATACCCAACCTCGGACCCACTCTTGTTGCCACAGTATTTATGTGGCTGGTCCAGTTAAGTGCCTGGTCAATGATGACCCTCAGGATGTTGATGGTGGGAGATTCGGCGATAGTAATGCCGGTGATTATCATGGGGAGGTGGTTAGACTCTTGCTTGTTGGAGATGGTCATTTCCTGGCACTTGTGTGGTGTGAATGTAACTTGGAATACAAAGATAACCCCTGATTAAAGAAGTTACCCAAAGATGAATCTGCATTTTGTTCCCCAGTAACCTCGGGGAGGGGCATCTTCAAGAACTTGCAAGTACCCGAATTAACAGACAGTTAAACCAAGTGTCTTGTCTGTGCATCTAAATTATTTAATGGAAAAGCAACAGTATGAGTAGATATATACATCCTTGGCAGCTTGTTATTTTGTAGTACCCATTGCAGGGCAGAGGATATTTTGCACACTCTTTCTTCCCTTCTTGTGATAGTTCAATCCCAAGAGGTCCTGTATTGTGATTATGGGATTCATTTTCTCTTATCAGCTACTTATCAACAATCTCAGGAAATGAAATCCAGTCATAGTCCATTTCAGATTCATATCCTTCGGCTTTTTTTTCCTAGGCTTGCCTGCGATAGATTTAAGCTTACCCAGCAAATTCTTCTTATAACTCTTCACAATCCTACACCGCAGCATGATATTTCATCATTTCAGAAAGAAATGTTAGTTACAAAAAGAGTTATAGTTGAAATATTTTGTATAGAACAAGGGAGCAGCAAGTCAAAATTGCCAACTGGCTGTAGATCTGTAACATACTGGAGTTTGGATTGTGACATTTAAAATAAGCTGCACAGATTTTTGATTGCAACAATTTTGTCCTCAGTCTCTCATCAGAGTTGATGTGTGTAGTTGCACCACTGGGCATCTGAAAAGCATCATCAAGCTGTGCTGAGCAATGGCATTGCAGTGAGTCCAGTCGGAACAGACCTGTCTGTAGCTGGACAATTAGAGTGTAGGTCCACCTGAACCGAACTCTTGTGTCTGCTAACATTCGTTACAGAGCGCCATTGTTCTGACAGAGGTCTTGAAGTGGGTTAACTATCACACCACTGTTGTGAAATCGTGCAAGAAAAGAGCATCCTAAAGAGGAAGCACTTTCAAATTTGCAATTGAAAGAAAAGAAAGACTTGCATTTATATAGCGCCTTTCACGACCACCAGACATCTCAAAGCCAATGAAGTACTTTTTGAAGTGTAGACACTGTTGTAATGTAGGAAAAGCAACAGCCAATTTGCACGCAGCAAGCTCCCACAAACAGCAATGTAATAATGACCAGTCTGTTTTTAGTGATGTTGATTGAGGGATAAATATTGGCCTCAGGACACCGGGGATAAGTCCCCTGTTCTTCTTTGAAATAGTGCCATGGGATCTTTTACGTCCACCTTAGTGAGCAGACAGGACCTCGGTTTAACGTCTCATCTGAAAGATGGCACCTCCGACAGCGCAGTGCTCTCTCAGTACTGCACTGGAATGTCAGCCAAGATTTTTGTGCTCAAGGCTCTGAAGTGGGACTTGAACCCACGACCTTCTGACTCAGAGGCAGGAGTGCTGCACACTGAGCCACGGCTGATGCACCATTTGTGATTGTGGACTCGTCCAGTGATGCTCATTATAATCCCGTGGGCCAACTATGGCCCCAATAAGACTATTATGGTCCTCAGCAATTTAAGATGGTCCTTTTTTATCCCCTTTCCCAATTCCAATTCTCCAAACCTCCAGGTCCAGATTTGCGATTTTCAATTTTGTTTTTATTAAGGTCAAGTTTAAACACGGGTTTATTTATTCACAAAGTAAAACAGCCAGATGGTTAAACTTCTGATGGTTGTCTGTTCATACACGGTTACTTGGGTTGTTTGCTGTTAATTAGCAGCTCAGCCAGTTCATTATTTTATGCATCCAAAATTTCATGCATGTCTGTGTCACTCCATGCAACTCTTTGCTCCAAGCACGATCGTCAATTTTTTTTTTAAACCTGGCTGTGCAAGGTACCTAACAAGGCCACTGAAGGAGAGGAGTTATGTTAATGGCATTTTAAGCTGCCACAGTTGATATTTGCTCAGGGAGGCTACAGATCACACGGTCTATGACAATATCTCAACCTTCCAATTTATTTTGGCACTCTTGTAACACTCTGCAGACTATATAATATCATATATGTCCCCAATGCTTTTATAGTCTGCAATCCTAACAACATCATCAGTGGCCAGGGAATGTTTGTCAGTCGGAATTTCTTGTGCATAAGCAAGGGCCTTCAAGCAATACATTGTTGAGGTTGACAGTTTTAACCTTTAACTGATGGGCTTGTCTAAGATGGTCCATCTTTGAGTGTGTTTATTTGATGGATAATCTCAACAGTCTCTTGGTCTTGATAGGACAAATAAATGAGAACAACACATGTTGCTCACTCATGATAAATTGCTAGTGATGGTTTAAAAACAGCTTCCTCGGGGATTGTTGTAGCCTTTGCAGCTGTAACCTTTTCACCGGCCATTTTTGATGATGTGGTTGTTCTCGATATGACCAACTGCGACATTATCTCTGAATAATTTTTGCTCCTTTAATTACTGCATTTTGTTAAAGCTACCATTGAATTTATGTGTATTTTATTCACAATGTTTCCACCTGTTTGTGTGAAATGTTTGAATCAAAAATAGTATCTCGGTCCAGTATCATTTTGTTCAAATCCAAAATGCAGGTTTGTTCCAGTGAAGATTTCAGGAGGAATAAAGGTTTGCTCAGTGAATTGATACTGCTCTGAATCTAATGGATTTCCACTTGATTGACACTTTTAGTGCTGGACGTTTGTAGGAATTCAAGTTCATGGACGGAACTTTCCAGTGCCCCCGGCAGCTGATCAATCACTGGTATATTGCCTGTGATGATCCTCCTGTTCGTGCGCTGAAAGTCACAGGCAAAGTACCCAGGGATAAATCGGCCACTGCCGGTGGTACAGTGGGGGATCTTGGTCGAGTTGCCAACTCTGAATGGACGTACTGTTGGAGGTTTCATCACTTGACTTCCCATCTCTAACTGTCCCGAGAAGTTAGACAGCTTCCCCTGTCCCACCTCCCCCCCCGTGCCCCCGACTCCCCAGAGAAACATAGAAAATAGGTGCAGGAGTAGGCCATTCGGCCCTTAAAGCCTGCACTGCCATTCAATGAGTTCATGGCTGAACATGCAACTTCAGTACCCCATTCCTGCTTTCTCGCCATACCCCTTGATCTCCCTAGTAGTAAGGACTACATCTCACTCCTTTTTGAATATATTTAGTGAATTGGCCTCAACAACTTTCTGTGGTAGAGAATTCCACAGGTTCACCACTCTCTGGGTGAAGAAGTTTCTCCTCATCTCAGTCCTAAATGGCTTACCCCTTATCCTTAGACTGTGACCCCTGATTCTGGACTTCCCCAACATTGGGAACATTCTTCCTGCACCTAACCTGTCTAAACCCGTCAGAATTTTAAACGTTTCTATGAGATCCCCTCTCATTCTTCTGAACTCCAGTGAATACAAGCCCAGTTGATCCAGTCTTTCTTGATATGTCAGTCCTGCCATCCCGGGAATCAGTCTGGTGAACCTTCACTGCACTCCCTCAATAGCAAGAATGTCCTTTCTCAAGTTAGGAGACCAAAACTGTACACAATACTCCAGGTGTGGCCTCACCAAGGCCCTGTACAACTGTAGTAACACCTCCCTGCCCCTGTACTCAAATCCCCTCGCTGTGAAGGCCAACATGCCATTTGCTTTCTTAACCGCCTGCTGTACCTGCATGCCAACCATCAATGACTGATGTACCATGACACCCAGGTCTCGTTGCACCTCCCCTTTTCCTAATCTGTCACCATTCAGATAATAGTCTGTCTCTCTGTTTTTACCACCAAAGTGGATAACCTCACATTTATCCACATTATACTGCATCTGCCATGCATTTGCCCACTATCCAAGTCACTCTGCAGCCTCATAGCATCCTCCTCGTAGCTCACACTGCCATCTCCATCTTTAATTCCTGGAGACTCCAGGACAAATCCTGGAGGGTTGGCAACTGGAGGTCTTGGAGAGTTCTGCCGCATTTGTCTTGGTTTCATAGCCCTTTGCCGCAGCATTTCCAAAATTACAAGATAGGATTGCGGGGATTCAGCAAGCTATTGGTTAAGAGAGTAAGAAAGAAATGAACAATAAAAGCCGCTTTCCCAGAAGGCTTAAGGTGTCACTGCTTAACCAAGGAGCCAAATCTGAACTGCAGTGCTCACTCTCCTTTTATGTTTGAAAAGGGAATCTCAAGCTAATTTTTTCAGGCAGCTTTTTGCCTTGAGCAACAATAGCTTCCTGTCCCCAATTCCATCTTAAGACCCACTGGAATGTACTGAAGCCTAATCTAGTATATTGGCAGGGAGCACAACTCTACCTCAATGACCATTAATTGACATGAAAGTTCAGGGTGGTCACCATTCACAGTCCATACCAGTTTACTTTATGACCAATTTAACTGGCACTGTGTTCCGGACTGTCAGCTTGTGAGGCTCCCAGACTGATCATAGATTACATAGAATTTACAGCACAGAAACAGGCCATTTTGTACAACTGGTCAATGCCAGAGTTTATGCTCCACACGAACCTCCTCCCACCCCTCTTCATCTTCATATCAACATAACCTTCTACTCCTTTGACCCTCATGTGTTTTAATCAGCTTTCCCGTTAAATGCATCTAGGCAGGGATTGTGGATGCATTGGTTGTAATTTACAAAAATTCCCTGGATTCTGGGGAGGTCCCAGCAGATTGGAAAACTGTAAATGTAAGGCCCCTATTTAAAAAAGGAGGCAGACAAAAATCAGGAAACTATAGACCAGTTAGCCTAACATCTCTGGTTGGGAAAATGTTGGAGTCCATTATTGAAGTAGTAGCAGGACATTTGTAAAAGTAAAATTCGGTCAGGCAGAGTCAGCATGGATTTATGAAGGGGAAGTCATGTTTGATAAATTTGTTGGAGTTCTTTGAGGATGTAACAAACATGGTGGATGAAGGGGAACCAGTGGATGTGTATTTGGACTTCCAGAAGGCATTTGACAAGGTGCCACATAAAAGGTTACTCCGCAAGATAAAAGTTCACGGGGTTGGGGGTAATACATTAGCATGGATAGAGGATTGGCTAACTAACAGAAAACAGAGAGTCAGGATAAATGGTTGATTCTCAGGTTGGCAATCAGTAATTAGTGGGGTGCCGCAGGGATCAGTGCTGGGACCCCAACTATTTACAATCTATATTAACGACTTGGCTACATTACATTCAGTCCCTTCTTCCAAGTTTGCTGACAATACAAAGATGGGAGGAAAAGCAATGTGTGAGTAGGACACCTGCAAAAGAACATAAGACAGCTAAAGTGAGTGGGCAAAAATGTGGCAGTTGGAGTATAATGTTGGAAAGTGTGAGGTCATGCACTTTAGCAGAAAAAAATCAAAGAGCAAGTTATTATTTAAATGGAGAAAGATTGCAAAATGCCGCAGTACAGCAGGACCTGGGGGCACTTGTGCATGAAACACAAAAGGATAGTATGCAGGTACAGCAAGTGATCAGGAAGGCCAATGGTATCTTGGCCTTTATTGCAAAGGGGATGGAGTATAAAAGCAGGGAAGTCTTGCTACAGCTATACAAGGTATTGGTGAGGCCACACCTAGAATACTGAGTGCAGTTCTGATTTCCATATTTACGAAAGAATATACTTGCATTGGAGGCAGTTCAGAGGAGGTTCACTAGGTTGATTCCAGGGATGAGCGGGTTGACTGATGAGGAAAGGTTGAGTAGGTTGGAATTCAGAAGAATGAGAGGTGATCTTATTGAAACGTATAAGATTATGAGGGGGCTTAACATGGTGGATGCAGAGAGGATGTTTCCACTGATGGGGGAGACTCGAACTAGGGGGCATGATCTTAGAATAAGGGGCCGCCCATTTAAAACAGAGATGTGGAGAAATTTCTTCTCTGAGGGTTGTTAATCTGTGGAATTTGCTGCCTCAGAGAGCTGTGGAAGTTGTGACATTAAATAAATTTAAGACAGAAATAGACAGTTTCTTAAACGATAAGGGAGTGGGCGGGGAAGTGGAGCTGAGTCCATGATCAGATCAGCCATGATCTTATTAAATGGCGGAGCAGGCTCGAGGAGCTGTATGGCCTACTCCTGTTTCTATTTCTTATGGTCTTATAACATTTTAACATTCTGCAATGTGCCACTAATAATTCAGTACTGAAAGGGTTAATATTTGTTCTGGATAAAATGTTCCTTTTAGCTTCATTTGAAATTTGTTGGAATGCTCCAATGCATTTTTATTGGACCTTAACAGTATGTCAGGTGAGTGCTTCCTGCTGTATGTCTGCCATCCTTGAAATTAAACATAAATGTAATCAGTGGCAGTACTCCTGCAAACCTCCTTCTGCATTTCATTAAAAAATCAATTTAAAAAAAAATACACGGAGTACTGATAATCATTCTGCTTATTTCTCCTCTTAAAATCTTTTCAATACCAAATAATCTTTCCAGTTTTCCAAATCAACACATTATGCCCTGTGGTATCTCTGAAAATGATATTGTGTAAATATTTGATATTGAACATTAATGCTAAAAAAAAATTTCAATTCTGCAACAGCATTTGTTTCTGTTTCTTTCACTTGTTAAGCCCCTTGAGCTTTTTGTTGCCATATTTACTTTGTGTTATCCTGTCTGCTCTGCTGCTTCATGATTGGCTGATAGGAAATGCACACTTTTGCATGGCTGCAGATTGGTCCTTTCCATATTTCCCTCTTCTTTCTCCATCCACTCAGCAGCAGCGATACTTGAATGTCACACAGAGTTCCTACTACTGGCCCGGCTAAGAACTGGTAATGCCCACTAACTGTTTTTAGCTCGGTCAAATACCAATGTAAGTTAGAATTTGGTCTCCGGACCCTCTGGTATCAAAGAATATTGGACCACCTTGCATTTCTACGATTGTCCTACACGAGCAAGCTCCAGTGTTGTCTCTGGCTCAAATTGACCATAATACAGAACAATAAAAACACTTTCAACCAGCACCTGAGAGAAATACCTACTTGAGCTGAAATTATTATTTTTTAATTGGGATGTCTGGCGATTGGAAGCTAAAGCTCTAGCTACCGAATTCATTATGGTTCAGAATTCAAACACCAAGGGACGGAAGGTTTAAAAAAAAATAGAGCAAGAATGGAAATCAGAATCCATTTTTCAGACTTTGACTTTTCAGTGGCTTGGTCTTGTCTCTGTTAGAAGGTTGTGGTTTTTTCATCCAGCAGAAGGTGTACTGCTTTGCCTTATTTTGGATGAAGCGGTAAAACTGAAGACCCATTTGTCTGTTCCATTAGTTCACATTAAAGATCCCGTGGCTCTATTCAAAGTGGAGCAGGGATAGTGTCCTGCTCAGAGTTCTTCCCTTACCAAATACAAACAAACTCATTAACCACTCGTTCATCTGATTACTGTTACTTGGACATTGCTGTGTGCAAAATTGCTGGATTTGAAAGCAGTTCACTGTGTGAAACACTTCAGTACGTTTTCTGAGGTCATGATGAGGCACTATATGAATGCAAGTTCTTTCTCATTGTTGTCAAAGGATAATAGACTTATGGAATGCCTTACTAACAGAGGTCATTGCAGTAAAAATCAATTTAGGAGTTAATTGGATACATTTTGGTGCAAGAAGGGATTGAGCGATATAGAAAGAAGAATGATAGATGGAATTGATCTAAAAAAAATGACCTGCTTTTATTTTAAGTCCAATAACATTTTCCAGTTCCTAAAATTTCTCTGTTTGTAGTGTCTGTCCACTTGCATTAATAGCCACTAAACTAGCATTGACGTCCAGATGTTTATATAAACCTGGCTTGAGGATAAACATTTTAAGGACATGTAGGAATAAATCAGGGAGGCTGCATGATTGGTGAGGGTTCTGACCCACCTCTCCACAGCAAAGACTGCAACTTCCATCTCTGTAAAATTGTACTCAATTTCATCTATACGCCATTGATGCCTTTGTCATAGAAACATAGAAAATAGGTGCAGGAGTAGGCCATTCGGCCATTCGGCCCTTCGAGCCTGCACCGCCATTCAATGAGTTCATGGCTGAACATGCAACTTCAGTACCCCATTCCTGCTTTCTCGCCATACCCCTTGATCCCCCTCGTAGTAAGGACTACATCTAACTCCTTTTTGAATATATTTAGTGAATCTCCAGACTCATTTACTCAAGTGCTTTCCTGGCCAGCCAACCTCCAAGCTCTAAGATTCAAAACTTTGCTGCCCATATCTTAACCTGTATCAAGTCCCATTTGTCCATCAACAACTGTTCTCCTCACTGATCGATATTGGCTTTCGGGCTAAATTTTAAAATCTCATCTACAGGTTTTAATTCTTACATGACCTTAGCCTTCCTTATTTCTACAATCTTTTCGAGCCCTACAACCTCCCACTCCAACGCCCCCCCCCCCTTCCTCCTCCAAACACTTTGTTCCTCTTAATTTGGCCTTCTGTGCATCGCTCTCCATTTACCCCACCATTGTTGGCTCTTCTCTCAGCCAGCTAAGTCCCACTCTCTGGAATTCTTTCTGTAATAGCCGCTACCTCTTTATTTCCCTCTCCTCCTTCAAAATCCCACATAAAACCCACCCCCCTGACCAAACTTTTGGCCACCTCTCTTTATTTTTCCTTACCTGGTCTGGCATCAATTTTTCTTCCTTATGCCCCTGTAAAGCAGTTTTATCTACATTAAAGAGACTGTAATCCAAGCTGTTACAGTCTAAAAGTGCACAGCTAATCTAGAGCTATTGGTTTTTCTATAAATGAAAGATTAATTGGCTTAGTGGGTCCCTGCGCTGACCAATGTAAAAAGAACAGATTACATTTCCATCCTTGTCCCTGTGTTAATTTTGTTGGACTTTCATTGCTTTGTGATTCTATTCTGCCTAATTGTAGTCTTAAGTGCCATGGCATTAATTTTGATGTGATAATTTTTTCTATTGAGTTCTTGAGGTGGTTTAAACCAATGAATTTCTTGGGCATCTCCTAAAATCAGTGTAAAGCATTTCTATGAAGTTCAATGCGTACCTCGACTTCGCGCAATGTGCAGAGAAAGAATGCACCCCATGAAAAATGTACAGTCCCCTTTGCAGTTAATTGCTCTTTGTAGTTAATTAAACACTTCCCGTGTCGCATGTATCTGAACAGTGACAGCTGTTGGACACAAACCCATTTTGACAACAGATTTGTCAATTGTAATTACTATCACTGGTGCTAAGTGCTTTCTAAGAAACCAGATTAAGGACTTCACGGCAGTGCAGAAAATGGCTTTCGTAGCTCTTGTAAAAATAGATTTTATTGGCCTTCTCTCCCAAACTTTGTGAAAGCTATTGCTTTGGAGACCAGACACCAGGCTTGTAGGCACTTCCACAGATGGTACAGCACTGGGGGCAACATCTATGTTGCCTCGAGTCTGTGTTTTGGCTCACCACATCTGATTGACTCAGATTTCATATCCATAATACAGTGAGAAATCACGGCTAAATAGGTGGTGGACACTTCCAAGAAAAACTAAGGACCGATGAAAACAACCAGCCAACAAAGTGTCAATGAAACCTGCCAATAAAAGAGAGGAAACCATTGACATTGCTTCAAATCATTTTTGAGAAGAAAACAAATTCTTCGAGTTGTGAACTCATCCCAAGACCCACTTTTGCCTCTGATTCACTGTGAACAATGCCAGAAATTCTAAAAGCATCCATCAAGCTTCAAAGTGTCAAAATATGAGGGAGCAAAAGGCAGTCATTTCAGGTTATTCTCCCTCTGCCAACCCCCACCCCAGTTCTGGAGCCACAGATTTACTTGCACCTTCCAAATTGCAAACATTCCTTTCCAAACAGCAATTTTGTTTTATTCATTCATGGGATGTGGGACATCGTTGGCAAGGCCGGCATTTATTGGACATTGTGTTTACTTCAGTTATTTGGCTTTGTAGCCATAAAGGGAACAGATTAATGAGCAAAGTTCTATCTTAGCAGCAAAATAATACTTTGGGTATTACATGATCTACCACTCCTGTTACTATGCATTATCCAATAACGCCGATGTTATTCTTTATTATCCAACTTAGTGTAAGCAGAGACACTGTTGATCCACCAGTAATTTAAAAAATCACGATTTATAAACTCATATAAGCAGAGTGGCCGCAAAATAAGCAGCTATTTAAAGGCCACTTTATCTTCCTTTAAAACCCTCTGCACAGCCTGTTTAGCTGAATTATTAACCGAACTACAATTCTATTAACATTTTTGCCCTGACTGTCAGATCCAACTGTACAATACTTGTAGTAAAAACAAATTTGATGCAGGCGCAAATGCTGGGCTGTGATTAAACTCGGCGTGTGTGAGCTGCATTGCTGGTTTAATGTGAATTTCTGTTAAGTTTTGTGACAAGGCTGTGCACAGAGGTGACAAGGCAGCACCTGTTCTTCTGCCGATGGGCAGTGAAGTGAAGCACTAACACAGCCCAGTGCCCCAACTGTCAAAAGCATGAGATGGCACAGAGGTTTTCAACCCCTGATCAAAACCTGTTTTCAAATGTAAGTGAGTTTGGAGTGCTTCTGGCAGTGCTCAGGGTTACTCTAATTCTTATTTTTCTGTGCAAAGATTGGCCTGTTTGACGTCTAGTTGCAGTACGGAGCACAGATACTTCAGCTGAACAGGCCCGAGGCCCTGACTGGTTTCTTCTCCTTATATTAGTTACATGTTTTTTTTTTCCTGTAGCAGCTTTTAACTTGTGTAACCTGTTTCACCAAAATTTGATCGCAGCTTTGGCTCACACAGGAGTGGTTTAGTTTTTTATACATCATCATTTCTGTTCTCTTCTTTCTTCCTCTTTTCTTCCATCGCCTCTCGGCCCCTCAGCACAATAGCAGAATGGGAAAATTATCTTGTTTGTCAAGCTGCTCTCCAGCAAAGTGTGGTCCCGGGTGTGTAATGATCAATTCTTCCAAAAGCACTGCGCACTTTTGTTACGTCGTAATCAACCATTTCATTTTTAGGGAGGGTAAAATGACACCTACTCACAGTTCAACTTAATTTTCTTTCAGCTTTTTAATCAATTTTCTGTTCAATATATATCCTGTTCAGGTGGCATCTGTCTCAGGTAAACTGTGAACATTATAGTCACAGTACCTGAAATAAAGGGGACATTGTGCTCAGCTTTATAATTTGTCTTTATTTCCCTCCTAACTGCTTCCACCTCAGCAGACTTGAGCACACCTGGTGTACAGCAGGCCTGGTCCTACTGCTCTGGCATTAAACTGGAGACGAGGACGATCCAAAATTCTTCTCTTTTCACCTCCAGCCTTGCCTCCAGCACCAAGGACTACATGCATGCTAAAATGCGGAAGCAATGTGCTATAGACAGGGCTAAGCGATCCCACAATGAACGGATCAGATCAAAGCTCTGCAGTCCTGCCACATCCAGTCGTGAATGGTGGTGGGCAATTAAACAACTAATGGGAGGAGGAGGTTCCATGAATATTCCCATCCTCCATGACGGGGGAGCCCAGCACATGAGCGCAAAAGACGAGGCTGAAGCTTTTGCAATCACCTTCAGCCAGAAGTGCCGAGTGGATGATCCCTATCGGCCTACTCCTGAGGTCCCCACCATCACAGAAGCCAGTCTTCAGCCAATTCGATTCACACCACGTGATATCAAGAAATGGCTGATCGCATTGGATACAGCAAAGACTATGGGCCCTGACAACATCCCGGCTGTCATGCTGAAGACTTGTGCTCCAGAACTGGCTGAGCCTCTAGCCAATCTGTTCCAGTACAGCTACAATACTGGCATCTACCCGACAATATGGAAAACTGCCCAGTTATGTCCTGCCCACAAAAAGCAGGACAAATCCAATACGGCCAATTATCACCTCATCAGTCTACTCTCAATCATCAACAAAGTGATGGAAGGTTTTCAGCAGAGGAGGACAAAGGGTTTAATTAAGAGGGGGAAAATAGAAAGTACGAGAAGAAGCTTGCCAGGAACATAAAAACTGACTGCAAAACCTTCTATAGATATGTGAAGAGAAAAAGATTAGTGAAGACAAACATAGGTCCCTTGCAGTCGGATTCAGGTGAATTTATAATGGGGAACAAAAAAATGGAAGACCAATTGAACAAATACTTTGGTTCTGCCTTCACGAAGGAAGACACAAATAACTTTCCGGAAGTACTGGGGGACCGAAGGTCTAGTGAGAAGGAGGAACTGAAGGATATCCTTATTAGGCGGGAAATTGTGTTAGGGAAATTGATGGGTTTGAAGGCCGATAAATCCCCGGGGCCTGATAGTCTGCATCCCAGAGTACTTAAGGAAGTGGCCCTAGAAATAGTGGATGCATTGGTGATCATTTTCCAACAGTCTATGAACTCTGGATCAGTTCCTATGGCCTGGAGGGTAGCTAATGTAACACCACTTTTTAAAAAAAAGGAGGGAAGAGAGAAAGCGGGTAATTATAGACCGGTTAGCCTGACATCAGTAGTGGGGAAAATGTTGGAATCAATTATTAAGGATGAAATAGCAGCGCATTTGGAAAGCAGTGACAGGATCGGTCCAAGTCAACATGGATTTATGAAGGGGAAATCATGCTTGACAAATCTTCTGGAATTTTTTGAGGATGTAACTAGTAGAATGGACAAGGGAGAACCAGTGGATGTGGTGTATTTGGACTTTCAAAAGGCTTTTGACAAGGTCCCACACAAGAGATTGGTGTGCAAAATCAAAGCACATGGTATTGGGGGTAATATACTGACGTGGATAGAGAACTCGTTGGCAGACAGGAAGCAGAGAGTCGGGATAAATGAGTCCTTTTCAGAATGGCAGGCAGTGACTAGTGGAGTGCTGCAGGGCTCAGTGCTGGGACCCCAGCTCTTTACAATATACATCAATGATTTGGATGAAGGAATTGAGTGTAATATCTCCAAGTTTGCAGATGACACTAAACTGGGTGGTGGTATGAGCTGTGAGGGGGACGCTCGGAGGCTGCAGGGTGATTTGGACAGGTTAGGTGAGTGGGCAAATGCATGGCAGATGCAGTATAATGTGGATAAATGTGAGGTTATCCACTTTGAGGGCATACAGGTACAGCAGGCAGTGAAGAAGGCAAATGGTATGTTGGCCTTCACAGCTAGGGGATTTGAGTATAGGAGCAGGGAGGTCTTACTGCAGTTGTACAGGGCCTTGGTGAGACCTCACCTGGAATATTGTGTTCAGTTTTGGTCTCCTAATCTGAGGAAGGATGTTCTCGCTATTGAGGGAGAGCAGCGAAGGTTCACCAGACTGATTCCCGTGATGGCAGGACTGACATATGAGGAGAGACTGGATCAACCAGGCCTTTATACATTGGAGTTTAGAAGGATGAGAGGGGATCTCATAGAAACATATAAGATTCTGACGGGGCGGGACAGGTTAGATGCGGGTAGAATGTTCCCGATGTTGGGGAAGTCCGGAACCAGGGGACACAGTCTTAGTATAAGGGGTATTTAGGACTGAGATGAGGAGAAACTTCTTCACTCAGAGAGTTGTTAACCTGTGGAATTCCCTGCTGCAGAGAGTTGTTGATGCCAGTTCATTGGATATATTCAAGAGGGAGTTAGATATGGCCCTTACGGCCAAAGGGATCAAGGGGTATGGAGAGAAAGCAGAAAAGGGGTACTGAGGGAATGATCAGCCATTATCTTATTGAATGGTGGTGCAGGCTTGAGGGGCCGAATGGCCTACTCCTGCACCTATTTTCTATGTTTTTATGTGTCGTCGACACTGCTATCAAGCGACATTTACTCACCTTAACTTGGTCACCGATGCCCAGTTTGGGTTCCGCCAGGACCACTTGGCTTCAGACTTCATTACAGCCTTGGTCCAAACATGGACAAAAGAGCTGAATTTCAGAGGAGAGGTGAGAGTGCTTGCCTTTGACATCAAGGCAGCATTTGACTGAGTTTGGCTTCAAGGAGCCCTAGTAAAATTGAAGGCAATGGGAATCGGGGGGGAAAACGCTCCACTGGCTGGAGTCATACCGAGCACAAAGGAAGATGTTTGTGGTGGTTGGAAGTCAATCATCACAGCCCCAGAATATTGCTGCAGGAGTTCCTCAGGGCAGTGTCCTAGGCCCAACCATCTTCAGCTGCTTCATCAGTGACCATCCCTCCATCATAAGGTCAGAAGTGGGGAAGTTCGCTGATGGCTGCACAGTGTTCAGTGCCATTCACAACTCCTCAGATAATGGAGCAGTCCATGCCCACATGTCGTAAGACCTGGATGTCATTCAGGCTTGGGCTGATAAATGGCAAGTAACCTTCGTGCCACACAAGTGCCAGGCAATGACTATCTCCAACAAGCAAGAGTCTAACCACTGCCCCTTGATATTTAACAGCATTACAATTGTCAAACCCCCCACCATCAACATCCTGGGCATCACCATGGACTAGAAACTTAACTGGACCCACCACATAAATACTGTGTCAACATTAGAGGCTGGGTATTCTGCGGCATGTGTCTCCCCTCCTGACTCCCCAAAGCCTTTCCACCATCTACACGGCACAAGTCGGGAGTGTGATGGAATACTCTCCACTTGCCTGGATGAATGCAGCTCCAACAACACTCAAGAAGTTCAACACCATCCAGGACAACATCCGCCACCTTAAACATTCACTCCCTCCATCACCGGTGTACCATGGTTACAGTCTGTACCATCTATATGATGCACTGCAGCAACTCGCCAAAGCTTCTTCGGCAGCACCTCCAAAACCCGTGACTTCGAGCATCTAGAAGCACAAGGGCAACAGGCGCATGTGAACACTGTCACCTCCACGTTCTCCTCCAAGCTACACACCATCCTGACTTGGAAATATATTGCCGACCTTCATTGTCGCTGGGTCAGTATCTTGGAACTCCCTCCCTAACACTGTTGGGAGTACCTTCACCACACGGACTGCAGCGGTTCAAGAAGGCGGCTCCCCACCATCTTCTCAATGGCAATTAGGGATGGGCAATAATTGCTGGCCTTGCCCACGCCCACATCCCATGAACAAATTTTTTTTTTTTTTTAAAGTACAAGCTGCTCACCTTGAAGGTTGAAAGTGGCCAATATAGCTGCTGCAGCTGCCCCATCTCCTCTTCCACCACTGCCCCTACCCCCAATACCTTACTTTACTTGGCTATGAATTCATAACAGTATGTATCTCCTACCACCCCACTCGCCATGGGACTGATCATTCAATGAGTCACGATCCTGTGGCCTTACTGCTCTCCTGACAAAACAGCAATCTTTTCTTGGCCCATTATTCGTTGAAATTCTCACTAGTTCCTGTTTCTTGGTCACTGGTCTGTCTTCTGTTTAAAAAAAAAAAATTGACACCATCACCCCCGTCCTCAAAATATCCACGCTTGACCCCTTTTTGCCCCATCCAACATCCATCTCTTAAGCTCTCTTCTCCAAGGTCCTCGAATATGTTATTGCTGCCCAGCTCTGTGCTCATCTCTTCCGTCACGCTCTGTTCAAATTCAGTAACCGGAATGTTTAACAGCAGGACCGCTTGGTCAAAGTCAACCCCAACATTCTTTGTGATTGTAACCGTGATGTGCTTGTCCCCTTCAGCCACTCAACCTTCTAACCCCTGTCTCCCACTTGGCTTCACTCTTACCTGTCACGGCACAGCCAACAACTTCTCCTTGCACAGTCCTTGGGAGCCTCCCCAAGGTTGCATTTTTGACTCTCATCTGCATTATATCCTTCAGTAACATCATTCATTTGGCTGGAGTCCTGCTTCCATATGTATGCTGATGACACCTGCTCTACTCCATTCCCATGAGCCTTTATCCCCATTTGACCCAAAGGTTTTTGTTGTGTATGTAATAACTCAATAGACTGAATAATGTAAACTAACACAGGTACAAACCTGGCTCGGCTTTATTAGAGCCCAAAGTGATTACATTTCATGATGACTTGCCTTTTATACCTGGACCGCACACGCGTGTGTGCAGCCCAATGACCTCCAACAATGGCGCCACTTGGTGGCTAGTAACCCCAAGCATATACAGACATGACAGTTTTTCCCTCCTGCTCCTGTTTTCCTGGAAGAGCACCTCCAGATCCCCATCGGAGAACCTCTTGGAACGCGCAGAGTGTATCTTTGATACCATCCTTTTAGGCTTGCAATAATTTCCTGTTCAACTATTTCACCCTGAATTCCTCCTTCAACTCTTCCTCTGCACAACATAAACGCTGTGTTCTTCCTCCTCCATGATAGCCAACACCTTCTATCGCCCTCACACATCACCACTCACCATGGAGAAGCAGCAGCACTTGAAATCCTGCTGCACGATGATGAATCCCACCTCCCTTACCTACAGCAACAACTTGCATTTATATACTGCCTTTAACATAGTGAAGCATCCCAAGGTGTTTCACAGGATCTTTATCAATCAAAGTTTGGCACCATGCTACTTAAGGAGATATTAGGACAGGTGACCAACAGCTTCGTGAAAGAGGCCGGTCTTAAAGGAGGGGGAGAGGCTAAGGGAGGGAATTCCAGAGCTTAGGCCTAGGCAGCTGAAGGCACGGTCACCATGGTGGAGCGATGACAATTGGGGAAGCGCAAGAGGCCAGAATTGGAGGAGAGTAGAGATCTCAGAGGGTTGTAGGGCTGGAGGAGGAAGCTACAGAGATCAGGAGCCCATGGAGGACTTTGAACCAAAGGATGAGAATTTTAGAAGCGAGGCATTGCCGGACCCTGAGCCAATGTAGATCGGCGAGTACAGGGTGATTCGTGAATGGGACTTGGTACATTAGGCAGCATAGTTTTGGATCAGCTCAAGTGTACAGCGGATGCAAGGTGGGAGGCTGACCAGGAAAGCATTGGAATAATCAAGTCTAGATGTAACAAAAGCATGGATGAGGGTTTCAGCAGCAGATGTGCTGAAGCAGGGCCCGAGACGGGCGAAGTTACGGAGATGGAAGTAACCATTCACTGGCAGGTAGAAATGAGCTTTGACCCGTTGTAACCTATGCTCCTTATTCTGCCATGTTCTCTCTGAGCTGCGTCCTTTCAAGGCTGAAATCCCAAGCTTCTCCAATCTTTCCTCCTAAATTAATCCTTTAATGCCTTGTGGTTTTTCTCTGCGCCATCTCCAGGTCTTGAATATTTCCCCTTATATAACGATAAGGGGTTATGGGGAGCGGACGGGGAAGTGGAGCTGAGTCCATGATCAGATCAGCCATGATCTTACTGAATGGCAGAGCAGGCTCGAGGGGCCGTATGGCCTACTCCTGCTCCTATTTCTTATGTTCTTATATCAGTGACCAAAACCAGGCACTGTATTCAGTGTGTTGCCTGACCAAAGCGCTGTGCAGTTTTCCCATGACATCCTCTGAATTAACAATATAGGTCAGCATTCCATTTGCTTTGTTTATTGCTGCTCCACAGTGATTTGACACGTTGAGTGCCAAGTCTATCATCACCCTCCGATCCCTTTCAACTTCACCTTTATCTAGTTCGACACCATCCTTCATATGCTTTTCTATTCTTATCCTTTTCATTTGTCAAACTACAGTAATTCCAGAATGACCTTAGATTTTTTTTTTTCAACATTGTGTCTTTACTGTTTCCTCTTGTTTACTGGGTAGTAGTACACTGCAGTCGAAAGAGAGAAGAGTAAGTCACATTACTGTCGCAGTTACTCTGCTTTAGCACAAGCATTTTGCTTTTTTTTTAAAAAGTAGGGTTTTTATTTTTATTTTTCCCATTTTAATGCAAACTTTCTTCTGTTGGGATGTGGTTGTGGAGGTGCTGGTCACCCTATGTTACTTGCATAGTATTTACAGGACAGAAACCAGGCCATTCGGCAGCAGTAGGTCCATGTCGGTGTTTGTGCTCCACACCAAGTCTCCTCCCACCCTTCTTCATCTAACCTCATCAACATATCCCTCTATTCCTTTCTCCCTCATGTGTTTATCCAGCTTCCCCTTAAGTGCATCTGCGCTCGTCGCCTCAACCACTCCCTGTGGCAGCGAGTCCCACATTCTCTCCACTCTCTGGGTAAAGAAGTTTCTCCTGAATTCCCGGTTGCTTTTATTACATTTATGACCCCTAGTTCTGGTCTCCCCTGCAAGTGGGAACATCTTCCCTATTACGTCAACCCTATCAAACCTTTTCATAATCTTAAAGACCTCTATCGGGTCACCCCTCAGTCTTCTCTTTTCAGAGACAAGAGCCTCGGCCTGTTCAATCGTTCCTGATGGGTATAACCTCTTAATTCTGGTACCATTCTAGTAAATCATTTTTTCCACCTTGTCTGGTGCCTCTATCATTTTTATAATAGGGAGACCAGAACTGTTCACAGTACTCCGAGTGTGGTCTAACCAAGGTCCTGTACAAGTTTAACATAACTTCTCTGCTTTTCAATTCTATCCCTCCAGAAATGAGCCCCAGTGCTTTGTTTACTTTTTTATGGCCTTATTATCCGGCATTGCTACTTTTAGTGACTGCTGTATCTGCACCCCCAGCTCCCTCTGCTTCTCTGCCCCATTTAGGCACTGATTTTCCAAGGAATATGTGGCCTCCTTATTCTTCCTACCTCACTGATCTTTTACTCAGGTGCCGATCCCAGTCCTGTCTACGCAAGTGCGTTGGCAGCAATCAGGAGTGGCAACTGGGCCCACTTTTCCCTTTTCCCTTCTTTAACCAGAGACCATTTGTGCTTCTAGAAACATAGAAACTAGGTGGAGGAGTGGGCCATTCGGCCCTTCGAGCCTGCATGACTATTCAATAAGATCATGGCTGATCATTCACCTCAGTACCCCTTTCCTGCTTTCTCTCCATACCCCTTGATCCCTTTAACCATAAGAACATAAGAATTAGGAACAGGAGTAGGCCATCTAACCCCTCGAGCCTGCTCCGCCATTCAACAAGATCATGGCTGATCTGGCCGTGGACTCAGCTCCACTTACCCGCCGGCTCCCCATAACCCTTAATTCCCTTATTCGTTAAAAATCTATCTCTCTGTGACTTGAATATATTCAATGAGCTAGCTTCAACTGCTTCCTTGGGCAGAGAATTCCACAGATTCACAACCCTCTGGGAGAAGAAATTCCTTCTCAACTCGGTTTTAAATTGGCTCCCCCGTATTTTGAGGCTGTGCCCCCTAGTTCTAGTCTCCCCGACCAGTGGAAACAACCTCTCTGCCTCTATCTTGTCTATCCCTTTCATTATTTTAAATGTTTCTATAAGATCATCCCTCATCCTTCTGAACTCTAACGAGTAAAGACCCAGTCTACTTAATCTATCATCATAAGGTAACCCCCTCATCTCCGGAATCAACCTAGTGAATCGTCTCTGTACCCCCTCCAAAGCCAGTATATCCTTCCTTAAGTAAGGCGACCAAAACTGCATGCAGTACTCCAGGTGCGGCCTCACCAATACCCTATACAGTTGCAGCAGGACCTCCCTGCTTTTGTACTCCATCCCTCTCGCAATGAAGGCCAACATTCCATTCGCCTTCCTGATTACCTGCTGCAACTGCAAACTAACTTTTTGGGATTCATGCACAAGGATCCTCAGGTCCCTCTGCACCGCAGCATGTTGTAATTTCTCCCCATTCAAATAGTATTCCCTTTTTTTGTTTTTTTTCCCAAGGTGGATGACCTCACACTTTCCGACATTGTATTCCATCTGCCAAACCTTAGCCCATTCGCTTAACCTATCTAAATCTCTTTGCAGCCTCTCTGTGTCCTCTACACAACCCGCTTTCCCACTAATCTTTGTGTCATCTGCAAATTTTGTTACACTACACTCTGTCCCCTCTTCCAGGTCATCTATGTATATTGTAAACAGTTGTGGTCCCAGCACCGATCCCTGTGGCACACCACTAACCACCGATTTCCAACCCGAAAAGGACCCATTTATCCCGACTCTCTGCTTTCTGTTAGCCAGCCAATTCTCTATCCATGCTAATACATTTCCACTGGCCATATCTAACTCCCTCTTGAATATATCTAACGAACTGGCATCAACAATTCTCTGCGGTAGAGAATTCCACAGGTTAACAACTCTGAGTGAAGAAGTTTCTCCTCATCTTGGTCCTAAATGGCTTACCACTTATCCTTAGACTGCAACCCCTGGTTTTGACTCGGCACAGACTGAGGATTGAACCGAGAACATTCCTGATCTCCGCGGCTGTCACTCACTGGATCGACCAGCTGGGTCACCCAGGACAACACATGCTTCATTGAAAACAAAAATGGGAATGCTAAGAGAGAGTGTTGCATTATGTGAATATGACAAGTGACTATGGTACGTTAACGCATGTCATGTTATATTGTATTAATTTCAATCCAGTGACCACAAACTAGGCTGTTTCAGTCCCAGTAATGGTGTCAGTATTGATGCCAAGGGACCAGTGGTTGTCATGCTGTTTAGATAACGGCCTTTGATTGATCTTGCAACTCTGCGCAATGATAGGTTTCTACATTATATCAAATTTCTCCTCTTGTACAAACATATCAGATGTGTGAATACTTGGCAAAGGATTTTGCTTAGGAATGTGCTATTCAAATGTATCATTTATTTTTAAATACGGTAGAGTTTGAGATTTTCCGTTTTTCATTCGATCTGTGGGCTTTTCAATCAAGGAAAGAATGTCTTCGCAGCAAACATTGAAATTTTAACCAGAAGCATAACTGACCTGGGATTATCCTTCCTTATTATGCCTTCCCACCCAATATATGTTTAAAGCAATATGCTGTAAGAAAGAATGACTTGCATTTATATAGCACCTTTCACAACCACTGGATGTCTCAAAGTGCTTTACAGCCAATCAAGTACTTTTGGAGTGTAGTCACTGTTGTAATGTGGGGAACACGGCAGCCAATTTGTGCACAGCAAGCTCCCACAAACAGCAATGTGATCATGACCAGATAACCTGTTTTTTTGTTATGTTGATTGAGGGATAAATATTGACCAGGACACCGGGGAGAACTCCCCTGCTCTTCTTCGAAATAGTGCCCTAGGATCTTTTACTTCCATCTGAGAGAGCAGACGGGGCCTTGGTTTAACATCTCATCTGAAAGACGACACCTCCGACAGCGCAACGCTCCCACAGCACTGCACTGGAGTGTCAGCCTGGATTTATGAGCTCAAGTTCCTGGAGTGGGACTTGAACCCACAACCTTCTGACTCAGAGACGAGAGTGCTACCCACTGAGCCACAGCTGTGCTGGGATTCTTCTTCTCTCTACCCCACAGCTCACACTACTATCATCAAAACCTGGATCAATCAAGTATGTCACACAACCATGTGTTTTCTGGCTGAGTTTACAACAGGGCACTTCCTCAATCAAAAAATGCTGGAATATCTCCTCTCATTCAGGAGACTACATTTTTCCCTGTGATTTTCTCCTGTTCTCTCCTGAAGGTGCTGACTCTTGGTGGGCTTGGGCTCCATGGATTCCAGCAGCCCTCTAGTACCTTGCCCAAGTGGCCGTTTTTAATTTGCGAGTCTTGAGCCCGAGTGTCTACAGGTTATTTGACTGCAGAAAGCACCACAGCTGCTCTCGCCCAACGTCCGCACGCACTACACTTACTGCCTGTGGTAGCTGCTGGTGTCAGTTGCATCTCAGCGGGTAGCACTCTCGCTCCTGAGTCAGAAAGTTGTGAGGTCAAACCCCACCCCAGCGACTTGAGCACATTTTCTAGGCTGACACTCCAGTGCAATACTGTGGGAACGCTGCACTGTCAGAAGTGCAGTATTTCAGATGAGACGCTAAACCGAGGCTCCGTCTGTCCGCTCAGGTGGACGTAAAAAATCCCATGGCACTATTTCGAAGAAGAGCATGGGAGTTCTCCCCCCCGCCCCCCCCCCCCCCCCCCCAACCATCCCCGGTGTCCTGGCCAATATTTATCCCTCAACCAAAATCACTTCAAAAAAAACATTATCTGATCATTATGTCATTGCTGTTTGTGGGAGCTTGCTGTGCACAAATTGGCTGCCACGTTTCCTACATTAGAACAATGACTACACTTCATTGGCTGTAAAGCACTTTGGGACATGCTGAAGTTGTGAAAAGCACTAAAGAAGTGCATGTTTGCCTTTCATTTCTTTCTGTTCAATGTTAGCTGTAGGTTGCATGACATCTGCGTTAACAATTTGTGAAATATTCCTTTAAAATAAAATATGCAGCACGTTGGAGAAGAACATTCACTTCTCAGAAGCATTCATTGACTCGCAAATTGTGATTCAGACAGTGGGCACTTATCCACCGGGGGATATATTAAATTTTCAGGTTTTGTGCGAGTGTTTCGACAGGGACACAAACCCATGAACACATTGTGCATGCGTCTGTGGTAGTGAGGGGGAGAGAAGGCAACGAGAAAACATTGATTTATAGAACACTCTTCCCCCAGGCTCCCAGGGGCAATGTGGCTATGTTCTGCTTTTGTTCCGAAGTGAATGAGATAAACTGGTGCTTGTGTGAGGTTACTGCCAAAATTGCCAGCCTCGCGTTGACCTTGTGCCGTGAGGAGTAATCTGCCTAAAGGATCAGGAATAGAAGTTAACTGAGAAAATCCCTAAAGCTTCTTTTGTAGGACAAGCATTGAGACACTAATCCTGAACTGCGGCAAATGAAATCTGTTCACTGCCTCTCAGTCACTGCCCGTTACAAGTCAGCACTGTAACTGCTACTGACGTCGACCAGGAAAGTGAGATTGTTGCACTGTGATACAAACTTCTATGTTGAGTCCTCTCCTGCCACATAATTTTCTTTTTGTTTATATCAAGTCTTCCTAACCTCAGGAAAGAGAGACTTGCATTTCTATAGCGCCTTTCACGACCACCTTTACAGCCATTTTAAGTACCTTTGAAGTGTAGTCACTGTTGTAATGGAGGAAACGTGGCAGCCAATTTACACACAGCAAGCTCCCACAAACAGCAATGTGATCATCTGTTTTTTAGTCATGTTGATTGAGGGATGAATATTGGCCAGGACACCAGGGAGAACTCCCCCTGCTCCTCTTCGAAATAGTGCCATGGGATCTTTTACATCCACCTGAGAGGGCAGACAGGGCCTCGGTTTAACATCTCATCCGAAAGACGGCACTCCCATAGTATTGCACTTGGAATGTCGGCCTAGATTTCTGTGCTTAAGTCCCTGGAGTGGGACTTGAACCTAGAACCCTCTGACTCCGAGGCGAGGGTACTACCCACTGAGCCACAGCTAAGATAAATGAACAGGTTGATCAGCTCTAGTAGTGAGAGAGCTCTTGTTTTACATGCAACACATCATCAATTCCAGCATTTTCTGCTTTTATTTCAGATTTTCAGCATGTGTTTTTTTAATTCTTCCTAAACTACTATTTTGCCTCTTCAGTGTCTGTTACAGTCACAGTAATAGTAAAGAATTCCCACGCTCCCCTCAGTGATATTTCTCAGGAATTGCCATATACTTAAAGGGTATAGCTAAACAAAATCAAACAACCTTAAAAAACACTTTGATGTGTTCAGAAGCAACTACATTTTAGCTGTGTTCTAGTTCTTCCTTTATCCAGTGCCCATATGCTGTCACTAGGTACAGCTCAGACGCTTATTGATCAGACGTATTACAGACATTCAGTATCTGCAAAAAGCTGACTACTGATCCCAGCTGGGTTGTCAGTAACAGACGGATTATCCTCAGGTATTATCTCCATCTTGTCAACACCTACTATTGGGAAACAGAGATATAATATGCTTAGCATGAGTCTTGCATGTAGAAATATTACAGCTTTAACATCTCCCCTCTGATACCCATTCAGGAACCAATGAGCTTCTTCCTTCCAAGATCAAAGGTATTTGCTCCAACAGCTTCACCTCCTGCACCCACCCACTGGCCTCCCTGTTCCTCATTCCTCCCAGCTACATCTATCTCTTCCTCCCCATCCTCTTCCAACTCATCCCTCATTCCCTACGTTCACCAGCATTTCCCCAACCAGCCCTCATCAAACTCAATTCCTGCATGAAACTCATCCCACTGTTCCTCCCGACTTCCTGCTGACACAGCACCTAACTTTCCTTTCTTCGCCTCTTGCTTACTGGCATTCTCTATGTTCTCATCCCTTTGAAAACCACCATCACCATCCTCCTTCAAAAGCCAACCCTCAACCCCTGTATTTTCTCCAGCTACTAGCTGATTTCCAATCTACACGTGTATTAATCCTTGCAGATTGCTCATAACAAGGCTGCCCTTGGTCAAAGACACTAAAGGCATCCGTTGTGACTGTGAACGGCTCACTTTCCTCATCCTTCTGTACCTCTCTGTTAATCTCAGCCTTTGCTACTTTCTCATTGCTGACAGCTCCATTTTTCCTCCACTGCCTCTTCCCTCGTACCACAAATTCATGTTTCTAATCCTGTCTTTCTCAATGCAGTCACTACATCTCTACAGTTTTTCCCCCATGCTCCATGATAATTTCTGATGTGCCCGGTATCCTACTATTCACTATTTATATTTTACCCCTTGGCGATAGCGTTTGCAACTACTGCGTAAGCTTCCATTGGTGCAAAAGCACTCAACTCCATTACTGCCATTGACTCTAAGATTGTTGCTCTTCTTTCTGACCCTGTCTGCTTCAAGCTGAGTTGAAATTTCCTACAGAACATAAGAACATAAGAAATAGGAGCAGCAATAGGTCATACGGCTCCTCGAGCCTGCTCTGCCATTCAATAAGATCATGGCTGATGTGATCTGATCTTGGCCTCAACTCCACTTTCCTGCCTGTTCCCCATAACCCTGGACTCCCTGATAGTTCAAGAATCTGCCTAACTTAGCCTTGAATATATTTAATGACCCAGCCTCCACAGCTCTCTGGGATAGAGAATTCCAAAGATTCACGACCCTCTGAGAGAAAAAATTCCTCCTCATCTCTTAAATATTCTGAAACTATGCCCCCTAGTTCTAGATTCTCCCATGAGGGGAAACATCCTCTCATAATCTACTCTGTCAAGTCCCCTCGGAATCTTTTGTATTTTAATAAGATCACCTCTCATTCTTCTGAACTCCAATGAGTACAGCCGCAACCTGCTCAACCTTTCCTCATAAGTCAACCCCCTCATCCCAGGAATCAACCGAGTGAACCTTCTCTGAACTGCCTCCAGTGCAAGTATATCCCTCCTTAAATAAGGAGACCAAAACTGTGCACATTGCTCTAGGTGTAGTTTCACCAATACCCTGTACAGTTGTAGCAGGACTTCCCTACTTTTATACTCCATTCCCCTTGCAATAAAGGCCAACATTCCATTTGCCTTCCTAATTACATGCTAACTTTTTTTGTTTCATGTACGAGGCCCCCCAGATCCCTCTGTACCACAGCATTTTGTAATGTCTCTCCACTTAAATAATATTTTGCTTTTCTATTCTTCCTACCAAAGTGGATAACCACACATTTTCCCACAATATCCTCCATCTGCCAAATGTTTGCCCACTCATTTAACCTATCTATATCCCTTTGCAGACTCTTTCTGTCCTCACAATTTGCTTTCCCACCTATCTTTGTATCATCAGAAAATTTGGCTACAATACATTCGGTCTCTTCATCCAAGTCATTAATATAGATTGTAAATAGTTGTGGCCCCAACACTGATCCCTCTGGCACCCCACTAGTTACTGTTTGCCAACCGGAAAATGACCCATTTATCCTGACTCACTGTTTACTGTAACTTAATCAATTCTCTATCCATGCTAATATATTACAGGTACAGTATCGAGAATCCAGCGTTCCGGAATCCGGACACCGAGATGATCCGTGGTGGGGTCATCCGGAATCCGGACCCCCGCCTCGGGCTGCTGCCGACCTCTCCCCCGCCGACCTTTTACCCGCCTCGGGCCGTCAACGCCTCGGCTGACCTCGCACCCCCCCGTCGCCGCTCGACCACCCCTCCCGTACCTACCTACCTAGGCCCAGGCATTTCGGGACTCGGGACGTCAGAAAGATATTCCAAAGTCCAGAAATATAGGAACCTTGGCTTGGGCGTTTCCGGATTCGGGACATCATAAAGACGTTCCGAAGTCCGGCAATAGACAAAATCCAGAGTGGCCTCGATCCCGAGGCTTCCGGATTCTCGTCGCTGTACCTGTACCCCCAGCACCATGTGCTCTTGTGTAGTATGCTTTTATGTAGCATCTTATCAAATGCCTTTTGGAAATCCAAATACATTACATCTACAGGTTCCCCTTTATCCACCCTGCTCTTTACATCATTGATGCAGCCGAACATCAGCAAAGCCAAAAACATCCTTTTCATTGTGGAATCATAGAAAAGTTACAACACAGAAGGAGGCCATCCGTGCCTGTGCCGGTCGAAAAAGAGCTACCTTCCAGCACTAGTTCCGTAGCCCTGTAGGTTACGGCTCTTTAAGTGCACACCCAAGTATTTTTTAAATGTGGTGAGGGTTTCTTGCTCTGCCACCCCTTCAGGCAGTGAGTTCCAGATCTCCTCCACCCTCTGGGTGAAAATTATTTTCTTCATCTCCCCTCTAGTCCTTCTACCAATTACTTTAAATTTATGCCTCTTGGTTATTGACCCCTCTGCTAAGAGAAGCAAGTCCTTCCTATTCACTCTATCCAGGCCCCTCATAATTTTATACACCTCGATTAAATCTCCCCTCAGCCTCCTCTGTTCCAAAGAAAACAACCCCAGCCTATCCAATCTTTCCTCATAGCTAAAATTTTCCAGTCCTGGCAACATCCTCGCAAATCTCCTCTGCACCCTCTCCAGTACAATCACATCTTTCCTGTAATGTGGTGACCAGAACTGTACGCAGTACTCAAGCTGTGGCCTAACTGATATATATAATTGTAGTTTAACTTCCCTGCTCATATTCGATGCCTCAGCTAATAAAGGAAAGCATTCTGTATGCCTTTTGAACTACCTTATCGACCTGTCCTGCTACCTTGAAGGATCTGTGGATATACACTCCAAGGTCTTTCTGTTCCTCCACACCTCTCAGTATCCTCCCATGTATTGTGTATTCCCTTGCCTTGTTGCATCTCCCCAAATGCATTACTTCACACTTCTCCGGATTGAATTCCATTTGCCACTTTTTTGCCCAACTGTCCAGTCCGTCGATATCTTCCTGCAGTCTGGAGCTTTCCTCCTCACTATCAACTATACGGACAATGTTTGTATCATCTGCAAACTTCTTTATCATGCTCTCTACATTTAAGTCTAAATCATTAATATATACTACAAAAAGCAAGGGACCGAGCCTTGTGGAACCGCACTGGAAACAGCCCTCCAGTCACAAAAACACCCGTCAACCATTACCCGTTGCTTCCAGCCACTGAGCCAATTTTGGATCCAATTTGCCACTCTCCCTTGGATCTCTGTGGGCTTTTACTTTGTTGGTCAGTCTGCCATGTGGGACCTTGTCAAAAGCCTTGCTAAAATCCATTTAGACTACATCAAGCGCACTGGCCTCATCGACCTTCCTTGTTTCCTCCTCAAAAAATTCAATCAAGTTAGTCAGACATGACTGTCCCTTAAAAAATCCATGCTGACTGTTTTTGATTAATCTGTGTCTTTCTAAATGAAGGTTTATACTTTCCCTTGGAATTGGTTCCAATAATTTGCCCACCACAAAGGTTAAACTAACTGGCCTGTAATTACTCGGATTATCCATTCCTCCCTTTTTAAACAATGGTACAATGTTAGCAGTTCTCCAATCCTCTGGCACCACTCCTGTACCCGGGCAGGATTGGAAAATTGCCTCCCGCAATTTCCTCTCCTTTTTTTAGGATATATTTTATCCGGTCCTGGTGATTTATCTACTTTCAAAGATGCTAAATCCCGTAATACTTCCTCTCTTTCTATATTTATCCCATCCAATATTTCACTCTCTTCCTCCTTAACATTAACATCGGTGTCGTCCCCCTCTTTTGTGAAGACAGCCGCAAGGTATTCATTAAGTACCTTACCCACATCCTCCGCCTCCACACATAGGTTACCATTTTGGTCCCTAACAGGTCTTACTCTTTCCTTAATTATCCTCTTGCTCTTTGTATAATTGTAAAACATCTTTGTCTACCAATACCCATATACATCTAGCCCCGCCTCTGTCAATCTCTCTGGCCACCCACGATGCTCAATCCAACGGTGCTAATTACTTCCTTCCCATCAGTACTGAAATCCTAATCTGGACAATCGTCACTCCAAGGTTTGGCTTCTCAAATGCTTTCACCCACCTTTGCCTTTCACAATCTTCAGCTAATCCAGGACTCCGCAGCCAGTCTTCTCTCCTGCACAAAGTGCTGCACACCCCGCCCATCTCTTCTCTCCCCGCACCAGGTCGTTGCCAAGCTCCACTGACTTCCAGTGAATTTAGCTCAAGGACATCGCCCTTGTTTTCAAATCCATCTACAGCTCAACCCATCCCTATCTTAATAAATGATCTCCAGCATTAAACTTGTGTCAGCACCCTCCACTTCTCGGACTCTGCTGTCAAAGATTGATCAATCAGATCTCTTCTCCATTCTCGGGATATGGGCGTTGCTGGCAAGGCCGGCATTTATTCCCCTTCCCTAGTTGCACTTGAGAAGGTGGCGGTGAGTTGCCTTCTTGAACCGCGGCAAGAAGGTGCTCCCACAGTGCTGTTCGGTAGTTACTATGCTCCTGCTCTCTTGATACTCATATACGCCTCCTAAAAATTCTTCTTGCTTCAGCCTTTACCAATTCCTTTTTCTCTTGCTTGGTGTCTGCCTCTTAGTGTTGAGTTAACAGTCAACCTCCTTCTGTGGTTCACAGAGATGCACTACGAGTAAGACATTCAGGACTTAGTTGAGTATACGGGCCAACTTTATTCATACAGCGTAGGTGATCAGTCCGTACACAAAATGCAGCTTCACTTTTCTCTCATTTCAGCTCTTCAACAGACCCTGGAAACTCCTCCTTGTATCTTAGTTGTTCACTCCAAAGATACCTTGCCCAGACAAGGCTTTGTGATTTATCTGTTCTATATTATGGTTAATTGATCCGTCTGCCTACGTTTATTGCACTAATCACTAAAGCTCGACATTAATCACTCTTGGTCAGTGTTGCTCCAGTCAGTATCTCCTTGCATAGGCATTCCTTGTAGATGATAATCCAGCATCTGAAGTGAAGCAGAACTCATTCCCCTCCTGCTCGTCGGCACCCCACTTCTACTGTTACCCCAGAAAGCCTGTTGCTCCATCACCAGTTGAAGTTAGATAATTCAGTTTGATTATTAACTCGGCTTGGGAACTCAACATCCAGGGGTATTCAACATTTCGGAAGGATAGACAGAAAGGAAAAGGAGGTGGGGTGGCATTGCTGTTTAAAGAGGAAATTAATGCAATAGTAAGAAAGGACATTAGCTTCGATGATGTGGAATCGGTATGGATGGAGCTACGGAATACCAAAGGGCAGAAAACACTAGTGGGAGTTGTGTACAGACCACCAAACAGTAGTAGTGAGGTTGGGGACGGCATCAAACAAGAAATTAGGGATGTGTGCAATAAAGGTACAGCAGTTATTATGGGCGACTTTAATCTACATATTGATTGGGCTAACCAAGCTGGTAGCAATGCGGTGGAGGAGGATTTCCTGGAGTGTATTAGGGATGGTTTTCTAGACCAATATGTCGAGGAACCAACTAGAGGGCTGGCCATCCTAGACTGGGTGATGTGTAATGAGAAAGGACTAATTAGCAATCTTGTTGTGGAGAGGCCCCTTGGGGAAGAGTAACCATAACATGGTAGAATTCTTTATTAAGATGGATAGTGACACAGTTAATTCAGAAGCTAAGGTCCTGAACTGAAGGAAAGGTAACTTCGATGGTTTGAGGCGTGAATTGGCTAGAATAGACTGGCAAATGATACTTAAAGGGTTGACGGTGGATAGGCAATGGCAAACATTTAAAGATCACATGGATGAACTTCAGTAATTATGCATCCCGGTCTGGAGTAAAAATAAAACGGGAAAGGTGGCTCAACCGTGGCTAACAAGGGAAATTAAGGATAGTGTGAAATCCAAGGAAGAGGCATATAAATTGGCCAGAAAAAGCAGCAAACCTGAGGACTGGGAGAAATTTAGAATTCAGCAGAGGAAGACAAAGGGTTTAATTAAGAGGGGGAAAATAGAGTACGAGAAGAAGCTTGCCGGGAACATAAAAACTGACTGCAAAAGCTTCGATAGATATGTAAAGAGAAAAAGATTAGTGAAGACAAACGTAGGTCCCTTGCAGTCGGATTCAGGTGAATTTATAATGGGGAACAAAGAAATGGCAGACCAATTGAACAAATACTTTGGTTCTGTCTTCACGAAGGAAGACACAAATAACCTTCCGGAAGTACTAGGGGACTGAGGGTCTAGTGAGAAGGAGGAACTGAAGGATATCCTTATTAGGTGGGTAATTGTGTTAGGGAAATTGATGGGATTGAAGACCGATAAATCCCTGGGCCTTGATAGTCTGCATCCCAGAGTACTTAAGGAAGTGGCCCTAGAAATAGTGGATGCATTGGGGATCATTTTCCAACAGTCTATCAACTCTGAATCAGTTCCTATGGACTGGGGGGTAGCTAATGTAACACCACTTTTTAAAAAAAGGAGGGAGAGAGAAAACGGGTAATTATAGACTGGTTGCCTGACATCAGTAGTGGGGAAAATATTGGAATTAATTATTAAGGATGAAATAGCAGCGCATTTGGAAAGTAGTGACAGGATCTGTGGAATTCCCTGCCTCGGAGAGTTGATGATGCCAGATCATTGGATATATTCAAGAGGGAGTTAGATATGGCCCTTACGGCTAAAGGGATCAAGGGGTATGGAGAGAAAGCAAGAAATGATCAGCCATGATCTTATCGAATGGTGGTGCAGGCTCGAAGGGCCGAATGGCCTACTCCTGCACCTATTTTCTGAGTTTCTGACTCTCCCAACATGTCCAACACTTAGCTGAGGTGTTCTTTTATATCAAGGGCCCTGTATAATGCAGGTTATTGCTGTTGTCATCGTCTCCATCTTGTCAGTCCAAACTAGTACAGAGGAAAGAAAGAAAGACTTGGATTTATATCGTGCCTTTCACGACCACCGGACATTTCAAAGTGCTTTACAGCCAATGAAGTACTTTTGGAGTGTGTTATATATGTAAACTTGTATTTACTCTGTACAGCCACCAGAGGGCTCATCCCCTGGAGTCCCAAGGGATCCCATAATCCCTTGGAACACAGGTATCTAAGGAGGCCACACAGGTTGGAGAGGCACTCTGGAGACCTGCAATAAAAGACTACGGTCACACTTTACTTTGAGCTCACAGTGTTATGTAACTCTTTCTCCATACATAACAGAGTGTAGTCACTGTTGTAATTGTAGGAAACACAGCAGCCAATTTACACACAGTAAGCTCCTACAAACAGCAATGTGATAATACCAGATAATTTTTTTTGTTATGTTGATTGAGGGGTAAACATTGGCCGGACACCGCGGATAACTTCCCTGCTCTTCTTTGAAATAGTGCCATGGGATCTTTTACATTCACTTAAACTGAGGCTCCGTCTGCTCTCTCAACATCTCATCCGAAAGATGGCATCTCCCTCAGCACTGTACTGGAGTGTCAGCCTAGATTTTTTTGGTGCTCAAGTCAAGGGAAATAAAGTATAATTATTAGGTGTTTGTCAAAAAGGGATATCACACTTTTATCATTGTACTGAAATACATTGCAGATATAAAACAAGGTGCATTTTTTTAAAGAAATAAATGCTATTCCTTGTTAAAGTATCCTTTTAAACAGTTTTCGAACACATTCATTTTAAGGACCAGGATGGGTTTTGGAATTCTCAGTTGTCATTGAATTTGTCACTAGCCTGATAGGCTATTGATTGGAGCTCTGATTGGGTTACTTGAACCCATATCTCAGACTGCTCCATCCCCCACTGCACTGCGGGAGGCACCATCTTTCAGAAGGGACATTGTCTGTCCTAGTAAGCGATAAAGATTCACACGGCAGCGATTGTTAAGTTTGGAGATAACCATTATGCGTGGCCCAAGAAGCCAGACTCTACTTCAACGGTCTTTATATGTGTAAGATGTGCATACTCACTCGTCTAGTTATACTAATTACCTTAGGCATGCCAAACTGCAAGGTTGAACAGTAGCCTTTTCTAGCTTCCGAACCCCAACCCTGCCATTAAGATTTCATGTCTTTATTTTTTTGTAATAATGGCTATAATTCAGATAAACATTTCAAGTTCCTGTCTGGAGTAACATTAAATCGCCCACGAGGCAAACATTGAGCCTGCGACCTGCTATGAAACTGAGGTGAAGGTTTCTAAATGTGCAGAGGCTGTCACCCAGTTCAAGTCGTTGACCCCCTGGTGATGGGGTCTTATTTCATATTCACACAGCATTAGCAACACTTTATGTAAACAGCTTAAAGTAGCACTCGATGACCATAGTAATCAGGGCTTTGATGGAGAGGAAAGGGATCATGGCACGTGATGCCAATACTAAAGACCCATCAATACCGGAATGTATTTCCTGAGCCACACAAGATCTGCATTGCAAAACCGTGTAAAGTATTTAAATGCTGCACTGATTCATAAAATCTGTACTTGATATGACTTTAATTATAGTCATTCTGAATAAATAGCAATTTGGAAGAAGAAAAATGCATTTAATTTCTAAAATGGCATCTAATTGAGGTGACCTTTATTATACAAATATTTAAATTAAAAATCAGATTTTTATGACATTTGAGTTGATGAAGGCATCATCTTCCATTATTTTTGTGTAATTGCTTCAATGTATTTGCAATAAAAAGGCTAAATTGCGATTAAAAAGAGCAGAGAAAATATTGCAAACTTTTCCCATTTTGGAATTAAACAGTATTCAGCAAGGGATGGGTTGATTTGCCTTGTGCTCGTGTCTGGTTTGCATACAGGTAATTGCACCATCACTGATATTTCAGAGGCAACAGGTTTGTTGTAGAAGTTTAGAGTGGTACAGCACAAGAGCAGGACAGTTAACCCATCATGTCTGCCACCTCGTCAAATCCCATTCTCCTGCTCCTTAAGCCCTTTGCCAGTTTCAACTGTGGGTTAGTGGGTGGCACTCTCACCGCTGAGTTAGAAGGTTATGGATTTGTGTCCCACTCGAGAGACTTGAGCACAATATCTAGGTTGACACTCCAGTGCAGTGCTGAGGGAGTGCTGAACTATCAGATGACACGTTAAACCAAGTCTGAGATGTCTGCTGTCTGAGATGGATGTAAAAGATCCCATGGCACTATTTCGAAGAAGAGCAGGGGCATTCTCCCCAGTGTCCTGTCCAATTTTTATCCCTCAATCTGGTCATTATCTCATTGCTATTTGTGGGAGCTTGCTGTGCGCAAATTGGCTGCCGTGTTTCTCTACATTACAACAGTGACTACACTCCAAAACTACTTTGTTGGCTCTGAATTGCTTTGGGATGTCCTGAAGTCTTGTAAGGTGCTATAGAAATGCTTGAGTTATTTCTTTTAATAATTCTCTTTTTGAAGCAACTATCTAATTCCCACTTAAAATAATTTATGGACCCTGTGTCAGTAAATGATACAGATAGATAAAGATACTTTTACCCTACCTTTTAATTCTTCTTTGTGATTATCTTTCATTTGTGCTGCTTCATTCGTGAGTCTCAAATTGGAACCCAATCCCTGACCATAACTTTGCTTCTGCATCAACTGCTCTGTACAGCTTTCCGTGCCTTAACGAGCCCCCAAAAAGTTGCAAAAAGTAAAACGATTTGTTTTCCCTCTTGGACGAGCACAGCAACCATACAACAGATGACAAAACAACTTGCATTGATATAGCACCTTTAACGTAGTAAAACATCCCAAGCTGATGAACACACAGGATTCACCTTGCATAGGATCTTCTGTTTGGAAAATACTGATTGAAATGGTATAGCCCTTTCTACTTCAACTTTTAAAATTTGATTTCTCCTTTTGGGGAATGTAGGGGGCAAAATAATACACTTAGATTTTAATTTCCTCACATGCTGAGCTACCAGTCTCAGCCAGAGCTGGAAAAAGAAAGTCAAAAGTGGGTGTTTGTACATGAGCTTATTTGACGATAATACTTATTTGAGAATGTTCAGACATCCAATAAAGATAACTCGACCCAATTCACAAAACAATATGGTTTATAGCTTTGGAAGAGGCTTGAAAACATTTTGGCTCTATGGGACAAAGGAAGGCTCAAAATGGCCAGAAAGAGCGTTTCCCTTTCATATAAAGTTGTTTAATGTGCATAATTTTCTGCTCAGTTTTGTCTAGGAATAAATCCAGCAACCCTCAATTGAGAAAGTGTTGCTGTGCAATATTGCAGCGCGAGTAAAATGACATTCCAGAAGTAGAATTACAAAGTTATTATATTGGCAGACATGATTCTTGAGGGACTTCTTTAACTCTTCCTCCTCTGTTAGTGAGCCTAGATCTCTGTGGTCACAGAGAGGCATCTGTTTTTGCCGCAAAATCGAATTAAAGCTGACAGCCTTCCACGGGGCTGGGTAGGTTAACAGCCAGAGCTGCTCCAGCGCTCCAGGTTGGAAGACCGGTGACCACGCGGTCTGCCTGACTCTGAACTAGGGGAGGGGGACACAAAGAAATTCGGATTGGGCTTCTGCTGGTATTGCCTCTGTTGGCAAACCTTGAGGAATCATGTCTCTCTGTGATCTGAATGCCTACAATCTCTGCAAGCACAGCTCGGGTACACATGCACCCTGCCGATACCAGATGGACATTTCCCATGTGTATAATTAATCTCTGCATAATACTCATTACTACCACCTGATCTCCCTTCACCATTGCGTTGCGACTACGTGGACCATGCTAAGGTCAACACATCCTTGCTCCTGTCAGTACACCATGTGGGACAAAGCCGCAGAGACACGGTTAAGGTGAGGGGAGAGGGAAGGCAGCCGTGCTCCATATGGGTTGATGTATTGGGCAAAGAACACCACAATAGAAGAGTTAAATTCAAAGTACATTATTTCAGTGAATATAAATACATTTTTAATGGAGATAGAATGGTTACAGCACAGAAGGAGGCCATTCGGCCCGTCGAGCCCATGCCAGCTCTCTGCAAGAGTACTTCAGCTAGTCCCTATCTCCCGCTCTTTCTCCGTAGCCCTGCAATTTTTTTCCATCAGATACTTATCCGGTTCCCTTAGGAAAGCCACGATTGAATCTAACTCCACCGCCCTTTCCTCATGTCGCCTTTGGTTCTTCCACCAATCACCTTAAATCTGTGTCCTCTGGTTCTCGAACCTTCCACCAATGGGAACAGTTTCTCTCTATCTGCTCTGTCTAGACCCCTCATGATTTTGAACACCTCTATCAAATCTCCTCTCAACTTTCTCTGCTCTAAGGAGAACAACCCCAGCTTCTCCAGTCTATCCCCGTAACTGAAGTCCCTCATCCCTGGAGCCATTCTTGTAAATTTGAGGTCTTGATTTTGAATCTCTTTCCTAGTTTCCTCAAATCTGCCTGCAGGACCTCATCCCTCTTTCTACCTATGTCATTGACACCGATATGGACCATGACCTCTGGCTGTTCACCCTCCCCACTCAATGTTCTGCAGCTACTCAGTGACATCCTGGCACCAAGGAGGCAACATACCATCCTGGAATCACGTCTGCAGCTGCAGAAATACCTATCTGTTCCTCTGACAACTGAACCTCTGATCACTATTGCTTTCCTGACCTTCCTTCTATGCCCCCCCCACCCACCCCCTCGTACAGCTGAGCCACCCATGGTGCCGTGAACTTGACTCTGGCTGTACTCCCCAAAGGAACCATCGTCCTCACCAGTCCTGAATAGAAACATAGAAAAATAGGTGCAGGAGTAGGCCATTCGGCCCTTCTAGCCTGCACCGCCATTCAATGAGTTCATGGCTGAACATGCAACTTCAGTACCCCCTTCCTGCTTTCTCGCCATACCCCTTGATCCCCCTAGTAGTAAGGACTTCATCTAACTCCTTTTTGAATATATTTAATGAATTGGCCTCAACAACTTTCTGTGGTAGAGAATTCCACAGGTTCACCACTCTCTGGGTGAAGAAGTTTCTCCTCATCTCGGTCCTAAATGGCTTACCCCTTATCCTTAGACTGTGACCCCTGGTTCTGGACTTCCCCAACATTGGGAACATTCTTCCTGCATCTAACCTGTCTAAACCCGTCAGAATTTTAAACGTTTCTATGAGGTCCCCTCTCATTCTTCTGAACTCCAGTGAATTCAAGCCCAGTTGATCCAGTTTTTCTTGATAGGTCAGTCCCACCATCCCGGGAATCAGTCTGGTGAACCTTCGCTGCACTCCCTCAATAGCAAGAATGTCCTTCCTCAAGTTAGGAGACCAAAACTGTACACAATACTCCAGGTGTGGCCTCACCAAGGCCCTGTACAACTGTAGCAACACCTCCCTGCCCCTGTACTCAAATCCCCTCGCTATGAAGGCCAACATGCCATTTGCTTTCTTAACCGCCTGCTGTACCTGCATGCCAACCTTCAATGACTGATGTACCATGACACCCAGGTCTCGTTGCACCTCCGCTTTTCCTAATCTGTCACCATTCAGATAATAGTCTGTCTCTCTGTTTTTACCACCAAAGTGGATAACCTCACATTTATCCACATTATACTTCATCTGTCATGCATTTGCCCACTCACCTAACCTATCCAAGTCACTCTGCAGCCTCATAGCATCCTCCTCGCAGCTCTCACTGCCACCCAACTTAGTGTCATCTGCAAATTTGGAGATACTACATTTAATCCCCTCGTCTAAATCATTAATGTACAATGTAAACAGCTGGGGCCCCAGCACAGAACCTTGCGGTACCCCACTAGTCACTGCCTGCCATTCTGAAAAGTACCCATTTACTCCTACTCTTTGCTTACTGTCTGCCAACCAGTTCTCAATCCACGTCAGCACACTACCCCCAATTCCATGTGCTTTAACTTTGCACATTAACCTCTTGTGTGGGAGCTTGTCGAAAGCCTTCTGAAAGTCCAAATATACCACATCAACTGGTTCTCCCTCGTCTTGTCAGAATACTGGTCAGAGAGTGAGATTGTCTCAAGGGACTCCTGCACTACCTGTCTGGTCCTCCTTGTCTGTCTGACGGGCACCCATTCCCCCTCTGCCTGCACACTATTATGCTTCGGAGTGAGCACCTCCTGAAACGTGCTATCCACATAAATCTGAACCTCATTGATGCATCGCAGTGATGCCAGCTGCCTTTTCAGCTGCTGCGTTTCCTACATTTCAACAGTGACTACACTTCAAAAGGTACTTAATTGGCTGCAAAGTGCTTTGCGACGTCCTGTGGTTGTGAAAGGCGCTATATAAATGCAATTTTTCCTTTTTATATATAAATAGGCCACTGCCATTACCTATATATCTATATCTGGTACTCAAATTGGGAAGCGACTGTAACCTACTCAGGTCCAGTGAACCTGTACTAATGCTGGGGATGTGGTGCGGTTTCTTTATTGGAACTTCCACACACTGTACTGTTCAGTATGACAACCCTTGGTCGAGGTTTTCAGGGGTTTGCAGTGGCCATGGTCTTAATGAGAGAAGATGCAAAGAGCTTGTGCTAGTTCTGAGGCAGACTTAAAATGGAAATTTTCACAGCTCTAACTGGAAAGCCCGCTGAGATGGTGACCCAATACTTATGGAACTTCTTGTTTCTTCTTTGGCAGAGACCCACTTTAATCTTTCATCATTTCAGCGCGTTTCGATGTACAAACACTCACGTCTCAAATCCTGCAATAAATTTTCCAACTCCATATCAGCAGGCGTACATCCTTCTTTCAGAACTTTCCCAGAGATTTATCTTCTTTTCTTGCCAAGATGATGGTCTTCATCATAGGCAGTCTCTCGAAACCGAGGAAGACTTGCTTCCATTCTAAAAGTGAGTTCTCAGGTGACTGTACAGTCCAATACGGGAATTACAGTCTCTGTCACAGGTGGGGCAGACAGTGGTTGAAGGAAAGGGCGGGTGGGGAGTCTGGTTTGCCGCACGCTCCTTCCGCTGCCTACGCTTGATTTCTGCATGTTTTCGACGACGAGACTCGAGGTGCTCAGCACCCTCCCGGATGCTCTTCCTCCACTTAGGGTTGTCTTAGGCCAGGGATTCCCAGGTGCCGGTGAACATGTTGCACTTTATCAAGGAGGTTTTGAGGCTGTCCTTGAAACGTTTCCTCTGCCCACCTGGGGCTCGCTTGCAGTGTAGGAGTTCCGAGTTGAGCGCTTGCTTAGGGAATCTTGAGTCGGGCATGCGGACGATGTGGCCCGCCCAACGGAGCTGATCGAGCGTGGTCAGTGCTTCGATGCTGGGGATGTTGGCCTGAGCGAGAACACTGACGGGCGTCTATCCTCCCAGGGGATTTGCACGATCTTGCAGAGGCACCGCTGGTGGTACTTATACCAGCGCTTTGAGGTGTATACTGTTTTTCGTGCATGGGCTAGATTTTACACTTTTGTGCAGATCGCCCAAAAATGGGCGTTATTTCCGGCGTAGGCAGTAAAAATGGGTTTTCAGATCGCCGGCTTTCAGCCCATTCTCAACGCACCTAATCTCCATTTTTGAAATTGGACGTTACCGCGAGCGATATGAAATGGACAGTAGCATTAAATCTCTCTGATCTTCTGCCGTAAAGTGTCGCTGTCCTTAGCAACGGCATGTCAACGCTCGATTCCTGTGCTTCAGGAGGTCAAGGGTCATCATGACATGCACAGAAGAGGAGACAGAGGGAGAGGGAGCTGAGAGGGACTGAAAGCGCGTGTGGCTGTGGTGTGTACTTGTTTGGCTGTTGTGGAAGGCATGAGGGAGATTCACCAGCAAAATGCCTACTAAGCACCAAGAATATAGTTGGTACCAAGTTTATGTCCAACAAATAAGATATAACATGGAAGGGATGGTGAAGGCCCTGGAGCAGGTAGCCAGGAACACTGGTGGCAGAGAGCTCCCAGTGGTCCCGGAGCGTGGCACTACACCCCAAGGTGCCGCACTCCCATTGCCAACGACAGGAGAGCCAGCAGCAACACCTTGCTTCTGGCTCAGAGCACGTTCCCACCTCGGGACCATCCTCTCCCGTATCCGTCCAAGCAGCGGTTCGGCCGTCACCCCCCACCCACTCCCTCCCCCCCCCCGCAATGAAGCATCGCCTGCGGAGCTCCTCGGCCAGGCAGCTTGGAGTCAGGAGGGTAAGGGGTAGAGGTGGGGATGAGAAGCGGGGTGCAGGGAGGGGAGGGTTGGTTTTTACAGAAATACTGATGATTTCAGACAAATGTTCGGTTTAAATGTTTTTTATTTAGCAAAACCTTGTTGCGCATTGGCTCACATACCGATGATTCCTTAACATCAAAAGGTATAATTACACTTAATTTCAATCAACTTAAACTTTAACTGTCACCAAGGTGATGCCCACCATTGATATATGACCTGCATACCCAGCAGTGTGTCAGCCTTGTAAATACCACAACGTTCTTTCAGGCAAAGGGCTCATTGATGAGCTCCTGACCTAAGACTCTTTCATGCGGTCTACAGGGGGGCGGGCCATGGCTTCAACGTCAGCCTGATTGTCTGGGCTGATGTCAGTGTCCGCCTCCTCATCCTCCTCTTCCTCTCTGTAGTGAGGTGGACTGCAGACTCTTCAGGCAATTCTTGTCCCCTCCTGATAGTCAAGTTGTGCAGCATGGAGCACACCACCACGAATTGAGCTACCTGCTCAGGGTGATAATTGGAGCTTGCCTCCTGAGTGGTCCAGGCATCGAAAGAGCTGCTTTAGCACGCCAATGGTTTTCTCCACGATATTGCGAGTGGCTCTGTGGCGCTCGTTGTATCGCCTCTCGGCTTCGGTGTGGGTGTCACACAGTGGGGTCATCAGCCAGGTGGCAAGGCCAAATCCTTTGTCACCAAGCATCCAGCATTGACCTTGTGGCTGATTGTTTAACAAAGTCAGACACAGTGCTCTCATGCAGGATGTGAGCATCTTGGATGCTGCCCGGAAATTTAGCATTCACTGCTATTATAATTTGCTGGTGGTCGACAGCAAATTGACATTCAGGGAGTGGAATCCCTTGCGATTCCTGAAAATCTCTGCATCCTGGAAAGGTGTCCGCATCACAATGTGCGTACACTCTATTGCTCCCTGCACCTTGCGTAAGTTTGCAATTCTGGAGAATCCTAGAGCCCTCTCAGTCTGTGCCTCCCTGGTCATAGGGAAGCTGATCAAGTCCCTCCTGCGTGCGTACAGGGCTTCAGTGGCCTGTCTAATGCAGCAATGTGTGGCATGCTGAGACAGACCGCAAATGTCGCCAGTTGTGGCCTGAAAAGAACCTGATGCGTAGAATGACAGTGCCGCGGTGACTTTGACCTCGACGGACAGTGCAGTACTGATGTTGCTGACAGGCTGCAGATCTCCCCTTATGAGCTGGAATATCTCAATGATAACCTATTTGTGGAAGCGCAGTCTCCGAAGGCAGGTGGTGTCGGGCAAGTCGAAGTAAGACCGCTTGTCCCTGTACTTGTGGGGGGTGTAACGTCTGGTCCTCCTCATCAGTCTGGCACGTCTTACATTGGGCACATAATGCTGTGGAGCATACCTTCGGCCATCTCGAGTCTGCTGCATGTAATTGGTCATCAAGCGAGGGTGAGAAAGGACAGGCCCTATTGCAGTAGCTCTCTGTTTTCCACCGATTGGTCACAAAGAATGAATGTCCCAACGAAGACACCTATTAAATTACAATCGGTCACAGTATGGTAAAGATGTTTGTACAGATGTTCACATCACCTCCAAAGACCTCCAGAGTACATCCGACCTCCTCCGAGGTTGAAGCAGAGCAGCCTTTTAAAGGATGCAACATATGATGTAGAACATGGCGTCTATAACGCTGTGATTAGTTCTGGTTAGTTCCACTTTTTCCGGGCATTGTTTTGGGTGAGCGATATTGTGTGCAAGGTGGTGAAAGTGACGCTGGGCAATCTCATGGCCGTTAGTTTCGGTAAATATGCTCTTTACGACAAAAGAAAAAGTGGGCAGTCGGTATTATTGAACCTCGGTGTTAATTCCGTGCAGAAACTAATGCTGAGCGATATTATGGGCATTGATTTTGTCCATTCTGATGATTCCGCCAAAAAAAAGTGGGCGGGCGGTATTTTTTCCCAGCGTTACGCACATGGCGATAAGTTTCTGAAAAATGCCCGTCAGTTTCCATTTTGTGGCTAAGTGGGCGTTATCGTCATTTCAGCGGTAAAATGAACGTTAAGTGGGTGTTAAGCATGCAAAAAAAGTGGAAAATCTAGCCCCGTCTCTGAGCCATATAGGAGGGGCGGGTATCACTACTGCCCTGTAGACCATAAGCTTGGTGTCACATTTGAGGTCCTGGTCTTCAAACACTCACTTCCTCAGGCGACCGAAGTCTGCTAGCACACCGGAGGCGGTGTTGGACCTCGTCATCAATGTCTGCCCTTGTTGATGATAGGCTCCCGAGGTATGGAGAATGATCCGATTTTGATGACCAGGCGGCAGTGCTATGTGGCGGGGTCAGGTTGGTGGGGGACCTTTGACTTACGGATGTTTAGTGTAAGGCCCATGCTTTCGTACGCCTCAGTGAAGATGCTGACGATGGCTTGGAGTTCGGCCTCTGAATGTGCATGGACGCAAAAGTCTGATGACAGAAGATGGGGCGACCTTGGATCTAGTCTGGAAGCGACGAAGGTTGAACAGGTTCCCATTGGTTCTATAATTTAGTTCCACTCCAGCGGGGAGCTTGTTAAGAGTGAGATGGAGCATTGCAGCAAGGAAGATCGAGAAGAGCATTGGTGCAATGGCGCAGCCCTGCTTAACCTCGGTCCAGACGTGGATTGGGTCTGTGGTGGATCCGTTGGTCAGGATCACGGTTTGCATGTCATCGTGGAGCAGACGGAGGATGGTGACAGACTTTTGGAAGCAGCCGAAATGGAGGAGGACGCGCCATAGTCCCTCGTGGTTGACCGTGTCAAAGAAGGCCATGTACAAGGGTTGGTGCTGTTCCCTGCATTTCTCTTGTAGTTGTCGCGCGGTGAAGATCATGTCCGTTGTACTCCTTAGTGCCAAGATAAACAACTTCTGGCCTGTTGAGACATCATTCTCCGCCCACCTCCCCCCCCCCCCCCAGAGATGAATTTAAGCAGTGGCTCATCTAGAGGTAGGTTTGTGTTCTCTTTCTGAGAGATAATTGAAATGTGCCTTGCTCGGTGGCAGACCCAACTAACTAATTGACTGATTGACAAGCATCTCCAGCACGTTCAGCTCAGAGAGGGCCAGCACATTAACCTGCTGCACAATGTACCAACCCGCTGAGTTTCCTGAAACCTGCTTCTGTTTGTAATTCCTTTATTTAAGTTGATGCTTGGCGCCGCTAGCCTCATAAAAACATAAGTATTAGAAGCAGGAGTAGGCCAAACAGCCTCTCGAGCCTGCTCCGCCGTTCAATATGATCAACCTCAACTCTACTTTCCCGATCGATCTCTATATCCCTTGATTCCCCGAGACTCCCAAAATCTATCTATCTTAGCCTTGAATATATGCAGTGATTCAGCATCCACAGCCCTCTAGGGCAGAGAATTCCAAAGATTTACAACCCTCTGAGTGAAGAAATGACTCCTCATCTCTGTCTTAAATGACCTACACCTTATCCTGAGACTGTGCCTCCTAGTTCTAGACACTCCAGCCAGGGGGAATATCCTCTCAGCATCTACCCTGTCAATCCCCTTCAGAACATTGTATGTTTCAATGAGACCACCTCTCATTCTTCTAAACTCCAGAGATTATAGGCCCATTCTACACAATCTCTTATAAGACAGCCTTCTCATCCCAGAAATCAATCGAGTGAACCTTCGTTGCACCGCTTCCAAGGCAAGTATATTCTTCCTTAGATAGGGAGACAAAAACTGTGTACATTACTCCAGGTGTGGTCTCCCCAAGACTTCATTACTCTTATACTCCAACCCCCTTGCAATAACGGACAACATACCATTTGCCTTCCTTATCGCTTGCTGTATCTGTATGCTAGCTTTCTGTGTTCCTTGCACGTGGACACCCAAATCTCTCTGAACACCAACATTTAAAAGTTTTTCACCATTTAAAAAATATTCTGTTTTTCTATTCTTCCTACCAAAGTGAATAACCTCACATTTCCCTACATTAAACTCCATCTGCCACCTAACTTCCCACTCAGTTAGTCTATTTATAACCCTTTGCAGACTCTTTGTGTTCTCCTCACAGCTTACCATCCCACCGAGCTTTGTATCATCGGCAAACTTGGATACATTACACTCAGTCCCTTCATCTAGGTCATTAATATAGATTGTAAATAGCTGAGGCCCCAGCACCGATCCTTGCAGGATTACAGCCTGCCAACCTCAAAAAGACCCTTTTATCCCTACTCTGTTTTCTGTCCGTTAACCAATCCTCTATCCATGCTAAAACATTATCTCCAATCCCATGAGCCCTTATATTGTGTTATAACCTTTTATGTGGTACCTTATCAAATATCTTTTGGAAATCCAAATATACATCATCAATTCGTTCCCCTTGATCTACCCTGCTAGTTACATCCTCAATAAACTCTTAATAAATTTGTCAAATATAATTTCCCTTTCATAAAACCATGTTGACTCTGCCTAATCATGTTATGATTTTCTAAGTGCCCTGATACCACTTCCTTAACAATGGATTCCAGCATTTTCCCGATGACTGATGTCCGGCTAACTAGCCTGTAGTTCCCGGTTTTCTCTCTCCTTCCTTTCTTGAATAGCAGTGTTACATTTTCTACCTTCCAATCCGTTGGGACCTTTCTAGAATCTTGGGAATTTTAGAAGATCAAAACCAATGCGTCCGCTATCTCTGCAGCCACCTCTTTTAGAATCCGAGGATGTAGGCCGTTTTGTTGGCTTTTAGTCCCATTAGTTTCTCTAGTACTTTTTCTCTATTTATATTAATTACATTAAGTTCCTCACCCTCATTAGACCCTTAGTTTCCCACCATTTTAGGTATGCTTTTTGCGTCTTCTACTGTGAAGACAGATACAAAATATTTGTTTAACATTGCTACCATTTCTTTGTTCCCCATAATAATTTCACCTGTCTCAGCCTCTAAGGGACCAACATTTACTTTTGCTACTCTCTTCCTTTTTACATACTTGTAGAAGCTCTTACTATCTGTTTTTAAATTTTTTGTTAGTTTTTTTCTCGTATTCTATATTTTCCATTTTAATCAATTTTTAGTCATACTTTGTTGGTTTCTAAATCTCTCCCAATCCTCAGGCTTACGACTATTCTTCGCAATCCACTTCTTTCAATCTAATGCTATATCCTTAACCTCTTTAGTTAGCCACGGCTGGATCACTTTTCCTGTGGAGGTTTTGTTTCTCTTTGAACTGTATTTTTGTTCAGAATTATGACATATTTCTTTAAATGCTAGCCACTGCTTATCTACTGCCAAACTTTCAAATCTATTTTTCCAATCTTCCTTAGCCAATTCGCCCTTCATACCTACGTAATTGGTTTTATTTTAGTTTAAGACTCTAATTTTGTACTTAGACAAGTCACTCAAATACAAAGTGAAATTCTATCATATTATGATCACTCTGCCCCAGATGATCCCTTACTATGAGATTGCTAATTAACCCTGTCTCCTTACACAAAATAAGATCTAAAACAGCCTGTTCCTTGGTTGGTTCAAAGGGGTCCTCCCCAACATTTCATGCCCCCATGTCTTGGTGTAACACAATTTGATGAGGCAAGCAATTTGGTGGGATTGGTATTTTTAATGATTAAATACAATCAGCGACAAACAACAACAACTTGCATTTATGTAACGCCTTTAACGTAGCAAAACATCCCAAGGCGCTTCACTGGAGTGTTAGCAAACAAAATTTGAGACCGAGTCACATGAGATAGTAGGGTAGGTGATGAAAAGCTTGGTCAAAGAGGTAGGTTTTAAGGAGCCTCTTAAAGGAGAAAAGACTGGTGGAGAGGTTTAGGGAGGGTATTCCAGAGCTTAGAGCCTTGGCAACTGAAGGCACGGCTGCCAACGGTGGAGCGATTAAAATCGGGGATGCGCAAGAGCCAGAATTGGAGGCGCACAGATATCTCGGAGGGTTGTGGGGCTGGGGGGAGATTAGAGATAGGGAGGGGCGAAGCCATGGAGGATTTTGAAAACCAGGATGAGAATTTTAAAATTGAGATGTTGCTCAATCGGGAGCCAATGTAGGTCAGTGAGCACAGGGGTTTGGGTGAACCGGACATGATGTGCCTTAGGATACGGGCAGCAGTTTTGGATGGCCCCAAGTTTTTTGAGGGTGAGAGATGGCAGGCACGCCGGGAGTGCGTTTTGAATAGTCAAGTCGAGAGGTAGCAAAGGTATGGGTGAGGGTTTCAGCAGCAGATGAGCTCAGGCTTGGGCAGAGTCAGATGATGTTACAGAGGTGGAAGTAGACAGTCTTAGTGATGGCGGGGATATTTGTCGGAACCCCATCTCGGGGCTAAATATGACACCAAGGTTGCGAACAGTCTGGTTCAGCCTCAGACAGTTGCTAGGGAGAGGGATGGAGTCAGTGGCTTGGTGGCTTTGATCTTCGCAATATTTAGTTGGAAGCAATTTCTGCTCATCCAGTACTTGATGTCGGATAAGCAGTCTGACACTTCAGAGACAGTGGAGGGATCAAGAGAGATGGTGGTGAGGTAAAGCTGGGTGTTGTCAGTGTACATGTGGAACCTGAGGTGTTTTTAGATAATGTCGTTGAGGGGCAACATGTAGATGAACGATGTCTCCGTAAGATTCTGCAAATCCCCTGGGAGGACAAACGCACCAACGTCAGTATTCTCGCTCAGGCCAACATCCAGCATCGAAGCACTGACCACACTCGACCAGTTCCATTGGGCGGGCCACATTGTCCGCATGCCTGACACGAGACTCCCAAAGCAAGCGCTCTGCTCGGAGCTCCTACACGGCAAGCGAGCCCCAGGTGGGCAGAGGAAATGTTTCAAGGACACCCTCAAAGCCGCCTCAATAAAAGTGCAGCAACCCCACTGACACCTGGAAATCCCTGGCCAAAGACCACTCTCAGTGGAGGAAGAGCATCCAGGAGGGCGCTGAGCATCTCGAGTCTCGTCGCTGAGAGCATGCAGAAATAAGCGCAGGCAGCAGAAGGAGCGTGCGGCAAACCAGGCTCCCCACCCACCCTTTCCTTCAACCACTGTCTGTCCCACCTGTGACAGAGACTGTAATTCCCATATTGGACTGTTCAGTCACCTGAGAACTCATTTATAGAGTGGAAGCAAGTCTTCCTCGATTTCAAGGGACTGCTTAAGATGATGAGATGAAATAGCAGGGGGCCAAGGAAAGATCCTTGGGGGACTCGAGAGGTAACGGTGCTGGAGCAGGAATAGAAGCTATTCCAGGTGATTCTCTGGCTACGCCTGGATAGATAAAAATGGAACCAGGCGAGTGCAGTCCCACCCAGCTGGACAACGGAGGAGAGGCATTGGAGGGGAATGGTGTGGGCAACCGTGTCAAAGGCTGCAGACAGATCGAGAGGTACGAGTAGGGATAATTACCACAGTCGTCATCATAGGCAGTCCCCCGGAATCGAGGAAGACTTGCTTCCACTCTTAAAGTGAGTTCTTTGGTGGCTGAACAGTCCAATACGAGAACCACAAACTCTGTCACAGGTGGGACAGATAATCGTTGAGGGAAGGGGTGGGTGGGACTGGTTTGCCGCACGCTCTTTCCGCTGCCTGCATGCGGAAAGAGCGTGCGGCATGCTCTCGGCGATGAAACTCGAGGTGCTCAGCGCCCTCCCAGATGCACTTCCTCCACTTAGGGCGGTCTTTGACCAGGGACTCGCCAGGTGTCAGTGGGAATGTCGCACTTTATCAAGGAGGCTTTGAGGGTGTCCTTGTAACATTTCCGCTGCCCACCTTTGGCTCCTTTGCCACGAAGGAGTTACCACAGTAAGAAGACAGTAAGTGCAAAGGACGAATATTACCCCAGTCCTTTGGGGAGCAGATCGTCATGTACTCAAAACGATCTCGTCTTTGGGGTAACCAATTCTCTGCTGTTTGGGCTCCCGACCCTCAGGGGAGCCCTGTTATACTCCTGGCCACGCAAATGACCATGACATCATCCAGCCATTGGTCAACTCGTTTGTCCACCCAGTCTCTGCTACGCCTAGTTTGGCCCCGCTGCGGTTTCCTTCTCCCCACACGAGTCAGCATTTCTTAACCCCAGGCTACATTGGGAGCGCGCAACTTTGTTTTCCTTCTTCGTGTGAAACGCACTTTTTTCACTCTCGGTCTTTGTATTTCTTTTGTTACTTAATTGCCATTTCCCAACTGCCAAGAGTAAAGAGGCAACCCAGTGTGATTAGTAACTGCATGCTTTAATCAATGGTGTCACTACCACACAATTGAGAGTCTTCTTCCACCAAAGAAAGAGATCATTTGCATTTGTATGGCGCCAATCATGACCTCAGGACATCCTCAAGAGTTTCGCAACCAACAAAGTATTTTTTGAAGTGTAGTCATTGTTGAAATAAAATGTAAATCCGTGGCCAACAAAGCTGGTTTTCAGCTGGGTTTTTGGAACGCAATGTTTGTCTGTTCTGGGCGCTAACCAGTCCAGCATCACTCCTTTTAAATACCCTTCCATGTCACGGAAAGCAGAAGCACAACTCTGGCCATCTTCTGTCTGCAGTTGTGGGTAATCATGTGGTATTTTGTTACGCTTAGACTGGTTTCAACTACTGTCAGGACTCTGCAGTAACAATGAAGATGGAATCCCCTTCTATTTTGCTTAATATCACTGCAACAACAAAACTAATTCTTAATTAATTACGAGCAAATTAAGTGTCTTCCTCATTGGGTGGACCTCCTGAAACTGAAGGTGCATTTTTAAAAATGACCCTCGGTTAACTTGAAGTATGTGAATTTGTGTCATAACTCTCGGGTAATTTGAAATACTTGTGTGTGTGATGTGGCTTTGGTATCTTGACGAATCTTTGGATCGGAACCAAATTCAACAGGTCAGCAGATGTTATGTCATGCAGTCGAAGGTTGTTTGTGCTAACTGGAAGGGAGTGAAGTGGTCCCTCCACAAGTGTGAGCAGATGTAAGATTTACAGAACTGTCTGATTCAGCATGTTCTGGTCAACGACAAAACACTGACTAAGCTCTTACTTTTAGAAATAAATACATAATGTACAACTGTTCCTGTTAGACATTACATTTATCCTAACAAATGGACTCAACTGAACAATATGAAGGGGACACTTTATATTGAAGCACTGACCACACTTGATCAGCTCCGCTGGGCAGGCCACACAGTTCACATGCCAGACACGAGATTCCCAAAGCAAGCGCTCTACTTGGAATTCCTTCATGGCAAACAAGTTAAAGGTGGGCAGAGGAAACATTACATGGACACCCTCAAAGCCTCCCTGATAAAGTGCAACATCCCCGCTGACACCTGGGAGTCCCTGGCCAAAGACCGGCCAAAGTGGAGGAAGCGTGTCCGGGAGGGCGCTGAGCACTTTGAGTCTCGTCGCTGAGAGCATGCAGAAACCAAGTGCAGGCAGCGGAAAGAACGTGTGGCAAACCTGTCGCACCCTCCCTTACCCTCAATGACTGTCTATCCCACCTGTGGAAGGGACTGTGGCTCTCGTATTGGACTGTTCAGCCACCTAAGGACTCATTCTAAGAGTGGAAGCAAGTCTTCCTCGATTCCGAGGGACTGCCGATGATGATGATAACGGGGACATTGTCACAATATCAAGTTTGCTTGCTATACTATAATCCAACGTGAGTTACTGCTGTGGTGACCCTGCATTGGAGGGCAGAAGAATTGCAATTTGTTCGAGTACCGTCTCTACCAGTTGGTCTATGTATTCAGGGCACAGTTGTCATGGTGGAGCAAGGTGCAAGTGCTCTTTGTGATGAAGTGAGTAAAGAGGACTGTTATATAACTGTCTAAATTATTCTTGCATATACATAGATCATCCATGATCTCATTGAATGGTTCAAGGGGCAGAATGGCCTACTCCTGCTCCTATGTTTCGTATCTAATGTTAAAATGCTAGCAGCATAAATCATATCCACCGGGATCCCAACATCTTTGATGCCTTCTAACAATAGTGTTAGGATGGGTGTTTGTGATTCCCCACACAGGGAGTTGCTGTGCAATCAAGAGAAGGCTGCGGACCAAGAACTGGAAACTTGAGATTTGGCTGAATCGCTCTTTTTCTGCCGGTGCAGAGATGATGGGCCGAATGGCCTCCTTCTGTGCTGTAAATTTTTATAATTCTAAGTCAATGGGCCCAATTTTCCCCAGCACCTTTTTTCGGCGCACTTACCTTAAATGCGTCGACTTTGCGTGCTGGAAACGGCGCCGAAAAAAGGGTCCCCATTCTGCCCACTCTACCGACTCTCCGGTGTCCCGGCATGGCGTAGCTAGTGAAGTGGGGGACGGAGCAACAGGTCAGCGCAGAAAACAGTGCCGGCAGCTGCGCGCATGTGCAGTGAAGTCTGCACGCATGCTCCTGCCCTCCCAGCGTGTCCTGCAGGCTGTGAGCAGGACCCAATGCTCGTCGCACCCTATCCCCGGCCGAGTGGCCTTTCGCACCGGCCGGCCGACCGGCCCACTGAGTTCCCGGGCCGAGGTAGAACTTCAGCTTTATTTTTTATTCATTGATGGTTGCGCTTGAGAGTTTTGATTTGGAGCAGTGGGGGGAGGGAGGAGGAGAGTTTGTGGGGGGGGAGAAAGAGTGTTTTGATGGGGTGGGGGCGGGGAGACTGGAGACTTTAAAAAAAAAACTTGATTCTGGCATAAAGGTAGGAGTTCTATTTTTTATTTGTTATTGATTGCTTATTACTTTTTGTGGTTTGTTTAGTGCCACAAACCACAAAAAGTAATAAGCTTTGGTGCAGATCCTCCGCTTCCTTGTGTTTTTTATTTGTTATTGAATGCTTATTTTTGTGCTTTGTAAGTCTTGGTGCTTTAAATGTACTAACCTGCGCCAAATTCTTAACTGCCCGCAAGGTTTTTCAGAGCTGGCCACATACGCTGACCGAAGTCGACTTGGAGTAAGTTTTAGCTGGCCAAGGTGGCATAAATTGCCAAAACTGGCGTAAGTGTCTAGGACAGCCCCCTTTTGGGGAAAAAAAAACTGAACTGAAAAAAATCGTACCTAACTGACTTACTCTGGAGCAAATTTTGGGGGGAGAATGGCTTTTTTTAACTTATTCCAGAAAAAACAACTTACTCCAAAAAAATTGATGTAAGTCATGGCCAAAATTGGGCCCAATGAGTGGAGAGCAGACACAGAGAGAGTGGGAATTGCAGGACAAGTATCCCTGGCGCTGCTTCTCACACAGCTCCTACCAGTGGGGTTGAGCAGGAATGTTGGGGGCCTGGAAGCAGGTCACCCTCTTGACATGGACATTGATCCATGGTCGGGGAGGATGTAAAAGATGGAGCCAGGAAAAAATAAATTGGCCATAAAATTACTGATAACTCATTCCAATCGAGTCAAACAATTGTATGTTAACGGAAACAAATGGAAGGAACTTAGCCATTATACAGTTCTACAAATATCACAGTTTTATTCTGTCTTGTGTAGAAAGTACTGTTGATGCTGAAAGATTGTGTTAACTTTGGTAACATTGGGGTTTTAGATTTGTGTTCCGGCTCATTGGAGCAGTGTATTTTTACGGAATAAATCATTGACATTTGTTGGAAGGAACTTCCCAATTTAGTCCTGTAACTTTGCTGGGATTTACTTTGATGAGAACAATTTATGCTGATATTTCTCCCCCCCCCCCCCCTCCCCCCATACACACACAAACACATATCAAATATCTCATGATGCATTGCATAAAACAGACGGTACTCTGATGCCCCCTGTGACCCTGGCAGGAGCTCGGTAAGTATCTCAGTAACACGCCGATGGGAAATCTTGTAAACAGGCAGTGATGTGTTCACACTGATTGCACTGGTCACAGATCTCGAGTCCTTTAACCTTGCAGTTTGGGTCCTGGGAGAGTGACTCCAAAATGATCTCCCTGTCTCATGCTTTTATATTTGCATCTGCTGCCAGTCTCCTGTAAACCCGTCCGACTGCAAAAAGTATGCCACCTGTGCATTCACAGAGCAACCATTGCTTCCAATTCATAATGTGGCCTTCTAGGGTGCCACTGCAGCAAACACAGAGGTGATGGGTGAACAGGTCTCGGTGCGAGTTATGATATGGGCAGCAAAGTTTTGGACGACCTTAAGCTTATGAAGGGTGCAAAGTGGGAGCAGAAGTGGACAGCATAAGATCCACCTGTTGGTAGTCGATGACACTCAAATGTTAAAATGCCTCTTTAATTAACAATAGTTTAGCATGGAATCAGTCAGACAAGCAAAGCTTCGCTTGTTTGTGAATCAGATATGATGTTTCAAAGGAGCCTTAACAGAGCAGCTGAGAGACTCCTGGTTCCAACTCCAGGTTGAAACTATTTTGAGCCCACTATACAATTACTATTTACTCAGCAGGGTAAAGGTTAAAATTCCAATCAGAGCATTTGTTGTGACAGTTGTCTGCGGTTTTCATTTATTCATCAAGAGTTAGATGCTCATGGCCCTTGGAGGCAGGAACAACTCCAGCTTGTTAATAAGGATCACTGGGTAGCAGTTGCTAAAGGGATCATGAAGACATGGAGCCTCCCACTTGTGACGGTTAAATGCACTTGGTACGGCAGATACCTCGAGGCAGTAGCTTTTTATCTCTCGTAATTCTGGCAACTGGTTGCTAAGAACGCATGGAACCAGGAGTCACTCAGCTGTGTTGTTAAGGCTTCTTTGAAACATCATACCTGTATCACAAACAAGCGAAGCTTTGCTTGTCTGACTGATTCCATGCTAAGCTATTGTTCCACAGCCATGCAATTCCCAGCACAGAATGCCTTTAGCTCTTAGCTGGGTAGCTTCAGATGTTTGAGCTCTGCCAAGTTTGCAAAGGAACTTTGATGCTTTGTGGTTATACAAAGTATTCAGTCTCCATTGAAGCTCAGTAACTAAATCACTTTTAATTATGAAGTATATTTTGTTTTTTTTTTCTTGCATGCTTGTGTATATATATGTGTGTGTGCGTATTTGACTGGGGTGAAGAACAGACTGATTAATCATCATCATAATGTTAACTGGAGGTGGAGATTGCATAGAGATGTGATGGCTTGATCTTAGTTTCAGTGGCCGGGGTCCGTAGAGGGAAGTGACCGGTTGCCCAGGAGAGGTATGTATCTGGGGCCCAAAAAAGGCGAGGGCCCAGGGGCAGCATGGGCCAGCCCACACTGCGATATGTGTGCACGCTTGGTCTGTGCAGCAGAGCTGGTCTCCAGTTAGTCTTGGTCAATCCTTGCCACTGAACCAAGACCAAGCTCTGTCAAGCCCGTGTGGTGGCTGGTATGCAACGGTCACCACACATTAAACAAAATCCAAGCACAGACATCTTCCACCCTTCACGATATAGTTTGGGATCTGGAATATTAGGTTCTTCATTGAAACACCTGTGAACTCATCCCTTTTTGGCGTGGAAGCAAGTTATCCTCGTTTCGAGGGACTGCCTATGATGATGATGATGATCGTGACAAGTGAAAGTTTCTTTTCTTATTAAATATTAGAATTTTAGATGGTGCAGATAAGCATTTGTCCTCCTACACTGTGATTAGAAATCTGTACTCACTGAAGCAACAGCCATGGTTGGCTCTGGAAGCTGCTGATGTTTCCATGTCTCTTCATATCAATTTGTTGCCAGTATCATCACTTTTTTCACAAGTACAAATACTCTTGTTTGTCTGCTTCCATGCAGTGCAATGTAAAACATAATGGAAAAAGATCATTTTTATACACAGGAAAGAGCATGCATGGTGCACTAACCATCCCTGACTCCCCTGAAGTACTCTTGTGATAATCATAATAATTGTGGCTCGCTCTTAAACAACTGTAATGTTTCTGTTTGATTATTATACTCTCTTGTAATGAACCTCAGCCCCCCTCGGTAGAGAGTACGGTAACTAGGACAAAAGACGTATCATGAACATTTGTGTTCGTCCGTGCGCTTTCACCACCCCCCTCCCCGCCCCCCAACCTCTTTGTGAGTAACCACCAAACCTACTCAACACTGAGATGGAAAACTTTCTGCCAATGAAATGAAGAGCTTGCCCACTGCCCATGTTCTACCGTTCTGATGCCACCCCTTCTCCTTAGCAAAGACTTGGGAGTAATTTTCTCTCTGTGTGATAGTGTAAAACCCATTTTTGCATCTCATTGTCAAATTTACCTCCTTCGAGTCTGAAAATTCACTTCAATTCATGGATATTGAATTTGAACTATTTCCCAATATGTCTATGTTATTCAGCAGTCATCAAGATTTACAGCGCGGCCCTCGACAACATGGACCATTTCTCAGACCTCGGGAGCCTCTTTTCAGCAAAAGCAGACATAGATGCGGAGATTCAACACCGCCTCCAGTACACCAGTGCAGTCTTCGACCGCCTGAGGAAAAGAATGTTCGAAGGCCAGGCCCTCAAATCTACCACCAAGCTCATGGTCTACAGGGCTGTAGTAATACCCGCCCTCCTATGAGGATCAGAGGCATGGACAATGTACAGAAGACACCAAGTCGCTGGAGATATATCACCAACGATGTCTCCGCAAGATCCTGCAAATCCCCTGGGAGAACAGGTGCACCAACGTCAATGTCCTCATCCAGGCTAACATCTCCAGCAATGAAGCACTGACCACACTCTGTCAGCTTCGCTGGGCAGGCCACATAGTTCGCACGCCAGACACAAACCTCCCCAAGCAAATGCTCTATGCGGAGCTCCTTCACGGCAAATGAGCCAAAGGTGGGCAGCAGAAACGTTACAAGGACACCCTTAAAGCCTCCCTGGTAAAGTGCAACATCACCACTGACACCTGGGGGTCCCTGGCCGAAGACTGCCCTAAGTGGAGAAAGTGCATCTGGGAGGGCGTTGAGCTCTTCGAACATCAACGCCGAGAGCGTGAAGAGGTCATGCGCAGGCAGCGGAAGGAGCGTGCGGCAAACCAGTCCCACCCAACCCTTCCCCCGATGGATGTCTGTCCCACCTGTGACGGTCTGTGGCTCTCGTATTGGACTGTTCAGCCACCAAAGAACTCACTTCAGGAGTGGAAGCAAGTCTTCCTCGATTCCGAGGGACTGCCTATGATGAAATTGGTCGCAACCTGTAGCAACCCTATGATAGCCAGACACTGTCATTCATAAAACTGGAACAATAAACAACCCATTGAGCATTCATTGCCAGATCACTCAGTAATCCAGGACAAAATGGAAACCTATTTTTTTTTTAAGTAAACAATCCCATGCTGTCCATTGAATCAGTAATCATCACCTCACTTGTAAAAACTTTAGTAAAGTAGTGGCCATGATGTCGCTGGGGTCAAGATTGTCTTCACACTGATTATAGACTGACATTGGCTGAGGAACAGGTTGTTTCTTGGCTGCCTTGCCTGGTACAGCTGAACTTCTAAATACCGGAAGAAATAATTTGGCTCCACCAATGGCTCATTGAGTTTGTGCCAAATAGCAGAATGGTCCCGGCCCATCGTCCTGACTGCTCTGCTTGGGCTCAACTCAGCAGCGTTACAAATGGCTTCGGTGCTTCTAGATGATAGATTGAGTAGACTGGGTCTTTACTCGTTGGAGTTCATAAGGATGAGGGGTGATCTTATAGAAACATTTAAAATAATGAAAGGAATAGACAAGATAGAGGCAGAGAGGTTGTTTCAACTGGTCGGGGAGACTCGAACTAGGGGGCACAGCCTCAAAATACGGGGGAACCAATTTAAAACCGAGTTGAGAAGGAGTTTCTTCTCCCAGAGGGTTGTGAATCTGTGGAATTCTCTGCCCAAGGAAGCAGTTGAGGCTAGCTCATTGAATGTATTCAAATCACAGATAGATAGATTTTTAACCAATAAGGGAATTAAGGGTTATGGGGAGCGGGCGGATAAGTGGAACTGAGTCCACGGCCAGATCAGCCATGATCTTTCTGAATGGCGGAGCAGGCTCGAGGGGCTAGATGGCCTACTCCTGTTCCTAATTCTTATTTTCTTATGTTCTTATATGGTGGAGTGCCGCAGGGTTCAGTGCTGGGACCCCTGCTCTTTACAATATACATTAACGATTTAGATGAAGGAATTGAGTGTAATATCTCCAAGTTTGCAGATGACACTAAACTGGGTGGCGGTGTGAGCTGTGAGGAGGACGCTAAGAGGCTGCAGGGTGACTTGGACAGGTTAGGTGAATGGGCAAATGCATGGCAGATGCAGTATAATGTGAATAAATGTGAGGTTATCCATTTTGGGGGCAAAAACACGAAGCAGAATATTATCTGAATGGCGGCAGATGAGGCAAAGAGACCTGGGTGTCATGGTTCATCAGTCATTGAAAGTTGGCATGCAGGTACAGCAGGTGGTGAGGAAGGCAAATGGTATGTTGGCCTTCATAGCGAGAGGATTTGAGTATAGGAGCAGGGAGGTTTTATTGCAGTTGTACAGGGCCTTAGTGAGGCCTCAACTGGAATATTGTGTTCAGTTTTGGTCTCCTAATCTGAGGAAGGATGTTCTTGCTGTTGAGGGAGTGCAACGAAGGTTCACCAGACTGATTCCAGGAATGGCTGAACTGACATATGAGGAGAGACTGGATCAACTGGGCCTTTATTCACTGGAGTTTAGAAGAATGAGAGGGGATCTCATAGAAATGTACAAGATTCTGATGGGACTGGACAGGTTAGATGTGGGAAGAATGTTCCCGATGTTGGGGAAGTCCAGAACCAGGGGACATAGTCTTAGGATAAGGGCTAGGCCATTTAGGACCGAGATGAGGAGAAACTTCTTCACTCAGAGAGTTGTTAACCTGTGGAATTCCTTGCCGCAGAGAGTTGTTGATGCCAGTTCATTGGATATATTCAAGAGGGAGTTAGATATGGCCCTTACGGAAAAGGGGATCAAAGGGTATGGAGAGAAAGCAGGAAAGGGGTACTGAGGGAGTGATCAGCCATGATCTTATTGAATGGCGGTGCAGGCTCGAAGGGCCAAATGGCCTACTCCTGCACCTATTTTCTATGTTTCTATGTATATTAGGAATGGAAAAGTCATTCAGGCCTCTAGCTCCTGATCACTATCCGAACACCTCTGTAGAGTGTGTGTGTGTGTGAGTGTGTGTGTGTGTGTGTGTGTATATATATAATATATATACACTCACACAAGAGTGTGAGGGGTGGAAAGGAAACATTGGCTGAGAACAGGATTGGGCTCAGTTGCAATTCTCCCCCCAACAACAGCAAGCATTTATATAGCACCTTTAACATAGTAAAATAAAACAACCCTTGACCCCACTGTGCTTGCTAGCTATTGCCCCACCTCCAAACTCCCCTTCCTGTCCAAAGTACTTCAACGTGTTGTCGCCTCCCAAATCCGTGACCACCTTTCCCTGAATTCAATGTTTGAATCCCTCCAATCTGGTTTCCGCCCCTGCTACAGGACCGAAACGGCTCTCATCAAAGTCACAAATGACATCCTTTGTGACTGTGACAAAGGTAAACTATCCCTCCTCGTCCTTCTAGACCTGTCTGCAGCCTTTGACACAGTTGACCACTCCATCCTCCTCCAACACCTCTCCACCATCGTCCAGCTGGGTGGGACTGCACTCGCCTGGTTCCATTCTTATCTAATCATAGCCAGAAAATCTCCTGCAATGGCTCCTCTTCCCACTCCCGCATTGTTACCTCTGGTGTCCCCCAAGGATCTGTCCTTGGCCCCCTCTGATTTCTCATGAACATGCTGTCCCTTGGCGATATCATCCGAAAACACGGAGCCAGTTTCCACATGTATGCTGACGAGCTCTACCTCTCCACCACTTCTCTCGACCCCTGCTTGTTATTTAAATCGTCAGATTGCTTGTCCGACATCCAATACTGGATGAACAGAAATTTTCTCCAATTAAATATTGGGAAGACCGAAACCATTATCTTTGGTCCCCGCCATAAACTGCGTTCCCTAACCGCTGACTCCATCCCTCTCCCTAGCATCAATCTGAAGGTGAACCAGACTGTTCGCAACCTGGGTGTCATATTTGACCCTGAAATGAGTTTCCAGCCACATATCCGCGACTCAACTAAAACCGCCTTTTTCCACCTCCGTAACATTGCCCGCCTCCGCCCCTACCTCAGCTCTTCTGCTGCTGAATCCCTCATTCATGCCTTTGTTACCTCTAGATTTGACTACTCCAACTCACTCTTTGCTGGTCTCCCACATTCTATCCTACGTATATTTCAGGTCATCCAAAACTCAGCAGCGCGTGTACTAACTCGCACCAAGTCACCATCACCCATCACGCCTGTGCTTTCTGACCTACATTGGCTCCCGGTTAAACAACACCTCGATTTCAAAATTCTCATCCTTGTTTACAAATCACTCCATGGACTTGCCCCTCCCTATCTCTGTAATCTTTTTCGGCCTCACAACTCCACAAGATGTCTGCACTCCTCATATTCTGGCCTCTTGAACATCCCTCATTATAACTGCTCAACTGTTGGTGGCCATGCCTTCAGCTGTTTGGGCCCTAAGCACTGGAACTCCCTCCCTAAACCTCTGCACCTCTCTACCTCTCTTTCCTCATTTAAGATGCTTCTTAAAACCTACCTAAACAAGTTTTTCTTCTCTGAGGGTTGTAAATCTGTGGAATTCGCTGCCTCAGAGAGCTGTGGAAGCTGGGTCATTGAATAAATTTAAGACAGAAATAGACAGTTTCTTAAATGATAAGGGGATAAGGGGTTATGGGGAGCGGGCAGGGAAGTGGACCTGAGTCCATGATCATATTGAATGGCGGAGTGGGCTCGAGGGGCCATATGGCCTACTCCTGCTCCTATTTCTTATGTTCTTATGTTCTTATGTTAAGCTTTTGGTCATCTGCCTTAATTTCATATTTTGTGGCTCAGTGTCAAATTTATCTGTTTTGTCTTGTGTCACTGTGATGCTAAAGGTGCTATATAAATAAAAATTATTATTATTGTTAGTAAAAACGTCCCACGAAACTTCACAGGAGCGTTATCAGACAAAATTTGACACCGAGCCATATAAGGAGATATTGGGACAGGCGACTGAAAGATTGGTCAAAGAGATAGGTTTTAAGGAGCGTCTTAAAGAAGGAGAGGTAGGGAGGGAATTCCAGAGTTGGGGAGGACCCACCCATCATGTCTGGGATCACACGTGATCCAGCTAGCTGGTGAAGCTGACTGCTGCTGGCGGAGCTATACCCAATCTGTCAAGCCCGTGTGGTAGCTGGTGTGCAACAGCCACCACACGTAAAAAAAAATCCACGCATGGGTATCTTCCACCCTTCAACATGTAGTTCGGGACCTGGAATATTAGCTCCTTCATTGAAACACCTGTGAACTCATCCTTTTTTGGTGTGGAAGTAAGTCATCCTCGATACGAGGGACCGCTTATGATGATGATGACCCCAACAATGTCTCCCGAATAGATGGGGAGAAAATTAGAAAGCTTTATACAGTCTACACCTGTTAATTCAAAATAAATTTTTGCTCAGTAAAAATTTAAATTATCCAGAAGTTCATAGAATGCACAGCACACTAACAGGCCATTCAGCCCAACTGGTCTACAACAGTGTTTATGTTCCACACAAGCCTCCTCCCACCCACTTCATCTCATCGTATCAGTTCTATTCCTTCCTCCCTCATGTGTTTATCTAGCTTCCTCTTAAATGTATCCATGCTATTTGCCTCAACTACTCCTTATGGTAGTGAGTTCCACATTCTCACCACTCTCTGGGTAAAGAAGTTTCTTCTGAATATCTTACGAGATTTATTGGTGACTATCTTATATTGATGACCCCTAGTTTTGGCTTCCCCACAAATTAAACAATTTAAATAAAACTGCACTTGAAGGCATTTTTGCACGGTTGTGTTTCAAATTAAGCAACTTTGAATTAAGAGGAATAGACTTTATCAAAAAGTAAAAAGGATCACAAAAACACTACAAATAACAACATGTAGTGTGTGGTCTCGTCCCATTCCTTCTCCACTTATGCCAAGAATGTGAGCCTTGGGCACAAACTAAATAGGAGTTGATGCTGTCAGCCACATGCAGTGTTGCCCTTTGTCTATTGGAAGTCGAGGTGCCCTAAAGCTCTTAATGAGAGAATCGACCTTTTTTAAAAAAATAAACCTTCCGGCATTGTAAATCGGAACTGCAAACGTTGTTGAAAAGACGCTGCTCTGCAGAGAAGGCACAGCTGCTGCAAGTGTGAACTCCCTCAGCCTGAAGCTCCAGGTATTTTAATTCCAACATAGAATGCTTACTAATCCTAATTTATGTACCAATAATGTGCACTTTTATGTGCTTTTTTCATTTCTACCTTGGGACAGGCGGCATAATAACTTGCCTAAAGGTGGAAAGAGATGACACAAACATAATTACAACATTTTTTTTTAACACCCATTACCAGTCTATTTTGTAGTACTAAAAGGATCATTTGCAGAGGATTTTAACAATAAAAAAGGCAATACAGCACTTAATGATAAATGATGCAGGGTGGCTTGAATCATAAATGAGGTTTAAGCGAGAGCAAACGCAAATCCCAGGTATCTGCAAAAATAAATTACTGTTGTCTGAGTGCTAGAGCAATGAATGAATACTGATATAGTCGAATAAGCTCCCAATAAGATTAAGGTTTCTTTCTTCCATCACATTATAATTTCCAGGTGAAACAGCACTGGTGAATTAAGCTTCCTTCCCCCTTTGTAGTGAAATGTTTCTCCCCAATCAATGTTTTGCAAATCTAGCGTCAGGGAGAAGGGTGTATGTGTGCTTACCGCAGATTGCTGGGGTAGTAACCAAGCGTGGCACAGTGATGATAAATTTACTGGCTAGCAATTAATGAAATAATCAAAGTAGATTGGAAGCCGATTGACAAAGCTGAACACGCGCGCAAACAGGGCACTGGGTAAACATTGAGTGTAGGAATGAACGATTGCAACTCCAATCAGAAATTTTCCGTTCCACTGCATTTCTCTTATTTTTATTTTGTCCCTTCTTCCCTTGATCATCGAATGATACAGCACTGCAGGAGTCCATTTGATCCATCGTGCCTGTGCCGGTTATAGATAAATTGCTAAAATTTGGCAGTAACTGGCCAATAATATGGTGATTTATCCTGTCTTAGTGAGCGTCTGATTCAATATTTTTCCAGAGTTACTTGTTATTGCCCACCTGTTGGCTAACATCCACTCTCAGATCAGTCTCGTGCTCGCTCTATTACCTCCATCTCATCGAGTTTAAATTATTTTCAGTAGTGCAAGTCTTACGATTGCCACTTTGTGTAAGTGTATCCCAAACTAGCCTTTAGTTGTGCCAAGAAAAACTGTCACTATGGGCCTAAGTATAGGAATCTTTTACTGTGCATCTAATCAGTGCTATATCTTCCCCAGTGTAATGTATTTGGTTCATTACAACAGTGACTACACTCCAAAAGTACTCCATTGGCTGTAAAGTGCTTTGAGATGTCCGGTGGTCATGAAAGGCGTTATATAAATCCAAGTCTTTCTTTTTTCTTCATGGGTTCTTTGCTTTGGAATTCATAGAAACACATCACTATTAAAAACTAGTTGATTTATTAACAAAGGTTTTACAATCATACTACACATTACCAGTTCATCCACTCGGCTCACATCTGCATACCTCATCGTGGATGACCTAGATTCAGTTGACTGGGGTTTTATTGAGTCTTGTGTGCATCACGTGACTGGCTAAGCTACTCGCAATGCAACAGCTCCACAAACCTGTGAGCCTATTCACAGATACACACATTACACCCAGGAGTGCTCAAAATAATGTTTTTATTCACCTGACTTGAGTGCTTGATGCTTGCTGTAGGTGCGTAAAGTGGAAACGTATTTTGTTCTGCAACACGCACATGCCACAGACGTTTGGTTGCCAGCTCTGGCTGAGTGTATTCCTAGAGGTTTCATCACATGACTACCCGCCTCCTATTGTTGTGGCCTCCACACTCCCACCATTGGTCCATTGGAAAAGGAATTAACACTTTGTTACTCGATTAGATTCATCTTGGATGTCAATCAAACAGCTTTTTTTCCCCCATTCTGATATTTTTGGAACTAATTAATGAAAGTGTTCAAAGAAAGTGAAAAAAAACACACATTTTTGTTTGATGGCCCCAATGATTTTGTTCTAGGAGTTGCTCATAGAAGTGTCCTGGAGATGAACCTTCAATTCCTGGAGACTCCAGGACCATCCTGAAGGATTGGTAACCCTAATCCTACATTTTTATGCATGTAAAATCTTTAATCAAGCTTCTTAAATCAGTTTGGTTATTTGGCTTTTTAAGCATAAACATAAATGGAATGACAACTTACTGCCTTCTCGATCACTTCAGATGGATTGCTAGTTTGGATACTAAAAAGGGTGCCCACCACCCCAACATTTAATACTCTTTTCTCTGGTGTAAACCTGTGTATAATTACTACACCACATTTAGACACAAGGACAGTCTCCCCACAAAACTGACCAAGTCAATAAAGATGAGTGAGATTGATTGTAAAGACTGGGGGGAGATTCTGCTACAATTCCCTCAACACTTCAGGTCCTCAGAAGAAGAGCTACTGTGGAAATGGCACCATCAATTGGACTGCCACAAGAATGTTGTGGAAAAGATTGCAATCCATGGGGGGATAGTAAACAGTACGGTGCAAACATGCATGATTGCAGAAATTCACTGTGCTTGCTGCCTTCGCATGAAGTTCGTGAGGTCAGGTCCAGTGTCAAATATGATTGACAGCCTATTAGGTCAAATCAAATGCCCATTCGGGGTTGAAGAATCCCAAGGGTACCAACTGAAGTCTTCAAAGACTGAGTTTCTTTATTTCTCTTGCAAGTTCAGTCACATCTTAACTATAAAGACTGCACTCTTTGTCCTCCTTCTTCTGCTGATATTCTTCGCCTCATTTGCTCTGGTCTCAAATGGAACTCCCGTATCTCCCTTATCGTTAAAGCTCCCTCCTGAAAGGTTAGTTTCCTCTTTTATGCTGAACTTTTTTTTCCACCTGCACAACTCTTAACGCTTCAGTATCGGGAGTGTCTCTCTCAGCCCCTATCTCACACCTGAACAGAAGAAGCTTATTGCCTAATAGACAATTCTTTTTTCACCTCTTGCCTTCAACTTCTCTCCTTCACAACTTTTCTTATTTTCTTTTATTTTATTGATACTCCGATATTCATTACTCCTTTGAGATGTCTGCTCTTGTTTCTCCTAAGTTTCAGTTACTGTGTACAATACTCTTCACCTCACTGCATTCTCATTGTGCTCAAATTGAAATGTATTGTGATGTTTATGCTAACTTATTCTGTGCAGCCCCTTCCCTTACCCTCCTCCTGACGTCTACAAGTTTGATATCACTGCCGTCTTTTCGATGAGACGTTAAACCAAGGCCCCATTTTCCCTCTCCGGTGGGCATAAAAGATCCCATGGCCAATCATCACCATAGGCAGGACCTCGGGATCGAGGATGACTTGCTTCCATACTAAAAATGAGTACTCAGGTGACTGATGAACGAATTTTAAATGGTGGAAGATGCCTGGACGTGAATTCTTTTAATGTGGGGTGGCCGTTGCAAACCAGCCACCACACGGGCTTGTCGGAGCAAGGTCTTGGTCCAGTGGCAAAGGAATGCAAGACGACTGGAGACCAGGCTCTTCCGATATTTATCCCACAACCAACATCATTTGGAAAAAAAACATATAATCTGGTCATTATCACATTGAGCTTGCTGTGCACAAATTGGCTGCCACATTCCTACATTATAACAATGACTATACTGCAACAGTACTTAATTGGCTGTAAAGTGTTTTTGACATCCTGAGGTAGTGAATGGCGCGATATAAATGGAAGACTTTCTTTTTTTATCACTACTGCTTGATTTATGTCATCATCTTTCCTTCCGTTTTTCAACTCTCAAAATACCCGCTCTCCCTGTCCATCTGTAGTGCTAGGATCTTATTTAGTGAGCGATGAACCACAGTAATACAGTCCTGTAGCTCTGACTGTGGAGAACCAAGCAAGTTAGAACAATAGTTGTGGTCATGACACAATCTAGCAGAATACATTATGGAAAGAGCCCAGGACTATTCCTGAGCCTTGAAATAATCATTTAGTCAGGATTAATGAAAGCAATTTAGAAAATCGAGGAACTGAACTTTCTCATATTCTGTTTCACTTCCCAGAAATCAAATGAGACTTAGCTAATATCGCTGCCAGGAGGAAGGGAGGTTTGTTCGAAACTGCTGTTTAGGCTTCAGAGTTTCGGGTTTGCTGCGATGTTTGGAATTGCCAGCTAAGCAGAGAGCTAACCTTGCTGAGCATCTGGAATTGTAATGCAAACGCACTGATTAAAAACACTAATGCATGCAAAGTTTGAGGGTCTATGATGCTGCAAGCTCCATACCTGACCTTGATCAGTGGAGGATGTATAGTCCTCCCTCGCATTGAGCCACTGGTCTATTCATTGCGAGGTCGGAGGGGGTTGGAACGTCGGTTTGGCACACAGTGAAGGGAGGTCATCATCATCATAGGCAGTCCCTAGGAATCAAGGAAGACTTGCTTCCACTCTTAAAATGAGTTCTTGAGTGGCTGAACAGTTCAATACGAGAACCACAGACTCTATCACATGCGGGGCACAGGTTTACCGCACGCTCTTTCCGCTGTCTGCGCTTGATTTCTGCATGCTCTCAGCGATGAGACTCGAGGTGCTCAGCGCCCTCCCGTTTGCTGTGAAGGAGTTCGCAAGATGGCCGCCGGGGGTGGCAGCTCCCGAGGGGAGCTCCCCCACTAATCAACTCCGATCCTCTACCATCGGCAACTTTCAACCATTAACCTCCTCCCTTCCACTGATATTGTTATATATTTGTTATAAATACAATAAGTGGCAGTAAATTTCTTAAAGCCTTATTTCAAAAGGCCAGCACAGAAGAGTTTAAAAAAAATAAGTTGGAATCTTTCTGAAACAGGAATATAATTACATTTATGGGAAATCAAAATGATAGCATTAGTGATATTCTACAATATTATGTTAATCCATCCTGTGACATAAATTTATATCATGCAATTATCATCGAAACAAGTTGTATTATGATCTTTTAATTAACTCATCTAATATATACCACAGAATTTGATGAGTCAGATTAAACGAAAGGTGTGTTGCTCCCATTTGTAAGTTTATCAGACTCCCGTTGGCAGGTGAGGGATTTCCGTTCACAGATCAGAGTGAGCAGATTCCCTGCAGAGGCTCAGAGTGGGTGAGCGAGCGAGCTTCCTGTGAGAACCTTCCATGCCTAAAGTGAGGGGGCAGATGGGCGAGTTCGTGCTGGGATCATAGGTACTCATTTTCTAGCCTTGACAAAACGAGCCGATTCTCAGTGCACTGCGTCTGCACACCCTGATTTCTGTTCTTTTTAACGACAATGTGATCTTCACTTGCCCTTTTACTTTCAGGTTAAGTGTGGATACGCACAGCTGGCTCTGCGCACTCTCATTATTGGTGGCAGTTGATAGTGCCCAGAGGATCTCTCGCATGTCCAAACTAACTGCTTTTTACTTTTCCCAATGTCTGTGTTCTTTATCTTTAATCTGTCTAAATCCATGAACCAAGCAGCTTGGAGGTGGAACTGTTGCACTATTAAGTGGGAGAGAGTTTTTTTCCCCCTAGAACCAGCTGCCTCTGGAATGGATTCATTAACCTTTTGCTGCGAAGAATTTGTGATATTTCCATTGTTCCCAGTGGGAATTGCCTGGTTTTTGGCTTCAGTAACGCACCTGTGAACTTAGAAGATTTGATCCTGAATTTCGAAGAGACCTCTGTCGTGGAGGAGAGTGCTATATAAAAATGTTAGAAAGATTGGAAAGTGGTGTTGGCAGATTGAGCCATATTACATTTCTGTATATTATACTTGTATCGTTTAATACTGAGATTGATGAGCATCAGTGGGTCTGACTGTCCCCCCCAATCTCTAATTTACTTGTTTAATGAGAAATAATTGTGGCTTTAATCCAAGTGATCAGTTTAAATGTCCAGTCCAAAGAGGAACCACAAGATTAGAATTGCGCTCAACTTGTTTGCTTAATTCAGGTCACTATTACCTTCATTCACCATCCACGTTATTGTGATTGGTTCCACTGATTGATAAAAGCACTGACGAACTACACATAGCAGGAAGGTCCCAGGGTTTAAATGCTGCTTTGTGCTGAGATAGCACACCTCAGGAGGAGCGATGGTGTACACATTACTACTGGCCTCGGTGCCCCTGGGCTAGGAAGAGAAAAAAGTAGCTCGGATCCCCATTTTAGATGGCTACCCAATGATACAGTGAATATCAAATGGATCATATTTGAAAAGACAGCCAGCACTCATTGCCATGGTTTACACAGGAAGTGTGGACATTTGGGTGAGATAACAGAGAGGAGAGCTGAAACCCATGAACCCATACCCTAGCATAGGTCAGCAATGTCAAGATAGGAAGGGCAAAAATAAAACCACATAGAATATATAAGAAATAGGAGCAGGAGTAGGCCACCTGGCCCCTTGAGCTTGCTCCGCCATTTAATAAGATCGTGGCTGATCTGATCATGGATTCAGTTCCACTTCCCTGCCCGCTCCCCATAATCCATTATGCCCTTATCAATTAAAAATCTGTCTATCTCCGCCATAAATATATTCAATGACCCAGCCTCCACAGCTCCCTCGGGCAGAGAATTCCACAGATTTACAACCCTCTGAGAGAAGAAATTCCTCCTCAACTCAGTTTTAAATGGACGACCCCTTATTTTGAAACTATGGGCCCAAATTTCGGGCGGCGCCGTTTCGCCTGTTTTTCACGCCACAAAGTGCGCCTAAAAAAAACTTACCTATTCTCCGGATCCCTGCAGGCCCTTTGGAGATCGGCACGGCGCAGCATGAGCTGTGGGGGGGGGGGTGGAGCCAGGTCCCTGCGCTGAAAACAGTGCCGGGACCTCTGCACATGCGCGCTACAGTGGGCGCGCATGAGCACGCAGCCCCTAGCCATGGCTGAATGGCCTCACTGGGGCTGCGTGGTTAAGGCTCCTCCCACCCGACCTGACCCCCGCTCTTCCCCCCCCCCCCCCCCCCCCCCCCCCCCCCCCGGCGACTTGACCTCTGCTTCCCCCGGCAACCGGACCTCCGCGACTCTCTCTTCTCCCCCCCCCCCCCCCCCGACCTCCGCGCCTCCCCCTGACCCGATCTGACCTCCGCCCCACCCGGACCTCTGCACTCTTCTCTCCCCCCCCCCGCAGTCTCCCGTCTCCCCCCTCCCTCCCCCTCCCTCCTCTCCCTCGGCCTCCTTCCCTCCCTCCCTCCTCCCTCCCTCCTTCTCCTCTCTCCTTCCCTCCCCTCCCCTCCTCTCTCCTTCCCTCCCTCCCTCTTCCTTCCCTTCCCTCCCTCCTCTCTCCCTCCCTCCTCTCTCCCTCCCCTCCCTCCCCCTCTCTCCCTCCCTCCCTCCCTCCCTCCCCTCCCTCCCTCCCTCCCTCCCTCCCTCCCTCCCTCCCTCCTCCTCCTTCCCTCCCTCCCCTCCTCTCCTTCCCTCCCTCTCCTCTCCTTGCCCCTCCCCCCCTCCTCCCTCCCTCTCTCTCCTTCCCTCCCTCCCTCCCTCCCTCCCTCCCTTCCCTCCCTCCCTCCCTCTCCTTCCCCTCCCTCCCTCCTCTCTCCTTCCCTCCCCCCTCCTCTCTCCTTCCCTCCCTCCCTCCTCTCTCCTTCCCTCCCTCCTCCCCTCTCTCTCCTTCCCTCCCTCCTCCCTCCCTCCTCCCCTCTCTCCTCCCCTCTCTCCTCCCTCTCCTCCCTCCCTCCTCCCCTCCCTCCCTCCCTCTCTCCTCCCCTCCCTCCCTCCTTCCTCCCTCCCTCCTCCCCTCCCTCCCTCCTTCCCTCCCTCCCTCCTCCCCTCCCTCCCTCCTTCCCTCCCTCCCTCCCTCCTCTCTCCTTCCCTCCCTCCCGCCTTTCTCCTTGCCTCCCTCCCTCTCTCCTTCCCTCCCTCCCTCTCTCCCTTCCCTCCCTCCCTCCTCTCTCCTTCCCTCCCTCCCTCCTCTCTCCTTCCCTCCCCCCTCCTCTCTCTTTCCCTCCCCCCTCCTCTCTCCTTCCCTCCCTCCCTCCTCTCTCCTTCCCTCCCTCCCTCCTCTCTCCTTCCCTCCTCCCCTCCCTCCCACTCTCCCTCTCCCGCCTCTCTCCCTCCCGCGCCTCTCCCTCCCGCCTCTCTCCCTCCCTCCCTCCCGCCTCTCCCTCCCTCCCTTCTCTCCCTCCCTCCCTTCTCTCCCTCCCTCCCTTCTCTCCCTCCCTCCCTTCTCTCCCTCCCTCCCTTCTCTCCCTCCCTCCCTTCTCTCCCTCCCTCCCTTCTCTCCCTCCCTCCCTTCTCTCCTCCCTCCTCTCCTCCCCTCCCTCCTCTCCTCCCCTCCCTCCTCTCCTTCCCTCCCTCCTCTCTCCTTCCCCTCCTCTCTCCTTCCCCTCCTCTCTCCTTCCCCTCCTCTCTCCTTCCCTCCTCTCTCCTTCCCTTCCCTCTCTCCCTCTCTTCCCTCCCTCCCTCTCTTCCCTCCCTCCCCCCTCTCTTCCCTCCCTCCCTCCTCTCTCCCTTCTCCACCTCCATCCTCTCCCTTCTCCCCCCTTCTTCTCCCCCCTTCCCTTTACTCCTCCCTCCCCCCCTTCTCCTCCCCCCTTCTCCTCCCCCCTTCTCCTCCCCCCTTCTCCTCCCCCCTTCTCCTCCTCCCTCCCCCCTTCTCCTCCTCCCTCCCCCCTTCTCCTCCTCCCTCCCCCCTTCTCCTCCTCCCTCCCCCCCTTCTCCTCCTCGCTCCCTCCCTTCTCCTCCTCCCTTCTCCTCGCCCCTCCTCTCCTCCTCCCCCCCCCTCCCCTCGCTGTCAGAAACACAGACACTGACAGACAGAGAGTGAGAGACACACACACACACACAGACAGACAGATAGAGACACTGACACAGACACACTGGGGGGACCATCCCAGCATGCTGTTGGAGGACTCCCGGTGCTGCAGTCGATAAGTAGAAAATGTTTTTTTTATTTATTTATTTCTTTATTTTATTAACTTTTTTTGATTGATTTATTGGTTGATTTATTGATGTATTTATCATTTATTATTGATGATGGCTCTTTATTTGTAAAACTGAAGTGTTTAATGTTTGTAAACTTCCCTTTCAACCCCCCCCCCCCCCCATTCCCTACGCCTGATTTGTAACCTACGCCTGATTTTCTAAAGTGTAGACAAGGTTTTTTCAAACGTACAAAAATCTTCACTTACTCCATTCTAAGTTAGTTTGGAGTAAGTTTTCACTGCCGAAACTTTGAAAACAGGCGTAAGTGGCCGGACACACCACCTTTTGAAAATAAAATTCTGTTCCAAAATGAAACTGTTCTAACTGACTAGAACTGGAGCAAACTAAATGCTGAGAATTCAAATTTCTAAGATACTCCATTCTAAACCAGTTGCTCCAAAAAAACAGGAGCAACTCAGGCCGAAACTTGGCCCCTAAGTCCCTTAGTTTTAGTTTCCCCTATGAGTGGAAATATCCTCACTGCATCCACCTTGTTGAGCTCCCTCATTATCTTATGTTTCGATAAGATCACCTTTCATTCTTCTGAACTCCAATGAGTATAGGCCCAACCTACTCAACCTGTCCTCATAAGTCAACCCTCTCATCTCCAGAATCAACCGAGTGAACCTTCTCTGAATTGCCTCCAATGCAAGTACAGTATATCCTTTCTTAAATATGGAGACCAAACCTGTACGCAGTACTCTAGGTGTGGCCTCACCAATACCCTGTACAGTTGTAGCAGGACTTTTCTGCTTTTATACTCTATCCCCCTTGCAATAAAGGCCAATATTCCATTTGCTTTCCTGATTACTTGCTGTGCCTGCATACTAATTTTTTGTGTATCATGCACAAGGACCCCCAGGTCCCTCTGTACTGCAACACTTTGCAATTTTTCTCCATTTAAATTATAATTTACTTTTCTATTCCTTCTGCCAAAGTGGATAACCTCACATTTTCCCACATTATACTCCATTTGCCAACACACTTAGCCTGTCTATATCCCTTTGCAGATTTTTTGTGTCCTCCTCACAATTTGCTTTCCCACCTATCTTTGTATCATCAGCAAACTTGGCTACATTACACTTGGTCCCTTCATCCAAGTCATTAATATAAATTGTAAATAGTTGAGGACCCAGCACCGATCCCTGCGGCATCCCACTAGTTACTGTTTGCCAACCAGAAAATTACCCAATTATCCCGAATCTGTTTTCTGTTAGTTAGCCAATCCTCTATCCATGCTAATATATTACCCCCAACCCTGTGAACTTTTATCTTGTGCAGTAACCTTTTATGTGGCACCTTATCGAATGCCTACTGGAAATCCAAATACGCCACATGCATTTGTTCCCCTTTATCTACCCTGCTCATTACATCCTCAAAGAATTCCAGCAAATTTGTCAAACATGATTTCCCTTTCATAAAACCTGCTTGATTGAACAGTGCTTTTCTAAATGTCCTGCTACTGTTCCTTAAGAATGGACTCCAGCATTTTCCCAACCACAGATGTTAGGCTAACTGGTCTGTGGTTTCCTGTTTTCTGTCTGCCTCCTTTTTTAAACAGAGGCATTACATTTGCGGTTTTCCAATCCACTGGGACCTCCCCAGAATCCAGGGAATTTTGGTAAATTACAACCAATGCATCCACTACCTCTGCAGCCACTTATTTTAAGACCCTAGTATGCAAGCCATCAGGTCCAGGGGACTTGTCCACCTTTAGTCCCATTATTTTGCTGAGTACTACTTCTTTAGTAATAGTGATTGTTTTAAGTTCCTTCCTCCCTAAAGCCCCTTGATTATCCACTATTGGGATGTTTTTAGTGTCTTCTATCGTGAAGACCGATACAAAATATTTGTTCAACGTCTCTGCCATTTCCCTGTTCCCCATTATTAATTCCCCAGTCTCATCCTCTAGGGAACCTACATATACCTGTCGAAACTCTTACTATCTGTTTTTATATTTTGCGCTAGTTTACTTTTATAATCTATCTTCCCTTTCCTTATTAGTTTTTTTAGTTGTTCTTTGTTAGCTTTTAAACATTTCCTAATCCTCTGCACTCCCACTAGTCCTAGCCACATCGTGTGCCCTTGTTTTCAATTTGATATCACCCCTTATTTCCTTAGTTAGCCACGGATGGTTTGTCCCTTCTCATTGGGATATATTTTTGTTGCGAGTTATGAAATATCTCCTTAAATGTCTGCCACTGCTCATCAACCGTCCCACACTTTCATCTATTTTCCCAGTCCACTTTAGCCACTCTGCCTTCATACCTTTGTAGTCTCCTTTGCTTAAGTTTAGGACACTGATTTGAGATCCAACTTTCTCACCGTCCAACTGAATTTGAAATTCAACCATACTATGGTCACTCATTCCAAGAGGATCCTTTACTAGAAGATCATTTATTAATCCTGCCTCATTACACAGTACTAGATCTAAGATAGCCTGCTCCCTGGTTGGTTCCGCAACATACTGTTCAAGGAAACTATCCCGGATACACTCTATGGACTCTTCCTCAAGGCTACCCTGGCCAATTTGCTTTGTCCAATCAATATGAAGATTAAAATTGCCCATGATTATTGCCGTTCCTTTTTTACAAGCCTCCATTACTTCTTTCTTTATACTCCGTCCAACAGAGTTGCTACTTTTAGGGGGTCTATAGACTGCGCCCACCAGTGACTTTTTCCCCTTATTATTCCTTATCTCCACCCAAACTGATTCAACATCTTGCTCTTTTGAGCCAATATCATTTCTCACTATTGCACAGATCTCATCCTTTACTAACGGAGATACCCAACCTCCATTTCCTTTCTGTCTGTCCTTTCGAATTGTCAAATACCCCTGAATATTTAGTTCCCAGTCTTGGTCACCTTGCAACCACGTCTCTGTAATGACTATCAGATCATACCCATTTGTAACTATTTGTGCCGTCAACTCATCTATTTTGTTATGAATGCTGCGTGCATTCAGATAACAAGCTTTTAAAGTTGTTTTTTTACCATTTTTTTCCTGCTTTGACCCCACTCTCTGATACACTTTTATGTTTATACACTCTGTCCCTCCTGGCACGCTCTGGTTTTCATTTCCCCCAGTGCTATCCTGATCTATTGCCGCATTGTTCTTTGACTTTTTTAATTTCTGCTCACCTGAACCCCCCGCCCCCCCCTCCAGCATGACTTAATTTGAAGCCCTCTCTACAGCTGTAGTTATTTGATTCGCCAGGAACCTAGTCCCAGCACGGTCTAAGTGGAGTCTGTCCCAACGGAACAACTCCCTCTTACCCCAGTACTGGTGCCAGTGCTCTATTAACCAAAACCCATTTCTCCCACACCAGTCTTTGAGTCACGTGTTTAACTTTCTGATCTTATTTATCCCATGCAAATTTCTATGAGATCCCCTCTCATCCTTCTAAACTCCAGTGAATACAGGCCCAGTCGATCCAGTCTCTCCTCATACGTCAGTTCTGCCATCCCAGGAATCAGTCTGGTGAACCTTCGCTGCATTCCCTCAATAGCAAGAATGTCCTTCCTCAAGTTAGGAGACCAAAACTGAGCACAACATTCCAGGTGAGGCCTCACCAAGGCCCTGTACAACTGCAATAAGACCTCCCTGCTCCTATACTCAAATCCCCTAGCTATGAAAGCCAACATGCCATTTGCCGCCTTCACCGCCTGCTGTACCTGCATGCCAACTTTCAATGACTGATGTACCATGACACCCAGGTCTCGTTGCACCTCCCCTTTTCCTAATCTGCCGCCATTCAGATAATATTCTGCCTTCATGTTTTTGCCACCAAAGTGGATAACCTCACATTTATCCACATTGTACTGCATCTGCCATGCATTTGCCCACTCACCTAACCTGTCCAAGTCACCCTGCAGCCTCTTTGCATCCTCCTCACAGCTCACACCGCCATCCTGCTTAGTGTCATCTGCAAACTTGGAGATATTACACTCAATTCCTTCATCTAACTCTGCTTCCTGTCTGCCAACCAGTTCTCTATCCACGTCAATATATTATCCCCAATACCTTGTGCTTTAATTTTGCACACCAATCTCTTGTGTGGGACCTTGTCAAAAGCATTTTGAAAGTCTAAATACACCACATCCACTGGTTCTCCCTTGTCTACTCTACTAATTACATCCTCAAAAAATTCTAGAAGATTTGTCAAGCATGATTTCCCTTTCATAAATCCATGCTGACTTGGACCGATCCTGTCACTGTTTTCCAAATGCGCTGCTATTTCATCTTTAATAATTGATTCCAACATTTTCCCCACTACTGATGTCAGGCTAACCGGTCTATAATTACCCATTTTCTCTCCCTCCTTTTTAAAAAAGTGATGTTACATTAGCAACCCTCCAATCCATAGGAACTGATCCAGAGTCGATAGACTGTTGGAAAATGATCACCAATGCATCCACTATTTCTAGGGCTACTTCCTTAAGTACTCTGGGATGCAGACTATCAGGCCCTGGGGATTTATCAGCCTTCAATCCCATCAATTTCCCTAACACAATTTCCTGACTGATAAGGATTTCCTTCAGTTCCTCCTTCTCGCGAGACCCTCGGTCCCCTAATATTTCCAGAAGATTATACGTATCTTCCTTCGTGAAGACAGAACCAAAGTATTTGTTCAATTGGTCTGCCATTTTTTTGTTCCCCATTATAAATTCACCTGATTCTGACTGTAAGGGACTTCAAGCTCAGGTCGACTTCAGGGGTCTGTTGATTCGTTGTATTTAGCTGAGCCACACAAACCAGGGAAGTCCCAGGTCTGATTAGCAACATGTGGTGAGTTCGTTGACCCCAGCTTGGGGTGCTGCAATTGACCATGATGACCCTGTATTAAGGAAAGGAAAGTGGCGAAGGATCCCACTTCTGATCGCTAGCCAACAACTTCTAGAAATATATATATGGGCATCACATGAGGACAGGTTCAGTCTTAGTTGCGATGTCCCTGTCGTGGAATAGCCTGTTGAAACTGACTGCCGCAGCTCTCACATGAGGAATCATGGCCGTGAGCGGGGTACCAGAGGAGGCTCAGCATCCATACCCCGGCAATCATTTGCTGGCATGCCACTTTAGTGAGCAGTTATCTGATTCCATGTAACTCCTCCAAAGCATAAACACTGACTCACTCTGTATTTAATTCCACAATCAAAGTATAATTGTGCCTTTGACCCAAATATTACCTGCACAAAGTGGGCCCACCCCTTGCTTATACCTCTGGTGGTTTCTGCAAACTTCCATTACCTCCAAAGTGGGTGACCAGAACTATCCTGAGGATTAAAGGGAGGAGAGACAAAACTGGTAAAAGAAAGAAGTGTTGCCTGAATTAAAACATGTTTACCAAGCCAGATTTTGAGAAGAGCTCTGTATAACTTTCATCAGATTACAATTATATGCAACTCACGCAATGATACATTTCAATGTTGTGTCGTTGGGTTATGTTTTTAAGGAAGAAAAGAAAGAAAGGCTTGCATTTTATATAGCGCTTTTCACGACCACCGTACGTCACATAGTGCTTTACAGTCAATGAAGTACTTTTGGAGTGTAGTCACTGTTGTAATATAGGAAATGCAGCAGCCAATTTGCGCACAGCAAGCTCCCACAAACAGCAATGTGATAATGACCAAATAATCTCTTTCAAATGTTGATTGCGGGATAAATATTGGCTAGGACACCGGGAATAACTCCTCTACAGAATAGTGCCATGAGATCTTTTGCGTCCACCTGAGAGGGCCTCAGTTTAACGTCTCATCTGAAAGACGGCACCTCCGACAGTGCAGCACTCCCTCAGCACTGCGCTGGAGTGTCAGCCTGGATTTTTGTGCTCAAGTCAATGGAGTGGGACTGAACCCACAATTTTCTGACTCAGTGGGTAGCACTCTGGTCTCTGAGTCACAGCTGACACACTTTTATAAGTAAACAAGAAAAGATTTGCCTAATGTGAGTTTAGAAGTATAATGCCCTTGAAGATGGTTTCAGACATACATATTTTTTAACGTACAAACATATTTTGAACAGATTGAGCTGTATTTTGTTCATACCCCACAACAGCCATCATTTATTGTGTTTCACTGCTTCAGGCCGAATCTAAATATTCATGCTGTGACCTCAGAGAGTCTGAGATCACATTACTGAGATACTGACTAATCATTGTTGGTGTGAATGATTTCCTTTGTTCAGGTAATTATGGTCAATGAGACCCAATGCAAATATGAAGTATGAATATTCATTCAGGGACCTTTGAGCTTGTGATGTATTGCGGTTGGGGAACAGGGCGGTGGTGGTGCTAATTAAAGTCATCAAAAATTGTGTATATTAAGTGGAAAATGGGCACACGTTTTTCCCCCGAAGGCTGCTTAATGTAATGTTTGTTGTAATATTGGGCATGGATGCTCACAGGAATATATATGCCCTCTGGTTAATTTTCAGTGAAAAAATATTATTGATTTAAAATAAGCTTCATTGTCAAACATTTACATAAAAGTAAAATCACTATTTCCCCACCCCCACCCCCACCACAATTGTCCGGTGGCCAAATATGTCATCTATTGTAGTAGCAAGGCATGCAGACCAAAAGGTCCCTTGTTCAATTACCGGTCTTTTTTAAATGAGCTGATTCCCGCCGGGGCAGCAATTGAGACAGTCGGTCACTATCCAATGACCAGTGCTGCAAACTGGGTGTGTCGTCAGGTGAGAATGGGATTGGGACCGGCAATAAAAAGAAAGACTTGCATTTATATAGCACCTTTCACGACCTCAGGAGGCCCCAAAGTTCTTTACAGCCAACGAATTACTTTAGAAGTGTAGTCACTGTTAAAATGTAGTAATGCAGTCCCTGGTCAAATAGCCGGTCAGCACACTGTCTGGGCTGACTCATGACTGGTTATCTGGGCAATTATAATACTATTTGAGTTATAGAACTACTTGTAGGACTAACAAAGGTGGTGGGAAACGGAGAGGGAATGCGAGTATGTGTACTGAAAGAAGTAGATCCGGGCTAGTGTTGAAGTCGGTGAGCCCCCAGACCGAGTCAGTGGTACATTGAGTGAAACACAATGACTTTTAAATGACCATGCAGCACACACAGATTTGAAAAAAACCGCCTCTATTACCATCTAATTAAGATTTGTTTTCCATGGTGTCTCCTGAGTATTCTCCTTATTTCCCATAATCTATCCGACCGAGATTTGCCCTTCTATTTCCCATGGCCTCTCTCTCAACTCCCCCTCTATTTCCCATGGCCACCCTCTCACCTCCCCCTCTATTTCCCATGGCCACCCTCTCACCTCCCCCTCTATTTCCCATGGCCTCTCTCTCACCTCCCCCTCTATTTCCCATGGCCACCCTCTCACCTCCCTCTCTATTTCCCATGGCCACCCTCTCACCTCCCTCTCTATTTCCCATGGCCACCCTCTCACCTCCCTCTCTATTTCCCATGGCCACCCTCTCACCTCCCTCTCTATTTCCCATGGCCACCCTCTCACCTCCCTCTCTATTTCCCATGGCCTCTCCTCGGGATTGCCTTGCTGTGTTTCTCTTTCCAATTTTTGCCATCCTCTCCTGAAGGGATTTGCTCCGCTGTCCATTCTTCACATGTTATTCCGTACCCGTGACAGCCAAGCTGTGTGACATGGAGGGGTATCTCAGCCAAGCCGGCTTAGCCCTAACTTGACATCCACGCGAGCTTGTGCGATCGATGTAACTAGAAATCTGAGGAAACGTCCCTGAATGAAGTTAAAATGGATGCAGTTGAACCAAGATTTTAATGAAATTGTTGTCAAAAATTTGCTCAGATAAACAATGAGACTGAATGCAACATCCTGGAAGGCAGCAATTAGTGTTGTGATAAGGTCGTTGAAATATGTACAATGGGACGGATAAAGAAGAGGGTTTGAGGTAATGAATGGTTTTCACACTATTGCTTCTTTACCTGTCAACATTTTTGCAGCTCCTTTTGTTTTTTTTCTAATTTACCAAACATGGGAGTCTTTTCCTACAAGTTGATTTCAATCAGTTTAACCTTTTAATTACTGAAATTTCAACCACACTATTGAAAAGAGCAATCCATTCGAGTGAAATAGTGTCCATTCCTGTTGCAGGGTGGCCAGGTTTGAATCACAGACTCCGCTCCTCTCCACTCTGTGGTCCTCTGGTGGAATATTTCACAGAGATAAAGCAGCCCCTTTCTGGGAAGGGAGGGCGAGAACCATCTTGGTCATAAAGTAATTTTGTCAGAAGGTCTTTGTTGAGTATTCTGATCAAATATGGGCCTTGAGCTCTATAATTGGGCTTAGCGTTTCTAAGCAACAAGAAAATGGGAGCCAAGATTCTGGCACGGGCCCGATGGGCCGAATGGCCGCCTCCTGTGCTGTATCATTCTGTGATTCTGATTGCTATCCAGCGACCCTTGCTGGAAACTGTATCAATTTGGATGACAGTGAAAGTCAGGACTGAGCTTAACTGTGATGCTCAGCACAGTTGAATTGCTTGCCAGCATTCACCATTTGGCTGACATGAAGAATGGCCAGTTAAGTTTTCTTTATTCGTTCTGGGATGTGGGCGTCGCTGACATCGCCAGCCTTTATTGCCCATTACTAGTTGACCTTGAGAAGGTGGTGGTGAGCCGCCTTCTTGAACCGCTGCAGTCCGTGTGATGAAGGTACTCCCACAGTGCTGTTAGGGAGGGAGTTCCAGGATTGTGATCCCGCAGTGATGAAGGAACGGCGATATATTTCCAAGTCAGGATGGTGTGTGACTTGGAAGGGAACGTGGAGGTGATGGTGTTCCCATGCGCCTGGTGCCGTTGTCCTTCTAGGTGGTGGAGGTCGCGGGTTTGCGAGGTGCTGTCGAAGGAGCCGTGGCAAGTTGTTGCAGGGCATCTTGTAGATGGTACACACGGTGCACCGGTGGTGGAGGGAGTGCCACTCAAGCAGGCTGCTTTGTTCTGGATGGTGTTGAGTTTCTTGAGTGTTGTTGGAGCTGCACCCACGAGCCAAGTGAGGTATCAAAGATCGGCCAGAATCATTCCCCAGCAAGAATCAGCACCTTCGGGAGAAGAGGGGTAGATTGGGACTGGGAGAGAAAAATCCCACCGATTGAGACGGAGATCACATCTCTACAATTATAACAACTTGCATTGGTATAGCACCTTTATCGTAGTAAAACATCGCAAGGAGCTTCACAGAGGTGTAGTCAGAAAAAAGTGGTCATAGAGCCAAAGGAGAAGCTATTAGGATGAGTTACCAAAGGCTTGATTGAAGAGGTGGATTTTAAGAAGGGACAAGGAGATGGAGAGATTTAGGGAGGGAACCCCAGAGCGTGGAGTCTAGACGGCTAAATGCACGCCTACCAATGACTGGGGCGAAGGAATGGGATGCACAAGAGGTTAGAATCAGAGCAATGCACAGTTTGGGAAAGATTTGTAGGGTTGCAGAGATAGCGAGGGGCGATGCCATGAAGGGATATAAACACAAGACTTGAGGCGTTGGGGGACCTGGAACCAGTGTGGGTTAGTGAGGACAGTGGTGATGAAGCGGGACCTGGTGCAGATAGGATATGATCAGCAGAGTTTTGGATGAGCTGAAAATTACAGACTGTGGAGGATGGCAGGCTGGCCAGGAGAGCTTTGGAATAGTCGAGTCTGGAGGAGAATACGATGAGGATGTGAGGGTTTAAGCTAAGTTATGGCTGGAGACGGGTGATGCTGCAGAGGTGGAAGTAGATGGTCTTGGTGATGGCGAGAGTCTGTGGTCATAAATTCAGCTCGAGGTCAAATAGGACTCCAAGGTTGCAAACTGTCTGACTCAAACTTGAGACAGTGGCCAGGGAGGGCGATGGAATCAGTGACGAGGGTACGGAGTTTGTGGCGGGGCTAAAGATAATGACTTTAGGTTTCGCATTGTTTATCCAATTACTGCTACTGTATTATATTATATTATGTATTACGGCTGCCATGTTAAAGTTGGCTTTTATACATTTATAATCGTGAGTTCTGGATCTATGTAATCAAGCTGGTCCTATGGAAAACTTTTTTTTTTAAACGTTTTCAGAAGTAGAGCTTTGGTTGTGATTGTTGAGCAAAGAGAGTTTTCATCAAAAGACAAAAATAGAATCATACAATGGTTATAGCACAGAAGAAGGTAACTCGACCACGTCGAGCACCTCAGGTAGTCCCACTCTCCTGTCCCTTTCCTGTAGCCTGCAAATTTCTTCCTTCAGGTACTTATCCAATTCCTTTTTGAAAGCCATGATTGAGTCTGCCTCCACCACCCTTTCAGGCCGTGCATTCCAGATCCTAACCACTCGCTGCGTAAAAAGGTTTCCCTCATGTCGCCTTCAGTTCTTCTGTCTCCTTCAGTTCTTCTGTCAATCACCTTAAATCTGTGTCCTCTGGTTCTCGACCCTTCCACCAATGGGAACAGTTTCTATGGGCCCAATTTTCCCCAACCCCTTTTTTCGGCGCACTTACCTTAAATGTGCCGACTTCGCGCACTGTAAACGGCGCCGAAAAAAAGGGGCCCCATCCTGCCCGCTCTGCCGACTCTCCAGTGTCCCAGTGTAGTGTGCATTGTGAAGTGGGGGGGGGGGGGGGCGGAGCAACAGCCCAGCGCAGAAAGCACTGCCGGCAGCTGCGTGCATGCGCAGTGAAGTCTGCGCGCATGATCCTGCCCGCCCAGCGTGTCCTGCGGGCTGTGAACAGGACCCTATCACCGGCCGAAGGGACGTCCCGATGTTCGCCGCACCCTATCCCCGGCCGAGTGGCCTCTCGCATCGGCCGGCCGGCTCGCTGAGTTCCCGGGCCGAGGTAGGACTTCACTTTTATTTTTTATTTATTGATGGTTGTGCTTGAGAGTTTTGATTGGGGCGAGGGGGGGGAGGAGGAGAGTTTTTGATGGATGGGGGGGGGGGGCTTTAAAAAAAAACTTGATTCCGGCATAAAGGTAGCACTTTTATTTTTTATTTGTTATTGATTGATTGCTTATTACTTTTTGTGTTTTGTTTCGTGCTTTGTAAGTCTTGGTGCTTTAAATGTACTAACCTGCACCGATTTCTTAACTGCCCGCAATGTTTTTCAGAGCTGGCCACATACGCGGACCTAAGTCAATTTGGAGTAAGTTTTAGCTGGCCAAAGTGGCATAAATGGCCAAAACTGGCGTAAGTGTCTGGGAACGCCCCCTTTTGGAAAAAAAAACTGAACTGAAAAAAATCGTACCTAACTGACTTACTCTGGAGCAAATTTTGGGGGGAAAATGGCATTTTTTAACTTGCGCCAGAAAAAACAACTTACTCCAAAAAAATTGATGCAAGTCATGGCCAAAAAATTGGACCCTCTCTACTCTGTCCAGACCCCACATGATTTTGAACACCTCAGTCAAATCTCCTCTCAATCTTCTCTGCTCTTGAAGAGAACAACCCCAGCTTCTCCAGTCTATCCACATAATTGAACTCCCTCATCCCTGGAACCATTCTTGTAAATCTTTTCTGCACCCTCTCTAAGGCCTTCACATCCTTCCTAAAGTGCGGTGCCCAGAATTGGACACAATACTCCAGTTGAGGCCGAACTAGTGTTTTATACAGGTTCATCATAACTTCCTTGCTTTTGTACTCTATGCCTCTAGTTATGAAGCCCAGGATCCCGTAAGCTTTTTTAACCACTTTCTCAACCTGCCCTGCCACCTTCAACGATTTGTGCACATACAACCCCCAGGTCTCTCTGTTCATGCACCCCCATTAGGATTGTACCCTTTAGTTTATATTGCCTCTCCTCATACTTCCGACCAAGTAGGATCACTTTGCACTTTTCTGCATTGAATTTCATCTGCCACGTGTCCGCCCATTCCACCAGCCTGTCAATGTCCTTTTGAAGCCTATCACTATCCTCCTCACTGCTCACTATACTTCCAAGTTTTGTGTCATCTGCAAATTTTGAAATTGTGCCCTGCACAGCCAAGTCTTAAGTCATTGATACCTTCCTCCAGTCTGAAAAACAGTCTGTACACCACTACACTCTCTTTCCTGTCACTTAGCCAATTGCGTATCCATGCTGCTATTGTCCCTTTTATTCCATGGGCTTAAACTTTGCTGGTAAGCCTATTATGTGGCTCTTTATCAAACGCCTTTTGGAAATCTATGTACACTACATCAACCGCATTGCTCCCATCAACCCGCTCAGTCACTTAATCAAAAAACTCGATCAAGTTGGTTAAACACGATTTGCCTTTAACAAATCTGTTCTAGCTTTCCTTAATGAATCCACACTTGTCCAAGTGACAGTTAATTTTGTCCCGGATTATCGTTTCTAAAAGCTTCCCCACGACCGAGGTTAAACTGACTAGCCTGCAGTGCTGTGTTTATCCTTGCACCCTTTTTTTGAACAAGGGTATAACATTTGCAATTCTCCAGTCCTCTGGCACCAGCCCTATCTAAGGAGGATTGGAAGATTATGGCCAGTACATCCCCGCGATTACCTCCTTAACTTCCCTCAGCATCCGAGGATGCATCCCATCCGGTCCTGGTGACTTAGCTACTTTAAGAATAGACAGCCTATCTTTTACCTCCTCCTTATCGGTTTTGATCTCATCCAGTATCTCAACTACCTCCTCTTTCACGATGACTTTGGCAGCATCTTCTTCCTTGGTAAAGACAGATGTAAAGTACTCATTTAGTACCCCGGCCATGCCCTCTACCTCCATGTGTGGGTCCCCATTTTGGTTCCTAATTGGTCCCACCCCATATAAGCAGACATTGACGACGAGATTCAACACCACCTCCAGTGCGCCAGTGCAGCCTTCGGCCGCCTGAGGAAAAGAGTGTTCGAAGACCAGGCCCTCAAATCTGCCACCAAGCTCATGGTCTACAGGGCTGTAGTATAACCCGACCTCCTGTATGGCTCAGAGACATGGACCATGTACAGTAGACACCTCAAGTCGCTGGAGAAATACCACCAACAATTTCTCCACAAGATCCTACAAATCCCCTGGGAGGACAGACGCACCAACATTAGCATCCTCGAACAGGCCAACATCCCCAGCATTGAAGCACTGACCACACTTGATCAGCTCCCCTGGGCAGGCTACATTGTCCGCATGCCAGACACGAGACTCCCAAAGCAAGCGCTCTACTCGGAACTCCTTCACGGCAAACGAGCCAAAGGTGGGCAGAGGAAACGTTACAAGGACACCCTCAAAGTCTCCCTGATAAAGTGCAACATCCCCACTGACAACTGGGAGTCCCTGGCCAAAGACTGCCCTAAGTGGAGGAAGTGCATCCGGGAGGGCGCTGAGCACCTCGAGTCTCATTGCCAAGAGCATGCAGAAATCAAGGGCAGGCAGCGGAAAGAGCGTGCGGCAAACCTGTCCCACCCACCCTTACCCGCAACGACTATCTGTCCCACCTGTGACAGGGACTGTGGTTCTCGTATTGGACTGTTCAGCCACCTAAGGGTTCATTTTAAGAGTGGAAGCAAGTCTTCCTCAATTCCGAGGGACTGCCTATGATGATGAGACTTGAATATAGGGGGTGTGATTAAGAAGTTTGCAGATGATACTAAAACCGGCTGTGATAATGAAGAAGAAAGCTGCGGACTGCAGGAAGATATCAATCAACTGGTCAGGTGGGCAGAACAGTGGCAAATGGAATTTAATCCGGACAAGTGTGAAGTAATGCATTTTGGGAGGGCTAACAAGGAAAGGGAATACACATTAAATGGTAAGATACTGAGAAGTGTAGAGGAACAAAGGGACCTTGGAGTGCATGTCCACAGATCCCTGAAAGTAGCAGGCCAGGTAGAAAAGGTGGTTAAGAAGGCATATGGAATACTTGCCTTTATTAACCGAGGCATAGAATGCAAGAACAAGGAGGTTATGCTTGAACTGTATAAAACACTGGTTAGGCCACAGCTGGAGTACTATGTGCAGTTCTGGTCACTGCATTACAGGAAGGACATGATTGCACTGGAGAGGGTACAGAGGAGATTTACGAGAATATTGTCGGGAGTGGAGAATCTAAGCTATGAGGACAGATTGGATAGGCTGGACTTGTTTTCATTGGAACAGAGGAGACTGAGGGGAGACCTCATTGAGGTGGAAAATTATAAGGGGCCTAGATATAGTGGATAGAAAGAGCCTATTTCCCTTAGCAGAGGGGTCAACAACCAGGGGGCACACATTGAAAGTAATTGATAGAAGGTTTAGAGGGGATTTGAGGGGAAATTTCTTCACCTAGAGGGTTGTGGGGGTCTGGAACTCACAGCCTGAAAGGGTGATAGAGGCAGAAACCCTCACCACATTTAAAAAGTACTTGAATGTGCACCTGAAGTGTCGTAACCTGCAGGGCTACGGATCAAGAACTGGAAAGTGGGATTCGGCCGGATAGCCTCTTGTTGGCCAGCATGGACACGATGGGCCGAAATGGCTCCTTCTGTGTTGTAAACTTCTATGATTCTATGATTCTAGAAATCTAAAGATAAATTTGAAAACACAGTGAAGTAGGCTGGTGAGTGGGTTGAGCAACATCTTTTTCTGAGTCCATCGTCGAGGCTACGAACCCATTAATGAACACTAGAAATTAAAGGTGAAGAGGATAAAATCAATGTCAGGGGAACCTGTGGTTATGGTCGAGGGACTTAAGCACTTAAAATCTATCTAAAACCAAGGTTTGAGGTAGTGGAGTAAATTCCTTTAGAGGATTACTCATTGATTACAGATAAATGGAGCTTGTTATGACGACAGTTTAAGCAAAAATGTATCGATCAGTTAACAAAAATGTTTCACCACAAACGTATTGAATTAGTTTCCCAGTGCTGCAGACTTGCAGAATTTGCTTTCTATTGTGGCGGTTTTATATTACTGAGCTTCGGGTCAGTATTGATAATATGACTTTAGAACAATGCTTGTCTATCAGCAAAGAATTTTTTCTTTAAAGTAAAGGGCTTGCATTTCTATAGCGCCTTTCACAACCTCATGAAATCCCAAAGTACTTTACAGCCAATGAAGTACTTTTTAAAGCGTTGTCGCTGTTGTACTGTAGGAAAGGGGGCAGCTAATTTTGCACACAGCAAGCTGCTACAAACAGCAATGAGATAATGTTTATTTTAAGTGATGTTGGTTGAGGGATAAATAAATATTGGCCAGGATGCTCGGGAGAACTCCCCCGCTCTTCTTTGAAATAGTGCCGTGGGATCTTTTACGTCCACCTGAGAGGGCAGATGGTTTAACATCTCATCCGAAAGACGGCACCTCCGACAGTGCAGCGCTTCCTCAGTACTGCACTGGGAGTGTCATTCTAGATTTTTGTGCTGGAGTCTCTAGAGTGGGACCCGCAATCTTCTGACTCTGAGGCAAGAGTTATGACGCGTACCTCAGGTCAAACACTCTGTTTAAAACAAAACTGTTACGCCATATCTATATCGTGACTCTTAGTTTGTTTTATTATTGCACTTCCCTGCCCCATATAAAACTCATGCTATGTCAAGACACTCTTAGCATCCCAGACCTTGCTGGTAAACTGAAGAGGCCCTGCCTTCAGACATCCTTAATAATCTGTAACGAGTAAACTTTTACCAACTTGAGAAACCTCTCATTAAGCACTTTTGCAGAGGCCTGGAGGAACCAGCATGCTCAGAGTGATACTCCAGCTGCAGGCAAGCCTCGATGGTAGATAATAACAGGATTTAATTCTGTTTATAATCAAATGTTCTGTAATGATGTTGGTGAGAGGATAGCTGTCTGTTTTAAAAGGGTGACTGGAGGCAGGAGCCTGTTAATTAAATGAATAATTGTGAAAGGATTGATTCATCCACTGCTTCAAGGTCAGAAATGGAATAAACTGCACTGGTTCGACAGGGATACTCTCCATGTCTGGTGCTGAGGTACTTCACGTTATTTAGACAATATTTTGGGAGCCACACATTTTGTCTGACTTCAGAGTACTTGATGTTGTCAGTAGCTGTGATCTGGAGAAATGTTCCATTATCCAGCACTGTCAGCCCCATACCTCGATAAGCTCCTCGAGTACGTAAAAGATCCCTAAAACTGTAATTAAATTTCTCAATATTAACCTTTGACGATGAGATATATTCTGGCATGTATGCTGGAATATGTTGTGAGTGAAAGGTTACTGCGTGTAATTTAAATTCTGCTGAATTACAATAATGCTGTCTTTCCCGTATCGTGAGTGTGGACAAGAGCCCACCCTTAGAGTGTGCACTGTAATAGAAATGAGATTCAGCAACAGTCATTGTCTGGGTTTCTTTCATGTTGGCCTGGATGACAGTGCATCTTGTACGCGAAGACTTGGATCTGCAGCATGAAAGATATCTCGGGGAGTCAGCAGTCAGTAGAAATGTTTTACATTTTCAATGCTGAATATGCGTTTCAAAACACACAGGTGTTTTCTATTCCCCAAGATTGATTAAAAGTTTTCTAATTTTTTTTCTCAGTTTTCTCTGCTCCAGTATTTTCACGTCCCATTGCACCTTCCTTCCTCCTCTACCTTCAGAGGCTCCTTATCCACATCCATCATTGCCAATTGGTGCGAATCCAGATGTAGCTGCTTACTTGTAGGCTCCCACAACACAGCAATGTACAAACTTGTGTGTTTGAGGGTCGCAAAGATGCACACCACAGAGCCTCGGAGATAGATAGCAACAACTTGCATTTATTTCGCACCTTTAACATAGTGAAACATCCCAAGGCGCTTCAGAGGAGCGAAGTCAGGCAAAAGGAGATATTAGGACAGGTGACCAAATGCTTGGTCAAAGAGGTAGGTTTTAAGGAGCATCTTAAAGGAGGAGAGCGAGGCGGAGAGGTTTAGGGAGGGAATTCCAGGGCTTAGGGCCTAGGCAGCTGAAGGCATGGCCAATGGTGGAGGCGAAGGAAATCGGTGATGCACAAGAGGCCAGAGTCGGAGGAACGCAGAGATCTCGGCCGGTTGTAGGGCTGGAGGAAGCTACAGAGATAGAGAGGGGTGAGGCCATGGAGGGATTTGAACACAATTATGAGAAATTTTAATTTAAGGCGTTGCTGGATCGGGAGAGAGTTTGGATACAGGCATCAGAGTTTTGAATTAGCTCAAGAGGTTGAAAGATGTCAGGCTGACTGGGAAACCATTGGAATAGTCGAGCCTAGAGGTGACAAAAGCGTGGTTGAAGGTTTCACGTAAAGTTTAATTCAATATTCCTATAGTCATCATATATGTCACGTTGCTGATGCGAACAGATCCTGGTGTTGTGATTGGGAATTATCCACCAATGAGGCAAAAACAGTAAGAACAGCACTTGCCAAACTTCCAACTACAAAAACCCAAACAGGACTAGCCAACAAATAAAAAATACAAGCGCGAATAGGGCTGGGATTCGAGGGCCAGATAGCCAAAGCTCAGAAGCTACCGACTGGTTGTAGCAGACATTGCCCAATGTGACTTCCTATTGAGAGGGGGACCCCACACAACAGATCTCTTCATAGAAACAGAGAAAATAGGTGCAAGAGTAGGCCATTCGGCTCTTCGAGCCTCACCATCATTCAATAAGATCATGGTTGATCATTCACCTCAATACCTCTTTCCTGCTTTCTCTCCCTACCCCTTGATCCCTTTAGCCGTAAGGGCCACACCTAACTCCCTCTTGAATATATCTAATGAACTGGCATCAACAACTCTCTGCAGCAGGAAATTCCACAGGTTAACAACTCTCTGAGTGAAGAAGTTTCTCCTCATCTCGGTCCTAAATGGCTTACGCATTATCCTTAGACTGTGACCCCTGGTTCTGGACTTCCCCAACATCGAGAACATTCTTCCTGCCTCTAACCTGTCCAGTCCCGTCAGAATTTTATATGTTTCTATGAGATCCCCTCTCATTCTTCTAAACTCCAGTGAATACAGGCCCAGTCGATCCAGTCGCTCCTCATATGTCAGTCCTGCCATCCCGGGAATCAGTCAATGAAACATTCAAATATCTCTGACTGGTCAGAACCCTATATAGATTGGAGAGTTCTTTACATTGAAAACTCTTCACATTTATCCTCTCCTTTTAAGATGTAACAGAATAAACTCGATACTGCTCTTGTGATTGCAGTATTTGGGCCATTGACTTTAAAATTGGTTTTCCACATGCACTAGTGATGGACCAGTAACCCAGAGAAATGAAAGATGCTGAAAATATATCTAAGAAAAACACAAGAGACAGTTTGCAAAAATGACAGCCTTTGTTTTGACTCGACTTTCTCTGCTAGGTTGTCCCTCGTGGATCCACCAGGCCAGCTCTCTGCTCACTGCTGGTGCTCCTGTCCAATGATGCCTCACCTTCCATTTGTGTTCCTTTATCTCCCGCTCCCTATCTCCCACCCCCAGCCTATGGAACACAGCACAGTTGAGATCAGGAATCACCCCACACCAGCCCCCCCCCCCCATGTGGGGAGATATGGAGTCAACCAGTACCCGACGACTTCAAAGTACAACCCCCACCACTTTAAACCGTCCACATTTAAAACATGCAGTCGCTGAAATTGGACATCAAGCGAAAACCATTAGCTGTTTGCATTAGCATCAATTTTTAAGTTGATGGTTGCAGCGTTGTAATGTATGACCCAGCGAGTACCCTCCCAGGTTTTTGAAGCTGTTGCATTGTGAGTGGCTTAGCCAGTCATGTGATGGTCACAAGACTCAATAAAACCCCAACCAGTTGGGTTCGGGGAACCCACGATGAAGCAGGTGGTTGTGAGCCTGGTGGATGAACTGGTAATGTGTTGTGTGATTGTTAAACCTTTGCTAATAAACCAACTAGTTCTTAATAGCAATGTGTTGCTATGGATTCTTTAGCAACCCATGAAGCAAATACATTACAAGCGTCTTAAGGGCTCTGTTTATTTCGGGGAGAAACGGCAATGCTTACTCACTAGTTCACACCTCACAGTCTTGAGCTGCAACGTTCTAGCGATATTCTTGTGAATTCAGGCTGATGACTGACAGGGTGCCTTGAAATAGAAACAGAAACTGCTGGCAATACTCAGCGGGTCAGGCAGCATCTGTGGCGAGAGAAACAGAGTTAATGTTTCAGGTCGATGACCTTTCATCAGAACTCCATTTTGTGCTCAGGGAGTTCTGACGCAGGGTCATCGACCTGAAACATTAACTCTGTTTCTCTCTCCACAGATGCTGCCTGACCTGCTTCGCATTTCCAGCATTTTCTGTTTTTATTTCAGATTGCCAGCATCCGCAGTATTTTGCTTTTGTAAAAGTGCCTTGAGGTGTTGTCTTCGCCCCGGATCAAAGGCGAACAAATTTAGCAGCCATAATGACATTATCAATCAACTTTGCAAGGTTGGTGCCGCAGAGATTGGGGTTCTTGGTCAGGTTTAGGGTCCAGCAGTAAGGGGGTTCGTTCAGGTATATAGGGCCCAATTTTCCCCAAAGCATTTATTTGGCGTACTTGAAGAGTTACGCCCGATTTTTGGGGGCCCAAGTACGCCAAAAAAAAAGTGTTGTAAGTTTCCCCGTTGGGTCTCTTAATTTTGGCGTGGCCTAACCTGAGGGGGGTGGAGCCTCGATCTGTGCCTAAAAGATCGGGCTGCCATGGTAACCAGGGACACAATGCGAGCTGAGGCTGCAAAGTGAAGCATATAGCCAGCTCCCAACATATTAAAAGAATTAAAAAACACATAGCACCAACTTACCTCCAACCCCGCCCAAAGGCTGTCCCCCCCCCCTCTCTCTCTCTTTCTCTCCCCTCTCCCCTAGTCTCTCTTCCCCCTAGTCTCTCTTACCCCAGTCCTCGCTCCCCCAGTCTCGCTCCCCTGCAGGCTCTCTTTCTTCTCCCCCTCTGCTCCAAAAAAACCAGTGCAAATACTGGAGAAAATTGAGCCCATAGCATTATGGCGTTATACTGGCCATCGCGTGTAGCGGCCAAATCATGTTCACAGCAGTGGGCCCGCTATAAGCAGTGGGGTCTATTGCAACTGTGCCATCGAGTATTAAATAAGCATTGCATATACTGTCTGAATTATTAGTTTACCAGCTGGGCATGGTCTGAATAACAGTTCTCCCTTGATAAGGGATGGAGTATTTAGTTATTAGTGGGAAGAATAGAAAAACAGAATCTTTTTTAAATGGTGAGAGACTTTTAAATGTTGGTGTCCAGAGAGATTTGGGTGTCCGCATGCAAGAAACACAGAAAACTAGCATGTAGGTACAGCTAACAATAAAGGCAAATGGCATGTTGTCCTTTATTGCAAGGAAGTCTTGCTACAATTGTACAGGGCCTTGGTGAGACCACACCTGGAGTACTGTGCACAGTTTTGGTCGTCTTATGTAAGGAAGAATATATTTGCCTTGGAGGCAGTGCAATGAAGGTTCACTGGACTGATTCCTGGGATGAGAGGGCTGTCTTATGATGCGAGATTGTGCAGAATGGGCCTATACTCTCTGGAGTTCAGAAGAATGAGAGGTGATCACATTGAAACATACAAGATTCTGAAGGGATTCACAGGGTTGATGCTGAGAGGTTGTTTCCCCCTGGCTGGAGTGTCTAGAACTAGGGGGCACAGTCTCAGGATAAGAGGTCGGCCATTTAAGACAGAGATGAGGAAGAATTTCTTCACTGAGAGGATTGTGAATTTTTGGAATTCTCTGCCCCAGAGGGCTGTGGATGCTAAATCTCTGAGTATATTCAAGGCTGAGATCGATAGATTTTTGGATTCTAAGGGATGTGGAGTTGAAGTCAATGATCAGCCATGATCTCATTGAATGGCGGAGCAGGCTCGAGGAGCTGAATGGCCAGCTCCTGCTCCTAATTCTTATGTTCTTAACTGCTAAATAAACAGAATTAAATGTTGGCTTTTTTTGAGTTACTTGCTCCTTTATAAACAAGCCTGCCAAAAATCTCAACCAATATTTGAAATGCTGACGTTTTTTCCTGAGTTGCAGGTTAAGTGTGGTTGGCAAGGAATGTGTGGGAAGCTTTGTTCAGTCAGTCAATAGTGTAGGTGGGTGGATGTGTCTGAACAGTCCACTGCTATTCAATCAGTACTTGATGGAGTGGATGGTTGGTTTGATGTGTACGGGGGTTGATTGCTTGGATTACAGTGGATCACACACACATTTATCTTTCCAGACTGAACCTTTTTTTGGATCTAGAGTTTTTCAGCTGCCTTGAGATACTGCTAGTTGCTATGTCTGCAGGTCCAATTTACTGACAGTCTAATGGAGCTAACTCTTGTATTTACAGTGCCAATGCCCACCCAGTTGATAGCAAAATTGACAAATCCATGCATCGAAGGGGCTGCTCGGAATTGGTTTATCTTTAGGTATTTATTTTCCCAATTAAATGATCTAAAATATTACCTGGTGTCGTGTGATTGAGAGGGAGGGAAGCATGTGTGACATAGCAGAAATAAAAACAGAAAATGCTGTAAACCCTCAGCAGGTCAGGCAACAGGGATGGAGAAAGAGTTAATGTTTCAGGTCGATTACCTTTTAATTTGACATTTTTCATTTAAGCAATAAAATCTATTGTGTGAGGCAAAAGAAATAAAATCTGACAACATCCAGTTGAGAAGCCTTTATTCCATAGTTGTGGCATTTTATTGCGTATGAAGGCAGAATATTATCTGAATGGCGGCAGATTAGGAAAAGAGGAGGTGCAACGCGACCTGGGTGTCATGGTACATCAGTCATTGAAAGTTGGCATGCAGGTATAGCAGGCGGTGAAGAAGGAAAATGGAATGTTGGCCTTCATAGCTAGGAGCAGGGAGGTCTTACTGCAGTTGTACAGGGCCTTGGTGAGGCCTCACCTGGAATATTGTGTTCAGTTTTGGTCTCCTAATCTGAGGAAGGAGGTTCTTGCTATTGAGGGAATGCAGTGAAGGTTCACCAGACTGATTCCCGGGATGGCGGGACTGACATATGAGGAGAGACTGGATCGACTGGGCCTGTATTCACTGGAGTTTAGAAGAATGAGAGGGGATCTCATAGAAACATATAAAATTCTGACGGGACTGGACAGGTTAGAGGCAGGAAGAATGTTCCCGATGTTGGGGAAGTCCAGAACCAGGGATCACAGTGTAAGGATAAAGGGTAAGCCATTTAGGACCGAGATGAGAAGAAACTTCTTCACTCAGAAAGTTGTTAATCTCTGGAATTCTCTGCCGCAGAGAGTTGTTGATGCCAGTTCGTTGGATTTATTGAAGAGGGAGTTAGATATGGCCCTGATGGCTAAAGGGATCAAGGGGTATGGAGAGAAAGCAGGAAAGGGGTACTGAGGTGAATGATCAACCATGATCTTTTGAATGGTGGTGCAGGCTCGAAGGGCCGAATGGCCTACTCCACCTATTTTCTATGTTTCTATATTTGTTTTCCCTGCTACTTTTCTGTCCTTTCCCTCCCTCCTCTTGAAGGTGTTGACTCTTACTGGGGTACAAGCCACTGGGGAGAACTCTGCTGTTCGATATAGTACTGTGGAATCTTTTACGTCCAGCTCGGAGAGGGACAGGGCCTCAGTTTAATGTCTCATCTGAAACATGCCACCTCTAACATGTGCAGCACTCCCTCAGTACTGCATTGGGAGTGTCAGCCTAGATTTTTGTGCTCAAGTCTCTGGAGTGGGACTTGAACCCATGGCCTTCTGACTCAAGGGCGAGGGTGCTTCCAACTGAGCCATGGCTGATGCAGGCACGATGGGCCGAATGGCCTCCTTCTGTGTTGTATGATTCTAAGAACATAAGAAATAGGAGCAGGAGTAGGTCTTTTGGCCCCTGGAGCCTGCTCCGCCATTCAATAACATCATGACTGATCTGATCTTGGCCTCAGCTCCACTTTCCTGCCTGCTCCCCATAACCCTTGACTCCCCTATCGTTCAAAAATCTGTCTATCTCCACCTTGAATATATTCAATGACCCAGCCTCCACAGCTCTCTGGGGTAGAGAATTTCAACGATTCACGACCTTCAGAGAAGAAATTCTCCCTCATCTCCATTTTAAATGGGCGACCCCTTATTCTGAAACTCTGGCCCCTAATTCTAGCTTCCCCCAAGAGGGGAAACAGCCTCTCCGCATCTACCCTGTCAAGCCCCCTCAGAATCTTTTATGTTTCAATAAGACATTTTTCTAAACTCCAATGATTATAGGCCCAACCTGCTCAACCTTTCTTCATAAGACAACCCCTTCATCTCAGGAATCAACCTAGTGAACCTTCTCTAAACTGCCTCCAGTGCAAGTATATCCTTCCTTAAATAAGAAGACTAAAACTGTACTCAGTACCCAGGTGTGGTCTCACCAACATCCTGTACAGTTGTAGCAGGATTTCCCTGCTTTTATATTCCATCCCCCTTACAATAATGGGCAACATTCACGGGAGCATATCTCACACAAGTGGCTATTCTTCATGTGTGAGCCTCGGCAGCGAGAGGCTGTTCAACCACGGATAGTAATCAGGAACAGGAACTCTATAGACTGCGAAGTCAGCGGGACCAGCTCTTGGCTTGAGATCATCTAACTCAAACCAGACCAGTAATTGAGCCTGGGACCTTCCTGCTCTCTCTGGCCAATATTTATCCCTCAACCAACATCACTAAAACGCATTATCCTGGTCATTTATCTCATTGCTGTGGGACTTTGCTGTGTTTGAATTGGCTGCTACGTTTCCCTACATTACCACAGTGTTTTCAGTTCAGAAGTACTTCATTGGTTGTAAAGCTCTTTGGGACATCCTGAGGGCGTGAAAGGTGCTGTATAAATGTCGGTCTTTTTCCCTCGTCGAATCTTCCTCTCACATACGCCCATATCTTTCAACAGTAACTGCATTTTTTTTTAAAATAGTGCTTTGTATAAGATAGTCACCAAGAAATCCAATCGGGAATTCAGAAGAAACTTCTTCACCCAGAGAGTGGTGAGAATGTGGAACTCGCTGCCACAGGGAGTGGTTGAGGCGAATAGTATCAATGCATTTATGGGGAGGCTGGACAAGCATATGAGGGAGAAGGGAATAGAGGGTTATGCTGATAGAGTTAGATGAGGAAAGACAGGAGGAGGCTCGAGTGGAGCATAAACACCGGCATGGACTGGTTGGACCGAATGACCTGTTCTGTGCTGTATATCCGATGTAATTCCTGAGGCTGTGAAAGAGGCTATATAAATGCAAATCTTTCTTGTGGCTTATTGCTTCGTTGGCAGTGCTTTTAACTCCGAGGCCATCAGGGAGCTCATATATAATTATCAATTATTTTTCTACAATCCTGTATCTTCAAACTGAAGGGAACAATAACAGATTATAATTCCAATTATGCCACAAATTTGTTATAAATCCCAACAACTGAATAGTGCTCTCTTATTGTAATTGTATTTTAGACTGCACATGGAAGGCACTTTAATACTTCCCACATCTTTAGGTGAAGAGCCTTTCAGAATTTTCAGAAGATTGTGTCCATCATCTCACAACTCCCCTCAGCAAGGATTAAAGCTCAACTGATGAGTTGATACAGTCCTGTTGGTCGTATATATTTTAATAGCTTGTCATGCAGCTGCCTTAGATTTTTGGCTCTCTTGACTTTTTGGCTTCCTAAATATTAACATGAATATAAATAACTGTTATCAGTGCCAGCATGCAACCTGACTGCTAACCACCAGTGACAGAGGCTCCTGCTTCAGCTCTTTCCTGACCTGCCAATTAAAAAATATATTTACAATGTCAGTGAGTCGCAAAGATAGGCATTTACACCAGCACTGTGACAGATTATTAAAATATACTCTCTCCGAAGTATTAACTGATGCAGTTCTGAGGATAAGAGTGGAGCAGAATAAAGTAGCCCTTAATCCAGCACCTTGATACATACGCAAATTATTCAGCATTGAACAAGAAGTACTTGTATCAGGGGTTGCACTGTCCATCTCGCGGTCGAGGATTTCCATTGCTCATCCTTGTACATGCATCAACGGGAGACGCTAGATACTTCAAGCTTCAGCAATTCTATCCCCTTCACTCAAGGGGTTCAGAACATGCGCACTAAACATTAGATGTTGCCTAGCAACCACAGTCCCACCAATCAGCAAAGGAAATAAACTCACCACGTGAAGTAGTCCTCATAGTCACAGCATGGCAGAACCACACAACTAATCACCCTTCTTGCTCATTTAAGTTGAGAGTGCGTTATCTTTGTTGCGATGACATCAGTTATGTTTTCAAGCTGCTACCGGATATTGCTTTCATGCTCAGCCTCAGAGACCACTGTTATAAGCGATCCCTCGCTCCCTTCTCTAACTTTATATGTGCAACATCTGTTGCCCAGGGGTTGAAGAGAAACCCGTGTTGCAGTAATAGCTCACTGAATTTATACAAGCCCTCCTCGTCTTTGGATATTGGAAGAATAAACACTCCCATGTGACCGAGACTTTACGTAATGAATCGGGTTTATTAAATGTGACAGTCAAACAGTCGACGTACAGTAGCTTTCATTTGGGTTGCAGAATTTCGAACTTGTACCTCCTCGAATACAAAAGTAACATAAGACGCAATACCTTGCTAACTCTCTTAATAATAAAAACAAGCAACATAAAATGCATGCATCTTAAAACTTATACATATGGTTTTGCCTAACTGCTAAGGAGTCTTGAGGTATTCACCATCAAGTTAATGAACCCTGGAGAACTCATGAACTGGAGAAAATATGTCCTATTTTGTACTCAGTGGGCTCGGGCTATCAAGTTCTCCATCAATTGGATTTGAAAGCACAAGGGCTCCCTCCCCAGAAACATGTCTGCAGCCAACCAAGAGGCCAAGCTGCCAATTAACCAAATTCACCAGACTGATAATTATATAGTTAGCAAAAAGTCAGATCAACGCAAAATGGCTTTGTATTTAGCGAAGTATCAATGTATCAAGGCTCAGTAGTGTTATCACAGCTCTATCCTTACATAGAAACATAGAAAATAGGTGCAGGAGCAGGCCATTCAGCCCTTCTAGCCTGCACCGCCATTCAATGAGTTCATGGCTGAACATGAAACTTCAGTACCCCCTTCCTGCTTTCTCGCCATAACCCTTGATCCCCCGAGTAGTAAGGACTTCATCTAACTCCCTTTTGAATATATTTAGTGAATTGGCCTCAACTACTTTCTGTGGTAGAGAATTCCACAGGTTCACCACTCTCTGGGTGAAGAAGTTTCTCCTCATCTCGGTCCTAAATGGCTTACCCCTTATCCTCAGACTGTGACCCCTAGTTCTGGACTTCCCCAACATTGGGAACATTCTTTCTGCATCTAACCTGTCTAAACCCGTCAGAATTTTAAACGTTTCTATGAGGTCCCCTCTCATTCTTCTGAACTCCAGTGAATACAAGCCCAGTTGATCCAATCTTTCTTGATAGGTCAGTCCCGCCATCCCGGGAATCAGTCTGGTGAACCTTCGCTGCACTCCCTCAATAGCAAGAATGTCCTTCCTCAAGTTAGGAGACCAAAACTGTACACAATACTCCAGGTGTGGCCTCACCAAGGCCCTGTACAACTGTAGCAACACCTCCCTGCCCCTGTATTCAAATCCCCTCGCTATGAAGGCCAACATGCCATTTGCTTTCTTAACCGCCTGCTGTACCTACATGCTAACCTTCAATGACTGATGTACCATGACACCCAGGTCTCGTTGCACCTTCCCTTTTCCTAATCTGTCACCATTCAGCTAATAGTCTGTCTCTCTGTTTTTACCACCAAAGTGGATAACCTCACATTTATCCACATTATACTTCATCTGCCATGCATTTGCCCACTCACCTAACCTATCCAAGTCACTCTGCAGCCTAATAGCATCCTCCTCGCAGCTCACACTGCCACCCAACTTAGTATCATCCGCAAATTTGGAGATACTGCATTTAATCCCCTCGTCTAAATCATTAATGTACAATGTAAACAGCTGGGGCCCCAGCACAGAACCTTGCGGCACTCCACTAGTCACTGCCTGCCATTCTGAAAAGTACCCGTTTACTCCTACTCTTTGCTATCTGTCTGACAACCAGTTCTCAATCCACGTCAGCACACTACCCCCAATCCCATGTGCTTTAACTTTGCACATTAATCTCTTGTGTGGGACCTTGTCGAAAGCCTTCTGAAAGTCCAAATATACCACATCAACTGGTTCTCCTTTGTCCACTTTACTGGAAACATCCTCAAAAAATTCCAGAAGATTTGTCAAGCATGATTTCCCTTTCACAAATCCATGCTGACTTGGACCTATCATGTCACCATTTTCCAGATGCACTGCTATGACATCCTTAATAATTGATTCCATCATTTTACCCACGACTGAGGTCAGGCTGACCGGTCTATAATTCCCTGTTTTCTCTCTCCCTCCTTTTTTAAAAAGTGGGGTTACATTGGCTACCCTCCACTCCATAGGAACTGATCCAGAGTCAATGGAATGTTGGAAAATGACTGTCAATGCATCCGCTATTTCCAAGGCCACCTCCTTAAGTACTCTAGGATGCAGTCCATCAGGCCCTGGGGATTTATCGGCCTTCAATCCCATCAATTTCCCCAACACAATTTCCCGACTAATAAAGATTTCCCTCAGTTCCCCCTCCTTACTAGACCCTCTGACCCCTTTTATATCCGGAAGGTTGTTTGTATCCTCCTTAGTGAATACCGAACCAAAGTACTTGTTCAATTGGTCTGCCATTTCTTTGTTCCCCGTTATGACTTCCCCTGATTCTGACTGCAGGGGACCTACGTTTGTCTTCACCAACCTTTTTCTCTTTACATACCTATAGAAACTTTTGCAATCCGCCTTAATGTTCCCTGCAAGCTTCTTCTCGTACTCCATTTTCCCTGCCCTAATCAAACCCTTTGTCCTCCTCTGCTGAGTTCTAAATTTCTCCCAGTCCCCAGGTTCGCTGCTATTTCTGGCCAATTTGTATGCCACTTCCTTGGCTTTAATACTATCCCTGATTTCCCTAGATAGCCACGGTTGAGCCACCTTCCCTTTTTTATTTTTACGCCAGACAGGAATGTACAATTGTTGTAATTCATCCATGCGGTCTCTAAATGTCTGCCATTGCCCATCCACAGTCAACCCCCTAAGTATCATTCGCCAATCTATCCTAGCCAATTCACGCCTCATACCTTCAAAGTTACCCTTCTTTAAGTTCTGGACCATGGTCTCTGAAATTACTGTTTCATTCTCCATTCTAATGCAGAATTCCACCATATTATGGTCACTCTTCCCCAAGGGGCCTCGCACAATGAGATTGCTAATTAATCCTCTCTCATTACACAACACCCAGTCTAAGATGGCCTCCCCCCTAGTTGGTTCCTCAACATATTGGTCTAGAAAACCATCCCTTATGCACTCCAGGAAATCCTCCTCCACCGTATTGCTTCCAGTTTGGCTAGCCCAATCTATGTGCATATTAAAGTCACCCATTATAACTGCTACACCTTTATTGCATGCACCCCTAATTTCCTGTTTGATGCCCTCCCCAACATCCCTATTACTGTTTGGAGGTCTGTACACAACTCCTACTAACGTTTTTTGCCCTTTGGTGTTCTGCAGCTCTACCCATATAGATTCCACATCATCCAAGCTAATGTCTTTCCTAACTATTGCATTAATCTCCTCTTTAACCAGCAATGCTACCCCACCTCCTTTTCCTTTTATTCTATCCTTCCTGAATGTTGAATACCCCTGAATGTTGAGTTCCCAGCCCTGATCATCCTGGAGCCACGTCTCCGTAATCCCAATCACATCATATTTGTTAACATCTATTTGCACAATTAATTCATCCACCTTATTGCGGATACTCCTTGCATTAAGACACAAAGCCTTCAGACTTGTTTTATTAACACCCTTTGTCCTTTTAGAATTTTGCTGTACAGTGGCCCTTTTTGTTCTTTGCCTTGGGTTTCTCTGCCCTCCACTTTTCCTCATCTCCTTTCTGTCTTTTGTTTTTGTCTCCTTTTTGTTCCTTGTGTCCAAATCCACAATTACTTCGCCCCTCCCTATCTCTGTAACCTCCGAGTGCTCTGCATTCCTCCAATTCTGGCCTCTTGCGTACACCCATTTCTATCGCCTCTCCATTGGCGGCTGTGCCTTCAGCCGTCTAGCCCCTAAGGTCTAGAACTCCCTCCCTAAACCTCTCCGCCTCTCTCCTGCTCTCTTTCCTCCTTTAAGATGCTCCTTAAAACCTACCTCCTTGACCAAGCTTTCCTGTCGTAATTTCTCCTCGTGGCTCGGTGTCCAATTTTGTCTGATAACACTCCTGTGAAGCGCCTTGGGACGTGTTACTATGTTAAAGGTGCTGTATAAATGCAAATTGTTGTATTCATCTGCACCATCCCTGGGACTAGAGGATGTGGTGTCTGCCTCACCAGAAACACTCATTTAAACTAACGACTCCGAAATCGCAAATAAACTTGCATATTGAATTAGGAAAGAACTTTCCTCAGTCACAAACGCTATATGCCGTTTTACTATTCTCTACCACAGAAAGTTGTTGAGGCCAGTTCGTTAGATATATTCAAAAGGGAGTTAGATGTGGCCCTTATGGCTAAAGGGATCAAGGGGTATTGAGAGAAAGCAGGAATGGGGTACTGAAGTGAATGATCAGCCATGATCTTATTGAATGGTGATGCAGGCTCGAAGGGCCGAATGGCCTACTCCTGAACCTATTTTCTATGTTTCTATAATCCATAATAAGTCTGGTACAATTATTTGGTGGTGGGGGGAAGTGTCCAGTCACAATGCTCTGGCCATCATGGTATGGGGCAGCTTGATGGACCAGCCGTTTTTTTTCCTGCCCATCAATTTCTTAAGTTCGAATTCAGAGGCAGAACTTTTACTTTTGCTCCTTTCCATAGCATAAACAGAGAGGTGGCAGTGACTTGCTCTATGAAGCATTTTATCCAGTGAGTGTATTAATATAATAAACGCGTTCAGTATTCAGTTAGATGCATCTAAGATAATTATGGCATCTAACCAACCTCCAACACGTATCCTTCATTCAGTATTCCCATCCACATGAGTAGTTTAAACCTAGTCTGGTCGATTCCAGACTTTTTCCTTGCATTATTATATGCCTGGAGAACTTATCATGATTTAACCTGTTTCATTTTAATGCTGTATTTCACACTTGGATAAAATAGTCGTAATGAATTTTACAAACTGGGTTGCAGGTTATATAATTGTCAGATGGTAATTGTTGAGGGAAAAAAAAGATATGTTTGTACGCGATACTGTGATGCAGCAAATTGCTGGCACATCTGCTCTTCCACAGTCTTTAATGTGCGAGGAAGAGTGTCCCTTTAAGGGGCGCTCTGATGCCTTTGTGGTGTGGATACTGAAGTTCATCATCATCATCATAGGCAGTCCCCCGAAATCGAGGAAGACTTGCTTCCACTCTAAAAGTGAGTTCTCACGTGACTGAACAGTCCAATACGGGAATTACAGTCTCTGTCACAGGTGGGACAGACAGTCGTTGAAGGAAAGGGTGGGTGGGACTGGTTTGCCGCACGCTCTTTCCGCTGCTTGCGCTTGATTTCTGCATGCTCTCGGCGACGAGACTCTACGTGCTCAGCACCCTCCCAGATGCACTTTCTCCACTGAAGTTATTGATTGTCTGAGGCACTAATTGATGAGTTGGTAAAGGAGGCACAGCTATGGGTGGGAAGCTGAAGGCAGGATGAACTGGGAGGGAAGAATAATAGCTGCGAAGTGTGGCCCTTCCTCTGTGATTAAGTCATTGAGAAGATAAATTACGGCGATAATGAGAGTTTTACCAGAGAATGACCACCTTTCTTGTAAACTGATTTCAGCGTAATTAGATGTATATTGGTTTCTCCATTGTATCGGCTCTGTCTCGTGTTCCACTGAGATGGGATAAAAGAAAGAGAAGGCATTTGTATTTATATAGCACCTTTCACAACCCCAGGACACCCAAAGTGCTTCACAGCCAATTAAGTACTTTTGAGGTGTAGTCACTGTAAGGTAGGAAACACAGCAGCTAAATTGCGCACAGCAATGTCCCACAAACAATAATGAGATAATGATCAGCGATCTGTTTTAGTGATGTTGGTTGAGGGATAAATATTGTCCAGGAAACTGGAGAGAACTCCCCTGCTCTTCTTCGAAACAGTGTCATGGGCACTTTGCGTCCACCTGAGAGGGCAGACGGGACCTCGGTTTAACGTTTCATCCAAAAGACAGCACGTCCAACAGTGCAGCATTCCCTGAGGACTGGTACTGGGAGTGTTGGCCTAGATTTCTGTCCTCAAATCTCCAGAGTGGGACTTGAATCCACGACCTTCTGAGTCAGAGGTGACAGTGCTACCCACTGAGCCACAGCTAGCACATCTGAAGGTTCAGGGTAGCGGGTGACATTCTGTGCGGAACAAGCTTTAACTATGTACACGTAATTAATATGAATGTTAGGAAGGCAAAGAGCTGATAAATGTGCACCTGTTGCAGTAACCTCTCCCATGCAGAAACAGTCGGACAGGGTTAATACTTCAAATGTGAATCTTGCTCCATTTTATGTAAAGAGCAGAAGTCTTTATGAGTCATAGCAATTGAACTTAGAGTGAGTTCCCTAGCTCTGCCAGGTCCGTGGGGCTGAATGCAGGAGGGAGACGAAAGCAAGGTGGCTTACATATGGAAGGGAGTGACTATGGGAGGCTAAGTCAACCTAGGCCACTCATGCACTCTTGTGGCTGTGTTGTGTGACCGGTTACAGAGTTGCACTGGCAGAGGCCGAAAGGGGTCCTTTGGAACATGGAATGACGTGTGGCATAGCAGGGATTGAAAGAAGGGGGACGAAAAACTAAGCAAAGTGTTTTCTCGATGGTGAAGCCAGTGGTTACCTTTGTATTCCAGGATGGTGCTTTTGGCAGAAGAGATTGAGGCCTGATGTGCAGCCAGATCTGGTGTTGCATGGCTAAACCGTTGATGTGCCGATTATGCGCAGGTCTGCTCCCTCACTCTGGATATCTATGTTCATATGAAAATAAATAATATGAAAGTCATCCAAAAAAGTTACAGCAGCTTTGTTTTAATACAGGGTATCTCATTCTAAGAGCAACACTCTCTCTGTACAGCACTGAAGTGTCAGCTTGAGTTATAAGCTCAAACTTGAATGCGGCTTGAACCCATGACCTGCTCGTGCAGAGACAAGACTGCTACAAACTAAGCCAAGTTAATGCAATGTAAGATTTATGGATGGCTAGCTCTGTTGGATCGCTTTCTGCAGTTTTGTTGGTTTGAGAGGATTACAAACATGCACACTGACCTCTTCAGTAAAGTCCAGTTTATTTTGTTATGTATGCCTGTTTCATCAGCTGCCACTTCTCCTTTGGACAAGCGATGTGTCAGACATTGCAGTTACAAAAGGCAAATAAACCACCCCTGGGGGATATTAGTCAGGCATTGATTCCCAGAGCACCGAGTTCCCAATCTCGGCCGTCATTGGGAGATGGCCGAGGCCCTTGCTCACGGGGACCACGAGTTGCCCATGTGGTGAATCATGTACGCCATGTAATGCACAGAGAATAAAAGAAAGACTTGCGTTTATGTAGCACCTTTCACAACCTCAGGACATCCCAAAGCGCTTTACAGCCAATGAAGTACTTTTGACGTTCAGTCACTGTCGTCATCGAGATTGGCTCTGGCATAACCCTGAGTGGCACCAACATTCCTCTCAGTCAAAGAAATGCCTGGGCAGAACTAACAAGATACTCAAACAAGCACGAGGAGAAAACTATACACAATTTCTTTTTTCACGGGCAGGTTTTATAAAATTATTGGCTGACTTGAAAGTATTAATGTTGAATAATATTTGATTTTCAAATAAAATTTGACATTTGACCTGCACAGGCCAATAAACTGGATTCTTTCTCTATATCTGTATAGAGAGCATAATTACGATTTAAATCTGTTATTGCTGGCCAAAGCTGACATTGCTCTTCAGTTTTTGACAGTTTAACATGATTGGCTGCCCCTGCAGACTGGATGTCTAGGTTCAAAGATCCTGTAATGAAGACGGTACATTACAGGGAAAACACAGTGCTGTGCTGACTTATTACTGTCCATTCATCACAGTATAGTTGTCAGGTCATCAGCTACTGCGTTGTTATCAGAATGATAAAACCAGAACTCTTATTTACTGAGTGACACTTTTTTTGCCTGTAGGCCCCGTGAGTCCGATAAGTTAATACAACAAATCTGCTCTTTCAACTATGCAGACCGGGCCAAGTGACAGACATATGTTTTGACTTACTGAGGATAAGAAGAGAGAAGATTTGGGAAAGAATGGGAAAATGACTAATTTTGATATTTTGTCAGTCTTAAAAATAATTACCACTCCATTCGCAAGGTTGTGTCACTGTTGGTCATGATAAATGCCACTCCTAATGTTGACAGCTCTGAGTGTGCTGTCTTATGAATTAGAGCATGTCATCACAATATCAGAATGACCACTGCTGTTTCCTCCAACACTGGAAGTCTCAGGGTTCCGGACCTCAGATAAATAAGCTCACAACAACAAATTGTCATTCATAACTTTCAACACCACCTCCAGTGTGCCAGCGTAGCCTTCGGAAAAGTGTGTTCGAAGATCAGGCCCTCAAATCTGCCACCAAGCTCATGGTCGACAGGGCTGTAGTGATACCCGCCCTCCTGTATGGCTCAGAGACGTGGACCATATACAGTAGACACCTCAAATCGCTACCAATGATGTCTCCGCAAGATCCTGCAAATCCTCTGGGAGGACAGATGCACCAACGTTAGCGTCCTCGAGCAGGCCAACATCCCCAACATCGAGCACTGACCATCCTCGACCAGCTCCGCTGGGCAGGCCACATTGTTCACATACCTGACGCAAGACTCCCAAAGCAAGCGCTCTACTCGGAACTGCTACACGGCAAGCGAGCCCCAGGTAGGCAGAGGAAATGTTTCAAGGACACCCTCAAAGCCTCCCTGATAAAATGCAACATCCCCACCGACACCTGGGAGTCCCTGGCCAAAGACTGTCCTAAGTGGAGGAAGTGCATCCAGGAGGGCGCTGAGCACCTCGAGTCTCATCGCTGAGAGCATGCAAAAACCAAGTGCAGGCAGCGGAAGGAGCATGTGGCAAACTAGTCCCACCCACCCTTTCCTTCAATGACTTCTGTCCCACCTGTGACAGTCCCATATTGGACTGTTCAGTCACCTAAGAACTCATTTTTAGAGTGGAAGCAAGTCTTCCTCGATTTCGAGGGACTGCCTATGATGATGATACCAGCACTATAATACAGAGCAGCACTTTAAAATACTGAATCAAACCTAGGATATAGTTACCACTCTGGGAACAGAGAGATGGGCTTCATCATCATCATCATAGGCAGTCCCTTGGAATCGAGGAAGACTTGCTTCCACTCTTTAAAAAAATAGTTCTTAGGTGGCTGAACAGTCCAATACGAGAACCACAGACTCTGTCACAAGTGGGGCAGATAGTCATTGAGGGAAAGGGTGGGTGGGACAGGTTTGCCGCACGCTCTTTCCTGCCTGCGCTTGGTTTCTGCATGCTCTCGGTGATGCGACTCGAGGTGCTCAGCGCCCTCCTGGATGCACTTCCTCCACTTAGGACGGTCTTTGGCCAGGGACTCCCAGGTGTCAGTGGGGATGTTGCACTTTCTCAGGGAGGCTTTGAGGATGTCCTTGTAATGTTTCCTCTGCCCACCTTTGGCTCGTTTGCCGTGAAGGAGTTCCGAGTAGGGCGCTTGCTTTGGGAGTCTTGTGTCAGGCATGCGAACGATATGGCCTGCCCACTGTGCAGTCGTCTCAATTCTGTTCTAACAAACTGGTGCCAATGTGCACCCTATATAGGCAAATTGTTTACAAGAATCCAGCACACAGTAGTGGTCATGAGATGACTTGGTCATTGACCTCCTAACTCTCATGTCAAATATAATTATCAATTACCTTTTTCTTTACCAAGGTCACCGGGACCCCATAGTTACATGTCCTCTCTTCCATACAATAGAGTTCAAGAGATGCGAGAATACTTGGGAAAAAGATGGCACCTCTGACAGTGCAGCACTCCCTCAGTACAGTACTGCACTAGAGTAACATCCTTGATTTTGTGCTAAATTCTCTGGAGTGGGACTTGAACCCACAATCTTCTGACTCAGAAGCGAGAGTTGTACTACTGAGCCACTGCACTGCCAGACAATACTCAAGATGTTTGTTCATTGAGACATTACACAGTGACTAATTATATCTTCCAATAATATCTCATCTGTCCAGGTTGACCCTGAGGCCTGATGACCATCAGATGTTTGCTAACTCAGCACGAATATCTGCTAATTCTCCTTCGTAAGCAAAAATCATAATGGCATCAAGCTTATTAGCAACCTCAGCAGAGTCTAGTAGACCTACGACCTACAACTGCCTATATATAGAATTGTACTCGGGCTGGAGCATGATCCAGGGCAATAATTGACAGAGTTTGAGATCTCATCACCAACCATAAGAGCAAAGATTGACGATTTTATTCTTTTAAGTGTCAGTTTTAACTTGGCTCGGTGATTGCAATCTCGTCTGAGTCGGAAGAGCATTGTTCAAGTCCACGTAATCGAGGCTGATGCTTCAGTGCAGTACTGAGGAAGTGCTGCATTGTCAGAGGTGCTGTCTTTCAGATGAGACATTAAATGGAGACCCTGATTCCCTGTTCAGGTGGCTGCAAAAAAAAATGGCACTATTGGAAGGGGGAGTCCTCCTCCTGTCCTGGCTAACGTGTGTTTCACAACCAACAACAACAAAACAGATGAAGTAGTCATGTTTCATTGCCTTTGTTGGGACCTTGCTGAGTGAAAATTGGCTCTTGGGTGTGCCTACATAATAACAGTGACTACAATTCAAAATGCAATAGATTGGCTGTGAAGCATTTTGGAACATGTTGATCTGTGACAAGCACTTGATAAGTCACTATATAAATGCAAATTATCTCCTTGGAGTTTTCTTCTGTTTTTGGGAAGCTTTTTTTCGCCAGTGGCAGACGTCACAACAAAAAGACATGACAAGTATCTGCAATCAGAACTGAAGTAGCATTGTCCACAATGATTTAAACTTTGTTTCACTACATGTTGCAGGGAAATGTCATAACCTGTATAGACAATTTTAGTTTTCCTTGCCTTTTTTTTTTAAAAGATACATTTATTGCCTCAACAACCTCCTCTCTCCCGTTGTTTAGGTTTCCATATGCCATTGCTTGTTGAGAAAAAAAGGGCAGATGATCTCAGACCTTTACTCGGAGATGTGCAAGACTGCCTATTGTGATGCTCCATCCATTTTTCTCTCCTTTCCTGGTTCTTAGTGAGATTCCCACTCCCCCCACCCCGCCACCCCCGCTCCCCACTAACAACAATGAATGCCACATTGAAGTAAATGGTACTGTACTCGTGCGTCATCTAAAAGCTACCTTTTTGTTGTTGTTAGACTTTCTCTATAAAAGTAACTTTGACAGTCATCCAAAAAGCTTTCAAGAATGGGGCATGATATAGGGAGTGTGCTAAATAGGATTTTGCGATTAGTGGACTAGCTGTGAAAGATACATCAAACGTTGCCTTTATGCAGAATTGATCGATTTCAGGCCAGTGAAGATGTATATTCTGTTCCAGTCTTGCACAGTTGGATTGCCACTCTACTTACTTTGGTGCCCCAACTTGTGGAGTTGAGTTTCTGGGCTTTGGTTTGGTTTTGGAGATTGTATTAGATTGTGCGTTGGCCCCTTTATGTGGTTGGAAACTTTGGCTCATGGCTGCAGTGCAGCTTTACGAGCTTGGCCTCAAACCACTGTACGGTTGAAAGCTTTTGCCTTGAGCATTGTGGAGGGAAAAGGAAGAATTCTTTTGACTTCAACATTTTGATCTGTGATAAGGCACTTGGTAAGGCACTATATAAATGAAAATGACCTCCTTGGAGTTTTCATTCTGTATTTGGCAAGCTTTCTTTGGCCAGTGACTGATGTCCCAAAGCACTTTACAGCCGATGAAGTACTTTTTTTTTTGAAGTGTAGTCACTGTTGTAATATAGGAAACGTAGCAGCCAATTTACACACAACAACTCCCACAAATAGCAATGTGACAATGTTCAGATAATCAGTTTTTGTTGTATTGATTGAGGGATAAATATTGGCCAGGACACCGGAGATAACTAGCAAGGCCAACAGTTATTGTCCATCCCCAGTTGCTGTTGAGAAGATGGTGGTGAGCCGCCGCCTTGAACCGCTGCAGTTCCAGGATTTTGACGATGAAGGAACGTCCAGTATATGTCCAAATCAGGATGATGCGTGACTTGGAGGTGATGGTGTTCCCATGCACCTGCTACCCTTGTCCTTCTACATGGTGGAGGTTGCGGCTTTGGGATTGACCCAGTTCATACTGAATCAGCTCTTGAAAATACTAGGGGACCGAGGGTCGAGTAGAAGGGGGAACTGAGGGAAATTAAACTGGTCCTTTTCAGAATGGCAGGCAGTGACTAGTGGGGTGCCGCAAGGTTCAGTGCTGGGACCCCAGCTATTTACAATATACATTAATGATTTAGATGAAGGAATTGAATGTAATTATCTCCAAGTTTGCAGATGACACTAAGCTGGGTGGCAGTGCGAGCTGCGAGGAGGATACTAGGAGGCTGCAGGGGGACTTGGACAGGTTAGGTGAATGGGCAAATGTATGGCAGATGCAGTATAATGTGGATAAGTATGAGGTTATCCACTTTGGTGGCAAAAACAGGAAGGCAGATTATTAAATGAATGGTGACAGATTAGTAAAAGGGGAGGTGCAATGAGACCTGGGTGTCATGGTACATCAGTCATTGAAGGTAGACATGCAGGTACAGCAGGCAGTAAAGAAAGCAAATGGCATGCTAGCCTTCATAGCGAGGGGATTTGAGTATAGGAGTAGGGAGGTCTGACTGTAGTTATACAGGGCCTTGGTGAGACCACACCTTGAGTATTGTGTGCAATTTTGGTCTCCTAATCTGAGGAAGGACATTCTTGCTATTGAGGGAGTGCAGCGAAAGTTCACCAGACTGATTCCTGGGATGGCAGGACTGACATATGAAGAAAGACTGGATCGACTAGGTTATATTCACTGGAATTTAGAAGAATGAGGGGATGTCATAGAAACATATAAAAGTCTGATTGGACAGGTTAGATGCAGGAAGAATGTTTCCGATGTTGGGGAAGTCCAGAACCAGGGGACACACTCTAAGGATAAGGGGTAAGCCATTTAGGACCGAGATGAGGAGAAACAAACTTCTTCATCCAGAGAGTGGTGAACCTGTGGAATGCTCTACCACAGAAAGTTGTTGAGGCCAATTCGTTAGTTTTTTTCAAAAGGGAGTTAGATGTGGCCCTTACGGCTAAAGGGATCAAGTGGTATGGAGAGAAAGCAGGAATGGGGTACTGAAGTTGCATGATCAGCCATGATCTTATTGAATGGTGGTGCAGGCGCGAAGTGCCAAATGGCTTACTCCTGCACTTATTTTCTAGGCTCTTCATAATGCGGCAATGAATTTAGCAATTAAGGCTTGTACGGGTACTACTCCCATCTAAACCTGTACAAGTACAGTCACAATTAAATGTTTATTTTAAATCAACCACACCTTGAAGATTCCTATCTTGAGACATTTACACACTCAGCAACTGTCTGGAGGATGAGGTATTCACAACAGATAGAAGAAATGTGAGAGATGGAGAAATGTGAAGTTATCCACTTCAGTAGGAAAAATAGAAAAGCAGAGTATTTTTTAAATAGTGAGAGATTGGGAAATGTTGGTGTTTAGAGGGACCTGGGTGTCCTTGTACACGAATCACAAGAAGTTAACATGCAGGTACAGCAAGCAATTAAGAAAGCAAATGGTATGTTGGCCTTTATTACAAGTGCATTTGAGTATAAGAGTAAAGGAGTTTGATGTTTTTGGGGCGATAATGGTAGCGGGGCGGGAAGGTTAGCGCCTCAATGGGCAAGTTTGGGCAGCTAAGCCCCGACTCAGGGGGCGCAGCACTAAGGGAGGCATGGTACACCTCTCTTGGGCGCTAGCATGGGTAAGTTCCGAGCTGAAGAGCCGGGCCGGGAGCACTCCGAGAGATGCCTGTGGGGGCGGGGGAACGCAATACAGGTACCACAAAAACATTCCCAAAACATAGCCCACGCCACCATAACAGAAACGCAAAAATAAATTAAAAGAAAAAACAATCACACTTACCTCAGGAGTTCATTACTCACCTCTTCGCCACCGGGATGGTTGGACCGCCCTGATTTCCCAGGCGGTCAGTGCGAGCCGTGCTTTCCGGCGAACTGGTCGGGCAATAGCCGCTGCTCTTCCGGATGGTGCTGCTCCGCGCCGCCGTAAAACCGGACTCGAGGATCGCTGCGGGGCGCTGGAAGCTGAGCGCCTGGCCAGAACACCTCACCGCCGCCATTGCCGCCGCTCCGGGGCGAAAAACGGAACGGAGAAGACTCTCAAATCCAGCCCCAGAGGTCTTACTGCAATTATATAGGGCCCTGGTGAGACCACACCTGGAGTATTGTGTACAGTTTTGATCTCCTTACCTAAAGAAGGACATATTTGCCATAGAGGGAGTGCAACAAAGGTTCACCAGACTGATTCCTGTGTTGGGGAGATTGTCCTATGAGGAGAGATGGAGCAAACTAGGCCAATATTCTCTAGAGTTTAGAAGAAGGAGAGGTGATCTCATTGAAAAATACAAAAATTCATACAGGGCTTGACAGGGTAGATGCAGGGAGGATGTTTCTCCTGGCTGGGGTGTCTAGAACCAGGGGTCACAGTCTCAGAATAAGGGGTCGGCCATTTAGGACCTGAGATGAGGAGAAAGTTCTTTACTCAGAAGGTGGTGAATCTTTGGAATTCTCTACCCCAGAGGGCTCAGTCATTGAGTATATTCAAGACAAAAATCGATAGATTTTTGGATATTAAGGAAATCAAGGATATGGGGACAGTGCAGGAAAGTGGAGTTGAGGTAGAAGATCAGCCATAATCTTATTGAATGGCGGAGCAGGCTCGAGGGGCCGAATGGCCAACTCCTGCTCCTAGTTCTTATGTTCTAACTGACGGTAGCTTCCTTGACCGTCGGGGTTGCAGTTCGGGTGACATTGAAGTCGCTCGACCACTAGACCAACTTTCTGATACAAGTCTTGTGCAACTTTTGAGAAACCCGCATTCCTGTTGGTATTGCTGGGTGAGCTATAAATAATTCTATAATTCCAGCAGCTAAGAAGAAACAGGAAAAAAAATTTTTTTTTTTTTTTTTACGAAAGCAATTAAGTATTTTATGCAACTCCATTGTTTCTCGTCTCCTCCATTGGGATTGGGAGTAAGTCATTACTCACCACGCACCTGCAGCTCGGTATTTCTGGTGGAGCGCACAGCAACAAGCATGAGGTCCAGCATAGCAGGCTACACTCAACCAGCCATATTCCTTCATATTAACATCATTTTTATTACTTTTGAATGTTCTTTCAGTATCTGGAACTTATGAATTTGAAGAGTAAGTTTTTGAATGTGGCCATAGGGAAAGGAAGGTTTGTCCAACTTTTTCCAACACCCATGGCCAGCATCAAGCATCCCCAGGCCAGAAACACAGCAACTTCAACAATGCGCCTTAACACCAACCTCAAAAGAGCACCACCAGTTGTACTAGTGGGACATTCTCAGTCTCTGACCAGCCGTCCCTCTGTGCTCTATGGATGGTACTTCGGATGAAATGATAAACCGAGGCCCCGTCTGCCCTATCAGGTGGATGTAAAAGATCCCATGCCGCTATTTCAAAGAAGAGCAGGGGAGTTCTCAGATTACGGTCACGTCATTAAAACCGATTATCTGATCATTACCACATTGCTGTTTGTGGGAGCTTGCTATGTGCAAATTAGGTGCTGTGTTTCCTACATTACAACAGTGACTACACTTCAAAAGTATTTAAATGCTTGTAAAGCGCTTTGGAACGTCCTGACGTGGTGAAAGGCGCTCCAGAAAAGCAAGTTGTTTCTTTCTTTACTGTCAGCTTGCACCTAATTCTGGGTGGCTACATGTTCTGCAGTCGTCGGCTTGAGACTGCCCAAAATCAATTAATTTGCATCCAGCAGAAAGAAGGCATTTTTCAGCCCAGTTATTGGAGGATTTAAGCCAGGCCACCATCTGACGTTTACTCTCTTATCGTGAAAAAGAAGTGAAGCTCGGCCGGGTTTAACGGACAAGGTGACAGGGCACAAAATGTCTGTCATCACTTTTCAGCTGACAGTTGAAGGGGTTAAACATCTGCTGCTGCTTGTGGTTTGGTCTGATGCCTCTGCCTCCCTGCAGTGCAGAATCAAAGCAAGCTGTCTGAAATCCCATGTGTTTTAATTTAAACCTTGCCTTCTTAGTTGTCATGTTTTTCTGTTTGATTTTTTTAGCTGCAGCAACCTATATGGCTCATGAAAGATTTGTGCTCTGCATTAAGTAGGACTAGCTTCAATCTTGCTTTTTTTTTTATTTGTAACTTTAATCTGTTGGCTTCTTCCTTTGTGGGCATGTTCCTCTCCTTCGGCCCTCCCTCTTTCAGTAAGCCCAGAGGCTCGAGCCACCTGTACCCATTAAAAGATGGTAATTAAAAAATATATTTTTCAGATTGTTAATGCTTCAATTGGATTAATTTGTAATATTGTGTCAGCCTAAAGGCTGCACTGCTTGCTTACATATCTTCCTAATTAGTTCAGGATATTATATTTTGATATCGACTACATTTGGTTGTAATGCAGCAACCGTACTGAGCTCTCAATGCAGATGTCACAGATGGCCTAAATGTACATTTCGATTCATTTTTCCATGTCTAATGAGTTTTTCCTCTCATTCTCTGAACTCCCTTGTTCCTCCTAAACTACAGACACACATCCCTATCCCTGTAAGCTTCTTTTCCCACCTACTGCATTCACACTGTGCTGACATCATTGGACCATTACCGACTTCAATTTTATTCTTTCGAAGAATATCAGGTGCACAACTATTTACCTGTTATTTTTTATTCCTCCTACAATGCATTAAACACGAGTTCCTGTTTTAACATATCTTGCCTCTTATTTTCAGCCTTTCTGTGGTGTTGTCCAGTGCTATGGGCCTTGGTTCCTCTCTAACCATGAACAAACAATACAGCACTGGAGAATAATGCAATCTTCAACCAAATAGCTTGACAGTTAATTGAAAGGGCCTTTTTTGAGATCCTTATTTTTTTTTTCAGTAAGGGACAGGATCATTCCGACAAGTATTTGTACAACTTAACAGCCATGTTGAGGTGTGTGGCTTTGTCTTAGTCATAGTACATAAACATAGCTTGTAGACATAGCACGAGATGCTCAAAGAGTTAGGGCACAAAATGTACAAATTTTATTGCATAACATATTTGTACCAAACTCATCAATGTTTGATTTCCAATTTATTCTACCTACACCATTTCCTCACCAAAAGTGACAGTAGGTGCATGACATTCTGGACAATCAGCTGACATTTGCTGCTATAAAATCCAGTTGTGTTCCCACTGGCTAAATGGGTAGTTGCACCACGGGGTGGGGTGTTGAGCCAGACAGGGTAGGAAGGCCCCCAGATTTGATCACTGGTTGATCCGGAGACAGCTAATCCCAGGCAATGGAAGCCCTATGTTGGCTTTAGTGCTACAGGGCTAGGATGGGAAAATCAACCAGCAACCTGACTCCTAGTCCCAGGACCATTCCAGCATTCGTCGATGGGAGAATGTTGTGGAGTGCTGGAAAGAGAATCTACTTACCTGATTGGATATTTGGGGGCATGGGGTGGGGGGGGGGGGTGGGTCTTGTACAATGACTGATTAATTTAAAATAGATTCTCTTCACCTGAGATTATTTTTTTAATTTGGAAGGCCCGGCACACATTGTGGTGATCTCACGGTAATCTATCCACTGCATGTGGTCAGATCTCTGCAGTGTTATATGTTTTTTTTGATGTACGTTTGAGATGCATATCTTGGAAAAGCCAGTTGTACCCCTTGCACGAAAGACTGACTTGAAAATGTTTTAATAAGAGCACCCTAAGAGCTGTAGCAGTAGAGAATTGTGTTTAGGAGCTAGTATTTCCACCACGGCTGGCAGCCACACTGCCCCGCCATCAGTACATGTTCCTAACTGGGCTGCTAGGTGTAACAAATGAGCATTGTACTGAGTCTAACCTGAACTATACAGCCTGCCTTTCTGATCAAAGGGGACAGGAGCTTGTGGTCAGCAGTTCCCATGGAACTGCAGTCCAAAATAATTTGTCAATAAGCACATTGTTAATTCTGCAGCACATTAGCCCATTCACTCATCGCACAAGGTTAAAGTTTTGGATCATAGGTCTGCCTTCAGAAGCTGCTTTTCGACGTAAACATGAACGAGGAGTGTCCGAATTGCAAAACAAACCAAAATTGAAAAAGATTCGATAAATGGAGAAGTAACGGAAGGAAGGGAAGGCTGAGAGAGGTAAGGAGTCTCACAACTGGAGGGTGTGTGAAAGGACAGGTTTGTGAAAAAGAACTGAGGAGTGAAAAAGGAAAAAAGAGAAAAAATAAGTTGCTGCTAACCACCCTGGGATATTATAAAAATCGTTGTTTATCAGTGTCTATGATAAGTGGCTGTGCTACTACAACAACAGCAACTTGTATTTATATAGCGTCTTTAATGCAGTAAAATGTCCCCAGGCACTTCACAGGAGCGTTGTAAGACAAAACAAATAAATTTGACACCGAGCCACATAAAAAGAAATTATGGCAGATGAACTTAAGAACATAAGAAATAGGAACAGGAGTCGGCCATTTGGCCCCTCGAGCCCTGCTCCGCCATTCAATAAGATCATGGCTGATCTGATCTTGGCCTCAACTCCACTTCCCTGCCCGCTCCCCATAACCCTTGACTCCCTTATCATTCAAAAATCCGTCTGTCTCCACCTTAAATATGACCAAAAGCTTGGTCAAAGAGGTTGGTTTTAAGAAGTGTCTTAAAGGAGGAAAAAGGCAGAGCGGTTTAGGGAGGGAGTTCCAGAGCTTGGGGCTCAGGCAACAGACGGCACGGCCGCCAATGGTTGAGCGATTATAATCAGGGATGCTGAAGGGGACAGAATTTGAGGAGTGCAGACATCCTGGGGGGGGGGGTTTGTGGAGCTGGAATAGATTACAGAGATAGGGAGGGGGACGAGGCCATGGAGGAATTTGTAAACCAGGATGAGAATTTTGAAATTGAGGTATTGTTTAACCGGGAGCCAATGTAGGTCAGCGAGCACAGAGGTGATGGGTGAATGGGATTTGGTGTGAGTTAGGACACGGGCTGTTGAGTTTTGGAGTCCACGATCATCCACCAACTGGCCCCACCCAGTGGTCCTGAGAGCAAAAGATCACCCGGAAAAGCTTGCTGAAAGGATAACAATGGGCACTCGCCCTCAGTTCACTGTTGAGTGCCATAGCCCTGCAACCCAAGGAGCACAGGTCAAAGGCTCAGTGGTGTAGACAGCATGACCAAATGTTACAGCAGCCAATTCCCCACCCTGCCTAATGATGCAGCGTTGTAGTTCAAGGAAGAGAACAAAATACTATCTATGCACTCCACACCTGCCCTCACAGGCAAGACACACCTTCTGCCATCAAGCATCCCACAGCTGTATGGCCAGGCTTAAAAACCACGAAAACAAGTTTTAGGCAGAGTCCATCAATAAAATGGATCAGAAAACTCTTTGTTGGGGAAGTTGTTTGCCTCAATTTAATTAAAGGTAACGGCACGTTATTTTAACTTCTCGACAAGCAGCCTGCAGTCTTGCTTTATTAAAACCTTTCTGACTAATTTTCTCAGCAACGGCCAAATGTCATTCGAGTCTGGCAGCTAATGAACACTGCGTTTATGTGTGGAAACCAAACGAGTGTGTTTCGTGACCAGCCGCTCCTCAGCCTCCTGGCTCCGAATTCTCGCACATGAAATTGCCTCTTAACTGAATATCGTGCACCGTTTTTAGAAGCTGTGTTTGTGAAGTTTTTATGTCATTCAGCACATTAAGGCCACTGCAGCTCTTTGCTAGTAGTTCATATTAATTTCTACCATAGACCGACGGATAAGTAAATAATGTTGAGGGGAGAATGGACTCGCTTAAAAATAATTGAACACTTTTTTATAAATATTGTAATTATTTTTGACGAGAGAAATATTTTTCGAACAGAAACTGAGTGCAACTACTAATAGTGAATTATTGGGGAGTTATCTCTCTCCAATCGAGCTTTACTTCTCGCTGTGTGGTGCAGTGTGGTCCTGGGAACTAATAAATTAAGTGGCTGTGTCGGGTCTTGTCTGCCTGTCCTGGCAAGGTCACGTTTAGATTAGCAGTGAAAGTGTGATTAAAGCCTACCTGTTAGTGCAGCCGCCCCTCATTATCACAGCATTGCCTAAAGAATCCCACATTAATTTTTAATCAGATTGAGGCAGCCATAAACCTCCCCTTACCCACAGGAGCCTCGCCAATCATCCACTGACACATGAAGAAGGAATAGAACAGCAGAGAATTCTTAATGTGTATTTGCGAACAGTGTGCGGGGAGAGGTTTAAAAAAAACCTTCTGTTTCTCTGAAAGCAGACTTGTCTTTACATGACAGCTGTAAAGCACGCTGCTGTGCAATTGTGATACAACCCTAAGAGCAAAATACATCCATTTGTATAATATTAGTGCGCTTTTGGTTACGCTGTGTAATTGAAAAATTGTGCTGCGTGGGCTCTCTCTCTCTCACTCGAGCACCAGAGGCAACGGAGTACAGTACACCAGTCTGCCGCGGCATGTGTTGGCGTTTCAAAGAAGGCAGACGCCCTGGCGTACTGTAACAGAGAATGAAAATCGACACTTTTCAGCTGACGGCAAATTGCAACACACCCACACACACACACATTGCATGCCTGCCAGTCATTCGAGTTTGATGAGTTGGGCGGTTCGTAGTCAACATTCGAGGCTTGCAGCACAGGCTGAATGTTAATCTACACTTACGACCAACTCATTTCATGTATTGATCCCCTTGCAAAGGTAACAGGGAGGGAGGGAGGAAGGGGACCATTTTCGCGTGGCTGCAATTCGTCGGACGGGCGGAGTGAGCCACCTGCTGCACACCGGAGCTCGCCAGACACCCGTCGGCTGTGTCTGCGGTCAGTCGAGTGGTGGTTGGGGTTGGGTTGGGTTGGGGGTACGGAATTACAGTTGTCCATAAGCGGAGCCAAGTCAGCAAGTCTCCCTCAAAGGGGAGGGCCTGGGCGACTGGGAGGAGGCGGCAGACTTTCAGGTAACGACTGGTAGGTTTTTTCCAGAGGCACAGGAAGAGCATTTATGCTCCTCCTTCCAGCAGGCCCCCCCCTAAAAGTCCATAACTTTTTTAAAGCCTTGTCTGAGCGGCCTACAGCCATCCGGTTAAGGCGCTCTGGTTTGGCCGCATTCCATTTAGCGCAAGTGGGCGGGGCGAGTGCAAGGCAGGAGCCGCACGTTTGGACATCAAAATTGCACATGTGCATCCTGGCAAGGTAAACCTTCAGTGGACTGGTGCTAATTTAGTGAATGTAATTTCAGTCTTAAAAGGAAATACCTTCACTTATGTCTGTCTGTTGTCTTGTCATTAATGTAAACACAAATTTGGCTAATGTAATAGTTTGGACCGAAGAAAAAAGAAACATGGATAGTTATGTTGCCGTCTCAGTTAAATTTGGACGCCGCTTTTGTCTTTATTCAGGCACATTTCACAGGAAGGCAAAGAAATAATTAGAGCAGAAAAGTGATTCATCTCATAGGCAGTGGGTTCTATTGATTTTTTTTTACCCCTCTTCATCTTTTGACTCAAATAACATCAGACGAATCTTTGTAGTAAAACACTCATTATAGCCTGAGGCGACACTTCCTGGAACAGGGAATCATGTGATCAGATGTGCTATTCTCCAGACTCTGATCTCCAGTGCGCTGTTGTCTTAATGAGCTGCTCACTGCAACAATCTGCAAGTAGCATTCTGCAGCTCTGCCATAATTGTTTATAGGAGGAGGCCATTCAGCCCCTCGAGCCTGTTCTGCCACTCAGTTAGATCATGACCCATCTGTATCTTAACTCCGTTTACCCACCTGGGCTGGACACTCAGGTGGACGTAAAAGATCCCACGGCACTATTTTGAAAAAGAGCAGGGGAGTTATCCCCGGTGTCCTGGCTAATATTTATCCTTCAACCAACATCACTAAAACAGATGACCTGGTCATGATCACATTGCTGATTGTGGGAGCTTGCTGTGCGCTGTTGGCTGCTGCATTTTCCATCATCATCATAGGCAGTCAATCGAAATCGAGGAAGACTTGCTTACACTCTATAAGTGAGTTCTCAGGTAGCTGAACAGTCCAATATGGGAATTACAGTCTCAGGTGGGACAGTGGTTGAAGGAAAGGGTAGGCGGAGAGTCTGGTTTGCCGCACGCTCCTTCCACTGTCTGCGCTTGTTTTCTGCAAGCTCTCGGCGATGAGACTTGAGGCGCTCAGCGCCCTCCTGGATGCTCTTCCTCCACTTAGGGCGGTCTTTGGCCAGGGATTCCCAGGTGCCAGTGGGGATGTTGCACTTTATCAGGGAAGCTTTGAGGGTGTCCTTGAAACGTTTCCTCTGCCCACCTGGGGCTCACTTGCCGTGTAGGAGTCGTGAATAGAGTGCTTGCTTAGGGAGTCTCGTGTCGGGCATGTGGATGATGTGGCCTGCCCAACGGAGCTGGTCATTTCCCATATTACAACACTGACTACACTTTGATTGGCTGTCAAGCACATTGGCACATCCCGCATCTGTGAAAGGCGCTATAGAAATGCCAGTCTCCTAAAAACGTATCAATCTCAGTTTTGACATTTTCAATTGATCCGCAGCCTCAGCAGCTTTTTGAAGGAGAGAGTTCAGGCTTTCCACTACCTTCGGTGTGAACCAAAGCAAAATACTGCGGATGCTGGAATCTGAACTAAAATTAAAAACAGAAAATTGCTGGAAATCTCAGTGGGTCAGGCAGCATCTGTGGAGAGAGAAACAGAGTTAATGTTTCAGGTCTGTGACCATCGACGAGAACCCGAGAGTTCTGACGAAGGGTCATCAACCTCAAACATAAACTCTGTTTCTCTCCACAGATGCTGCCTGACCCGCTGAGATTTGCAGTACTTTCCGTGTGAAGATGTGTTTCCTGACTTTACCCCTGAACGGCCGAGCTCTCATTTTAACATTATACCCCCTTCTTCTGGACTCCTCCACCAGAGGAAATAGTTTTTCTCTATCGACCCTATCAAACCCTTTAATCATCTTAAACACCTCAATTAGATCACTCCTTAATCTGTAAATTTAAAGGAATACAAACCTAGTCTATGCAAACTGTCCTCATAATTTAAAGCTTTTAGCGCCGGTATCATTCTGGTCAATATGTGCTGCACCCCCCTCCCCGGCCAATATATCCTTATGGTGTTACATAAAAGGTTACTGCACAAGATAAAAATTTACGGGGGTGGGGATAATATATTAGCATGGATAGACGATTGGCTAACTAACAGAAAACAGAGAGTCAGGATAAATGGGTCATTTTCCGATTGGCAAATAATGACTAGTGGGGTGCCACAGGGATCGGCCTGGGGCCTCAACTATTTACAATCTATATTAATGACTTGGATGAAGGGACCGAGTGTAATGTAGCCAAGTTTACTGATGATACAAAGATGGGTGGAAAAGCAAATTGTGAGGAGGATGCAAAAAATCTGCAAAGGGAAGTAGACAGGCAAAGTGAGTGGGCAAAAATTTGGCAAATGGAGTGTAATGTGTGAAAATGTGAGGTTATCCACTTTGGCAGAAAAAATAGAAAAGCAAATTACAATTTAAATGGAGAAAAATTGCAAAGTGTTGCAGTACAGAGGGACCTGGGAGTCCTTGTGCATGAAACACAAAAAGTTAGTGTGCAGGTACAGCAAGTAATCAGGAAGGCAAATGGAATATTAGCCTTTATTGCAAGGGGGACAGAGTATAAAAGCAGAGAAGTCCTGCTACAACTGTGCAGGGTATTGGTAAGGCCACACCTAGAGTACTGCGTACAATTTTTGTCTCCTTATTTATAGATATATATATACTTGCATTGGAGTTCAGAAGAATGAGAGGTAATCTTATCAAAACATATAAGATAATCAGGGGCTCGACAAGGTGGATGCAGAGAGGATATTTCCACTCATAGGGGAGACTAGAACTAGAGGACATAGTCTCAGAATAGGGACCGCCCATTTAAAACAAAAGAAGGAGACATTTTTTCTTTCAGAGGGTTATAAATCTGTGGAATTCTCTGCCCCAGAGAGCTGTGGAGGCATTGAATATATTTAAGGCGGAGATAGACAGATTTTTGAGCGATAAGGGAGTAAAGGGTTATGGGGAGCAAGCAGGGAAGTGGAGCTGAGTCCATGATCAGGTCAGCCATGATCTTATTGAGTGGCGGAGCAGGCTCGATGGGCCATATGGCCTACTCCTGCTCCTAATTCTTATGTTCTTATCCCCCAGTTTTTTCAACACCTCTCCCAAAGGTACTGATTCTTACTACAATCCCATTCCATGAGCACTGGCAGCCCTCCAGTATCAGTACCCCTCAACCTAATGGCCATTCTTCAAATGAAGGTAATGTGCAAGTAAGCTATTCCACCACAGAGGAATCACAGTTGAGCCTGATCCTCTCTGCCCTGATGTCTCCATATATATTTTCCAGCAGGAATCACTGAACAGTAATCAGAAATAGAATCCCTGGCTAATTTTTTTCTCTACGATTGCGCCCAAACTGCTGCTCTGTAGAAGATCAGTCCTCTCAGCAAAGCCCAGGGATGAAAACTGGGACCTTCTGGTTTGTATGACCTCATTCAGAGCTATGAGGGAAGAGCAGGGGAGTGGGACTAATTGGATAATTCTTTCAAAGAAGAATGATGGGCCGAATGGCCTCCTTCTGTATTTTATTGTCCTATAATATATCAACCATCGTGCTGTGTGGCACGACTACTATGCTAGATTCAGAACCGATCTAGCAGCTCAAAACTGCGCATCCATGAGGCGCTGTGGGCCATCAGCAGCAACAGAATTGTATTGCATCACAATTTGTAACCTCATGGCCCAGCAAATCCCTCACTCTACCATTACCATCAAGCCAGGGGACCAACCCTGGTTCAATGAAGCATGCAGACGAGCAGGAGCAGCACCAGTCATACCTTTAAAAATGAGGAACCAACCTGGGGAAGCTGCAACACAGGACTACATGCATGCTAAACAGCAGAAGCAGCATGCTATAAATTAAACAAAGCGATCCCACAATCAACGGGACATATCAAAGCTCTGCAGTCCTGCCACACCAGTCGTGAATGATGGTGGAGAGTTAAACAACTAACGGGATGAGGGGGCTCCATGAATATCCCCATCCTCAATGATGGCGGAGCCCAGAATGCAATTGCAAAAGACAAGGCTGAAGCGTTTGTAACCATCTTAGAAACAGGCCATTGGGTCTAATTGATCCATGCCGGTGTTTACGCTCCACATAAGCCTCCCACCCTATTTCATCTCACCCCATCAGTATTTCCTACTATTCCTTTCTCTCTCTTGTATAGAATCATAGAAATTTACGGCACAGCAGGAGGCCATTCAGCCTATTGTGTCTTTTTTAAAAATTTATGCATTCACGGGATGTGGGCGTCGCTGGCAAGGCCAGCATTTATTGCCCATCCCTAATTGACCTTGAGGTGGTGAGCAACCTCCTTGCTGCAGTTCATCGTAGCAGTTTTTTTGATAAGACAGAATGGCTTGCTATGATCATTTCAGAGGGAAGTTAAGAGTCAACCACATTGCTTTGGATCTGGAGTCCGATACAAGCCAGACCAGGTAAGGACAGCAGATTTCCTTCCCTCAGGGTCATTAGTCTGCGCCGGTCGAAAAAGAGCTACCCAGCCTAACCCCACTTTCCAGCTCTTGGTCCATAGTCCTGCAGGTTACGACACTTTAAGTGCACATCCAAGTACTTTTTAAATGTGATGAGGGTTTCTGCCTCTACCACCCTTTCAGGCAGTGAGTTCCAGACCCCCAACACCCTCTGGGTGAAAAAAGTTCTTCTCAACTCCCCTCTAATCCTTCTACCAATTACTTTAAATCTATGCCCCCTGGTTATTGACCACTCGGCTAAGGGAAATAGGTCCATCCTATCAACTCTATCTAGGCCCTTCATAATTTTATACACCTCAATTAAGTCTCCCCTCAGCCTCCTCTGTTCCAAAGAAAACAAACCCAGCCTATCCAGTCTTGTCTAGTTTCCCTTAATTGCATCCATGCATGCGCGTCACCATCTAAGATCAAAGAGATCAAATTTTATTTCAACAGGAGGGCACTCCTTCATTTTGACAGGGAACTATGGATGAAAGGCTGTAGTTTCGAGCAGATGAGAAACAGTTTGAAGGGAGCTGATCTAACAATCTACTTCAAATCACAATTCGGAATCTTGATTTCCTTCCTTAAAGCTAATTAGATTGAAACCAGTAAAGTTAGTGCTAGCCATGGCTCAGTTGCACTAACCCTCTTCTCGATCTTCCTCACTGCAATGCTCCACCTCACACTCAACAAGCTCCCTGCTGAAATGGAACTAAACTATAGAACCACTGGGAACCTGTTCAACCTTCGTCACCTCCAGGCCAGATCCAAGACCGTCCCATCCTGTGTCATCGAATACAGTACGCGGACAAGGCTTGCGTCTGCGCGCATTCAGAGGCTGAACTCCAAGTCATCGTCAACATCTTCACCGAGGCGTACGAAAGCATGGGTCTTGCACTAAAGATCCGTAAGACAAAGGCCCTCCACCAACCTGACCCCGCCACACAGCACTGCTACCTAATCATCAAGATTCACGGCGCGGCCCTGGACAACGTGGACCACTTTCCATATCTCGGGAGCCTATTATCAGCAAGGGCAGACGTCGGTGACGAGTTCCAACACCGCCTCCAGTGCGCCAGCGCAGCCTTCGGCCGCCTAAGGAAGAGAATGTTCAAAGACCAGGTCTTCAAATCTGGCACCAAGCTTATGGTTTACAGGGCTGTAGTGATACCCGCCCTACTGTATGGCTCAGAGACGTGGACCATATACAGTAGACACCTCAAGTCGCTGGAGAAGTACTACCAACGATGTCTCCGCAAGATCCTGCAAATCCCCTGGGAGGACAGATGCACCAACGTCAGTGTTCTCGATCAGGCCAACATCCCCAACATTGAAGCACTGACCACACTCGACCAGCTCCATTGGGCGGGCCACATTATTCGCATGCCCGACACACGATTCCCAAAACAAACGCTCTACTCGGAACTCCTACAAGGCAAGCGAGCCCCAGGTGGGCAGAGGAGACATTTCAAGGATACCTTCAAAACCTCCTTGATTAAGTACAACATCCACACTGACACCTGGGAATCCCTGACCAAAGACCATCTGGGAGGGTGCTGAGCACCTCGAGTCTCCGCCGAGAGCATGCAGAAAACAAGCGCAGGCAGCGGAAGGAGCGTGTGGCAAACCAGGCTCCCCACTCACACCCTTTCTTCCAATGACTGTCTGTCCCACCTGTGACAGAGACTGTAATTCCCGTATTGGACTGTACAGTCACCTGAGAACTCACTTTTAGAGTGGAAGCAAGTCTTCCTCGATCTCGAAGGACTGTTTATGATGATGAGTGGATAGCACCCTCGCCTCTGTGTCAGAATGTTGTGGGTTCAAGTCCCACTCCATGGACGTGAGTACAAAAATCTAGGCTGACAGACTTTCAGATGTGACATTAAATCGACCCGTCTGCTCTCTCAGGTGGATGTAAAAGATCCCATGGCATGATCAGAAGAAGAACAGGGGAGTTTTCCCCGGTGTCCTTGGGCCAATATTTATCCCTCAACCAACATCACTAAAACAGATTATCTGGTCATTATCACATTGCTGTTTGTGGGAACTTGCTGTGTGCAATTTGGCTACCACATATCCTTCAATACAACAGTGACCACACTTCAAAAGTACTTCTTTTGTAAAGCACTTTGGAGCGTCCAGTGGTCGCTATATAAATGCAAATCTTTTGTTTTTTCTTTTATATGTTCAACAATAACACCGTGCATTTATATAGTGCCTTTAACATAGTAACAACATTCCAAAGTGCTTCAGAGGAGCGTTATCAAACAACATTTGACACCGAGCCACATAGAGATATTGGGGCAGTTGATCAAAAACTTGATTTTTAGAAACGTCCTAAAGGAGAAGAGATAGGTTTAGGAAGGGAGTTCCAAAGCTTAGGGCCAGGCAGCTGAAGGCACGGCCACGAATGGTGGAGCTCTAAAAATTGGGGATGCGCAAAAGGCCCGAATTGGAGGAGTGCAGATATCTCTGAGGGTTGTAGAGCTGGAGGAGGTGACAGAGATTGGGAGGGTCAGGTCTTGAAGGGATTTGAAAACCAGGATGATAATTTACAATACAAGTGGTAATTTAATTGGTAACTTGTCAGTGCAAAGGCTTGTTTACGGCAAGGGGCTGTCGATAAATCCAGTAAGAATACGAGTATAGTTTTGCTTGAAGAATAAAACATTCATTTATCTAATGAGTATTCTGATGGGATTTGTCTTCCCAATAGCGAAGTGCAACTGCTCTGAAACGGATGCCATCGCAGGAAGCTCATGCTGCGCCGTGAACTTTATCAGTGTGGTTAGTTTTTTTTTAAAAGAACAGACATTTCCTGATGGCTCAGTGAGTTTGTCCAGTGACTGGCTGAGCCGTACAAATCCGCAGAGCTCCCGTGTGTGATGGTCAATCTGCTTGTTTGGCTGATTTCATTCAGGCAGTACGGGTACGTCTCGAATCCAGCTGTCCGAAAACCGGAATTGTCCAAAAACCAGACACTTTTGAGGCGGCCAAGATGGCGACATCGGGCGGCAAGGGATGAAGAAACGGGTTAAATCCTGTATTTAAAAAAAAATTTAAACCGCAGCGCCGGGGGGCCATGGGCGACGTGGATCAGCCGGAGGCGAAGAGCGTCGGGAATAGGCGGGCGGCTGGAATCGGCGAGGAGCCGAGGATCGACTGGGGGGGCGAGGAGCGCTGGATCGGCGGGGGTGCGGAGGATCGGCAAGGAGCGGAGGATCGGCGAGGAGTGGAGGATCGGCGGGAGGGGGCGAGGAGCGGAGGATCGGCGGGGGGGGGCGAGGAGCGGAGGATCGGCAGGGGGCGAGGAGTGGAGGATCAGCGGGGGGCGAGGAGTGGAGGATCGGCGGGGGGCGAGGAGTGGAGGATCGGCGGGGGGGCGAGGAGTGGAGGATCGGCGGGGGGGCGAGGAGTGGAGGATCGGCGGGGGGCGAGGAGTGGAGGATCGGCGGGGGGGCGAGGAGTGGAGGATCGGCGGGGGGCGAGGAGTGGAGGATCGGCGGGGGGCGAGGAGCGGAGGATCAGCGGGGGGCGAGGAGTGGAGGATCGGCGGGGGGCGAGGAGTGGAGGATCGGCGGGGGGGCGAGGAGTGGAGGATCGGTGGGGGGCGAGGAGTGGAGGATCGGCGGGGGGCGAGGAGTGGAGGATCGGCGGGGGGGGGGGAGGAGCGGCGAGGAGCGGAGGATTGGCGGGGGGGGGGGCGAGGAGTGGAGGATCGGTGGGGGGCGAGGAGTGGAGGATCGGCGAGGAGCGGAGGATTGGCGGGGGGGGGAGGGGAGGATCGGCGAGGAGCGGAGGATCGGCGGGGGGGGGGGGCGAGGAGTGGAGGATCGGCGGGGGGCGAGGAGTGGAGGATCGGTGGGGGGCGAGGAGTGGAGGATCGGCGGGGGGCGAGGAGTGGAGGATCGGCGGGGGGGGGGGGGAGGAGCGGAGGATCGGTGGCGGGGGGGCGAGGAGTGGAGGATCGGTGGGGGGCGAGGAGTGGAGGATCGGCGGGGGGCGAGGAGCGGAGGATCGGTGGCGGGGGGGCGAGGAGTGGAGGATCGGCGAGGAGCGGAGGATTGGCGGGGGGGCGAGGAGCGGAGGATCGGCGGGGGGGGCGAGGAGCGGCGGATCGGTGGGGGGGGGGCGAGGAGCGGCGGATCGGTGGGGGGGGGGCGAGGAGTGGAGGATCGGTGGGGGGGGGGCGAGGAGCGGCGGATCGGTGGGGGGGGGCGAGGAGCGGAGGATCGGTGGCGGGGGGGCGAGGAGCGGAGGATCGGTGGGGGGGGGGCGAGGAGCGGCGGATCGGTGGGGGGGGGGCGAGGAGTGGAGGATCGGTGGGGGGGGGGCGAGGAGCGGAGGATCGGTGGGGGGGGGGCGAGGAGCGGAGGATCGGCGGGTGGTGAGGAGCTCCAACAGCGAGGTTCGAAATCTGGCAAAATCCAAAAACCGGCACAGTCTCGGTCCCGAAGTTGCTGGATTTCAGACGTTGTGACTAGTAGGAATGCAACAATCGGCTGAGGTAAACCTGGACTGCGGAGGAGTGGAGGCAGGGGGAAGGTTTGGCCATGGTTCCTGCTCCTGGCTGCTAATGGAAATGCAGATGAGTCAACATCCGGTGAGGGCAGAGTCAGCTCAACGATGCATCCGCCCACAGTCAGTCATCTCCCCACATTCCACGTCAACACTGGCACATGAACAATGGGCACTTAGGCGAGATACTGAGGGCCAATGAATTATCGCCCATGATTCATAATGTCTTTGCAGCCAATAGGATCCCTGCAAAGTACTGCATTTAATTGCTCTAAAATATACAGAAACTGACCACTTATGACTCTGGCCATAAGTGTGAGAGGGTCACTAATAAATCCAGTAAGGAATTCAGGAGAGTGGTGAGAATGTGGAACTCGCTGCCACAGAGGCAAATAGTATCGATGGATTTAAGAAGAAACATAGAAACAGAGAAAATAGGTGCAGGAGTCGGCCATTCGGCTCTTCTAGCCTGCACCGCCATTCAATGAGTTCATGGCTGAACATGCAACTTCAGTACCCCATTCCTGTTTTCTCACCATACCCCTTGATCCCCCTAGTAGTAAGGACTACATCTAACTCCTTTTTGAATATATTTACTGAATTGGCCTCAACAACTTTCTGTGGTAGAGAATTCCACAGGTTCACCACTCTCTGGGTGAAGAAGTTTCTCCTCATCTCGGTCCTAAATGGCTTACCCCTTATCCTTAGACTGTGACTCCTGGTTCTGGACTTCCCCAACATTGGGAACATTCTTCCTGCATCTAACCTGTCTAAACCCGTCAGAATTTTAAACGTTTCTATGAGATCCCCTCTCATTCTTCTGAACTCCAGTGAATTCAAGCCCAGTTGATCCAGTCTTTCTTGATAGGTCAGTCCCACCATCCCGGGAATCAGTCTGGTGAACCTTCGCTGCACTCCCTCAATAGCAAGAATGTCCTTTCTCAAGTTAGGAGACCAAAACTGTACACAATACTCCAGGTGTGGCCTCACCAAGGCCCTGTACAACTGTAGCAACACCTCCCTGCCCCTGTACTCAAATCCCCTCGCTGTGAAGGCCAACATGCCATTTGCTTTCTTAACCGCCTGCTGTACCTGCATGCCAACCATCAATGACTGATGTACCATGACACCCGGGTCTCGTTGCACCTCCCCTTTTCCTAATCTGTCACCATTCAGATAATAGTCTGTCTCTCTGTTTTTACCACCAAAGTGGATAACCTCACATTTATCATAGAAACATAGAAAATAGGTGCAGGAGTAGGCCATTCGGCCCTTCTAGCCTGCACCGCCATTCAATGAGTTCATGGCTGAACATGCAACTTCAGTACCCCATTCCTGCTTTCTCACCATACCACATTATACTTCATCTGCCATGCATTTGCTCACTCACCTAACCTATCCAAGTCCCTCTGCAGCCTCATAGCATCCTCCTCGCAGCTCACACTGCCACCCAACTTAGTGTCATCTGCAAATTTGGAGATACAACATTTAATCCCCTCGTCTAAATCATTAATGTACAATGTAAACAGCTGGGGCCCCAGCACAGAACCTTGCGATACCCCACTAGTCACTGCCTGCCATTCTGAAAAGTACCCATTTACTCCTACTCTTTGCTTCCTGTCTGCCAACTAGTTCTCAATCCACGTCAGCACACTACCCCCAATCCCATGTGCTTTAACTTTGTACATTAATCTCTTGTGTGGGACCTTGTCGAAAGCCTTCTGAAAGTCCAAATACACCACATTAACTGGTTCTCCCTTGTCCACTCTATTGGAAACATCCTCAAAAAATTCCAGAAGATTTGTCAAGCATGATTTCCCTTTCACAAATCCATGCTGACTTGGACCTATCATGTCACCTCTTTCCAAATGCGCTGCTATGACATCCTTAATAATTGATTCCATCATTTTACCCACTACCGATGTCAGGCTGACCAGTCTATAATTCCCTGTTTTCTCTCTCCCTCCTTTTTTAAAAAGTGGGGCTACATTGGCTACCCTCCACTCCATAGGAACTGATCCAGAGTCTATGGAATGTTGGAAAATGACTGTCAATGCATCTGCTATTTCCAAGGCCATCTCCTTAAGTACTCTGGGATGCAGTCCATCAGGCCCCGAGGATTTATCGGCCTTCAATCCCATCAATTTCCCCAACACAATTTCCCGACTAATAAGGATTTCCCTCAGTTCCTCCTTCTTACTAGATCCTCTGACCCCTTTTATATCCGGAAGGTTGTTTGTTTCCTCCTTAGTGAATACCGAACCAAAGTACTTGTTCAATTGGTCTGCCATTTCTTTGTTCCCCGTTATGACTTCCCCTGATTCTGACTGCAGGGGACCTACGTTTGTCTTTACTAACCTTTTTCTCTTTACATATCTATAGAAGCTTTTGCAGTCCGTCTTAATGTTTCCTGCAAGCTTCCTCTCGTACTCTATTTTCCCTGCCCTAATCAACTCCTTTGTCCTCCTTTGCTGAGTTCTAAATTTCTCCCAGTCCCCAGGTTCGCTGCTATTTCTGGCCAATTTGTATGCCACTTCCTTTGCTTTAATACTATCCCTGATCTCCCTTGATAGCCACGGTTGAGCCACCTTCCTTTTTTTTATTTTTACGCCAGACAGGGATGTACAGTTGTTGTAGTTCATCCATGCGGTCTCTAAATGTCTGCCATTGCCCATCCACTGTCAACCCCTTAAGTATCATTCGCCAATCTATCCTAGCCAATTCACGCCTCATCCCTTCAAAGTTACCCTTCTTTAAGTTCTGGACCATGGTCTCTGAATTAACTGTTTCATTCTCCATCCTAATGTAGAATTCCACCATGTTATGGTCACTCTTCCCCAAGGGGCCTCGCACAACGAGATTGCTAATTAATCCTCTCTCATTACACAGCACCCAGTCTAAGATGGCATCCCCCCTAGTTGGTTCTTCGACATATTGGTCTAGAAAACCATCCCTTATGCACTCCAGGAAATCCTCCACCGTATTGCATATATGCATATTAAAGTCACCCATGATAACTGCTGCACCTTTATTGCATGCACCCCTAATTTCCTGTTTGATACCCTCCCCAACATCATTACTACTGTTTGGAGGTCTGTACACAACTCCCACTAACGTTTTTTGCCCTTTGGTGTTCTGCAGCTCTACCCATATAGATTCCACATCATCCAAGCTAATGTCCTTCCTAACTGTTGCATTAATCTCCTCTTTAACCAGCAATGCTACCCCACCTCCTTTTCCTTTTATTCTATCCTTCCTGAATGTTGAATACCCCTGGATGTTGAGTTCCCAGCCCTGATCATCGTGGAGCCACGTCTCTGTAATCCCAATCACATCATATCTGTTAACATCTACTTGCACAGTTAATTCATCCACTTATTACGGATACTCCTTGCATTAAGACACAAAGCCTTCAGGCCTGTTTTTTTAACACCCTTTGTCCTTTTAGAATTATGATGTAGTGTGGCCCTTTTTGTTTCTTGCCTTTGTTTATTCGGCTTGGATAAACACATGAGGGAGAAAGGAGTAGAAGATTATGCTGATAGGGTGTGAGGATGCTTGTGTGGAGCATGAACACCGGCATAGGTCGAACGGCGTGTCTCTGTGCTGTAAACTCTATGTATCCTGCTGTCCGATATGATGTTGGAGTCTCTTGGATCCACACAGTTTATTGGGCTGGATTTTCGGATCCTCTGCGCTCCGTTTTTCGCCCCGGATCGGCGGCAATGGCTGGGGTGAGATGTTCTGGGCGGGCGCTCAACCTCCAGCGCCCCGCGGCGATCCTCGGGTCCAGTTTAGCGGCGGCGTGAAGCAGCACCACCTGGGAAGGGTTGTGCCCGGTGTGCAACGCCCCCGGTTGCGACATCGGCACGAGTTTGAACTTCAGCCCGACCCGTCCGTCCCCCAATGACCGCCTGGGAAATTAGGCAGTCCAACCATCCCGGCAGCAAAGAGGTATGTAATGGACTCCTAGGGTAAATGTGATTGTTTTTTTCTTTTAATTCTTTTCGCAATTTGTGTTGTGGCGTGGGCAATGTTTTGGGAATGTTTTTGTGGTATTTTCTTTGGGGGGGGGGGTGTTTCTCCCCCCAGGCGTCTCTCGGAGCGCTCCCAGCCCGGCTCATTAGCTTGGGAGTTTCCCATCCGAATGCCCTAAGAGAGGTGCACAACGCCTCCCTTAGCGCTGCGCTCCCTGACTCAGGGCCCAGCTGCCCAGGCGCTAACTTTCTGCGGCGCTAACTTTCCCGCCCCACCGCCATTATCGCCCCAAAAAGCTCAAAGTAGAACATCCAGACCATTATGTTTTGTTCCCCACCACCGAATCTGACCCATTCCTCTACATTGCATTCACACTGAGCTGAATCCTGCCAGAAGGCGGAAGAGTTGGCTTGATTGCCAGAAGCACTGTGGTTAGTTGTCTTTGATGTGGAAATGCAAAGATTGTCAACTACTTTGATATTTAAATAGCTTCTTTATGGAGTATGTTGTACATGTAAATTGTTGTCAGGGCTAAAGGAGAAATAGACCCAACTCACGAAGTGCTGTACATCAGGATCTATCTGAATGGGACTGTCAGACAAGTAATTCGTTTCTAGTCCCCAGTTAGCATCAAATTGCAGCCAGGCAGTTTTGTGAAAAACTTTTTTTTCCAGTAATTTTCCAGTGCCTGCTTCTGAGGGATGTTCTTCACATCAGATCGCGGCATTGGCTGCACGGTGTCGGGGCAGACTGAGCTGTCTGTCGCACGCAGTGGTGCTGAGTGGAGGAGACAAGCTGCTAGCTGTCATAACGCTGCTTTTGCTCCAGGAGTCATCTTTGAAAGCTCTATCCTCCGACTGGAAATATGTGATGGCCAGTCCACGGAAAACAACAGGGACTTAATAAACTGATATATATATACACGTATGTGTGGGTGTGTGGACGCGTGTGTGGGTGTGTGGACGCATGAGTGTGTGTGTGCACGTGTGTGTGTGTGTGTGTGTGTGTGTATGGGGGTGTATATATACCCGTGTGGGGGTGTATGTATACACGTGTGTGTGGGTGTGTATGTGTGTGTGGGTGTGTGTGGACGCATGAGTGTGGGTGTGTGTGGACGCATGAGTATGGGTGTGTGTATGTGTGTATGGACGCATGAGTGAGTGTGTGTGTGTGTGTATGGGGGTGTATATATACCCGTGTGGAGGTGTATGTATACACGTGTGTGTGGGTGTGTATGTGCGTTTCCACAGAGATCGAAGAAGGATGAAGGCTGTAATACATCTTATCAGCAAATGTCGTCACTTTCCATTAGTTTTCATCAGTGAAAGGTGGCCTCCACCTTTTAAATCTTTTAAAGCCTCCTGTTCCCTTTGAAGCTGTTGATGGGAACAGTGAACAAATGTCTCACGAGCAAGTAGAAAATTTAACTTTTTAACTGTAAGCTTCCCTGACTAGTCAGAGTCATGTATTGCAATAATAATAATACTTGTATTTAAATAACACCACAGCTGGCAGTTAAAATGTTTCAAATTGCTTCACACAGTGAGCCACTCCTGGAGTGTACTGACTGCTGTCAGGCAGCCAGATCCTGTTTGTATGTAACGTGCTTTAACCATGTGGCATCATCTTATAATGCATAGCGGACAATAAAATTTCACTGCAAACAAGTGCAGATTATTTCACTGCACACCTGCAGTGTTCACATCAGGACTGTTAATCATCTGACACAGACGTCAGTACACATTAAAGACTTGAAGCAGCTCTCACAACTCTTTAGGAATGAGTCCAGAAACTTGAGCACACAGTCTAGGCTGACACTCCCAATGCAGTACTGAGGGAGCGCTGCACTGTCGGAGGGGCAGTACTGAGGGAGCGCTGCACTGTCGGAGGGGCAGTACTGAGGGAGCGCTGCACTGTCGGAGGGGCAGTACTGAGGGAGCGCTGCACTGTCGGATGAGACGTTAAACCGAGACGTCTGCCCTCTTGGCTGGATGTAAATGACCCCAATGCATTGTTTTGAAGAAGAGCAGGGTTAGTTCTCCCCGGTGTCCTGGCCAACATCGTTCCCTCAACCAACATCACTAAAACAGATTATCTGATCATTATCTTATTACTGTTTGTGGGATTGTGCTGTGTGCAAAATTGACTGACGCGTTTCATTCATTACAACAGTAACTACACTTCAAAAGTACTTCATTGGCTGTAAAGCGCTTTGGGACATCCTGAAGTTGTGAAAGGCGCTATAGATATTACATCAGATATACGACACAGAAACAGGCCATTCAGCCCAACCAGTCCATACCGGTGTTTATGTTCCACTCGAGCCTCCTCCTGTCTTTCCTCATCTAAATCTATCAGCATAACCCTCTATTCCCTTCTCCCTCATATGCTTATCTAGCCTCCCCTTAAATGCATCTATGCTATTTGCTTCAACCACTCCCTGTGGTAGCGAGTTCCACATTCTCACCACTCTCTGGGCAAAGAAGTTTCTTCTGAATTACCTATTTGATTTCTTGGTGACTATCTTATATTGATGGCCTCTAGTTGTGCTCTTCCCCACAAGTGGAAACATTCTCTCTGTATCCACTCTATCAAAACATTTTATAATTTTGAAGACCTCTATTAGGTCACCCCTCAGCCTCCTCCTCCTTTCCTGATGGGTGTACCCTCGCATTTCTGGCATCCTTCTTGTTGCAGGTCTTTTGACCTGAGAGCGGGTGATCCTGAAACTGGGTACCAAAAAAGTGGAAACGTTCCAATTGCTCCAGCACCAACTGTGGGGAGTGCAAAATATGGATAAAAAATGTTGTGCATAAGTTCCTAAATTGTGGAACCGTCTGTATTTGGAATATTATTGATTTTCACAGTTTCCAAAAATCTTCTGGTTCTCGAAGGGTTAACGAGAACCATTACTTTTTAAGGGGAAAGGCTCGAGACCGAGTAGATTCCTAATAATAGAGGGATGTGGGATCAATGATGCATCTTCCATAAGAACATAAGAAAGAGGAGCAGGAGTAGGCCATTTGGCCCCTCGAGCCTGCTCCGTCATTCAATAAGATCATGGCTGATCTGATCATGGACTCAACTCCACTTCCCTGCCCGCTCCCCATAACCCTTTACTCCCGCATTGCTCAAAAATCTGTCTATCTCTCCCTTAAATATATTCAATGACCCAGCCTCCACAGCTCTCTGGGGCAGAGAATTCCACAGATTTATAAACCTCTGAGAGAAAAAATTCCTCCTTATCTCAGTTTTAAATGGGCGGTGCCTTATTCAGAGACCATGGGCCCAAGTTTCGAGCCGCGCCTAGAACGGCGCAGTCCCGACCACAAAGTGCGCCTAAAAAAAACCTCCGTATTCTCCACCTCCATGCAGGTCCTCTGGCCCTCGGCGCGGCGCAGCAGGAGCTGTAGGGGGCGGAGCCAGGTCCCTGCGCTGAAAACAGCGCCGGAACCTCTGCACATGCGCGCTACAGTGGGCACACAAGTGCAGTAGCTCCAGGCGCCCGAAACTGTGTGGGAGGGGCCCAAAGCACGCAGCCCCTAGCCCTGGCCGAATGGCCTCACTGGGGCTGCGTGAATAAGGCTCCTCCCACGGCCAGCTCTTGCTTCCTCCCGACCTGACTCGACTCCCACTCCCCCCCCCCCCCCCCCCCCGGACCCGACCCGACTCCCGCTCCCCCCCGACCCGACTCCCGCTCCCGCTCCCCCCCGACTGGACCCGACCCGACTCCCGCATCTGCTCCGCCCCCCCCCCCCCCCCCGGACTGGACCCGACCCGACTCCCGCTCCCCCCCGACTGGACCCAACCCGACTCCCGCTCCCGCACACCCCCGACTGGACCTGACCCGACTCCCGCCCCCGGACTGGATCCGACCTGACCTCCCTCTCCCCGACCTGACCTCCCTCCCTCTCCCCCTCCCGCCCTCCCTCTCCCCCTCCCTCCCTCCCTCTCCCCCTCCCTCCCTCTCCCCCTCCCTCCCTCCCTCTCCCTCTCCCTCCCTCCCTCCCTCCCCCCCCCCCCCCGACCCGAACCGAACCGAACCTCCCCGTCCCGTCCCAACGCCACCTACCTGTAAATCTGGTGCTGGGGACGGGCCCTGCCCGAAGTCTCGGGCCCGGCCCGTTCAGCCTTCGGTCCCGACGGCAAACCGCTGCCTGAAAGGCCTGCCTGAAGCACTTTTACACAGGTAGGAACATGGTTTATTTAATCTTTTCTTTGCTTATAAATTTTTATTCAGGTTGGATTTATTTGTATAATATTTGTATAAGTATAACTGAGGATTTATTGTCGAATTTAATGACTTCCCTTCCCCCCCCCCCTCGTTCCCGACGCCTAATTTGTAACCTGCGCCTGATTTTTTAATGTGTAGACAAGGTTTATTCAAGCGTACAAAAATCTTCTCTTACTCCATTCTAAGTTAGTTTGGAGTAAGTTTTCACTGTGGAAACTTTGAAATCAGGCATCAGTGGCCGGACACGCCCCCTTTTGGAAAAAAAAATTCTGTTCCAAAGTGAAACTGTTCTACCTGACTAGAACTGCAGAAAACTAAATGTGGAGAATTCCGATTTCTAAGATACTCCGTTCTACACCAGTTGCTCTTAAAAATCAGGAGCAAATCATGTGGAAACTTGGGGCCTATGTCCCCTTGTTTTAGTTTCCACTATGAGTGTAAATTTTCGTTCTGCATTCACCTTGTCAAGCCCCCTCATTATCTTATATGTTTCGATAAGATCACCTCTCGTTCTTCTGAACTCCAATGGGTATCGACTCAACCTATCTTCATAACTCAGCACCTTCATCTCCGGAATCAACCTAGTGAACCTTCTCTGAACAGCCTCCAATGCAAGTATATATATCCTTCCTTAAACACGGAGACCAAAACTGTACGCAGTACTCCAGGTGTGGCCTTACCAATAGCCTGTACAGTTGTAGCAGGACTTCTCTGCTTTTATACTCTATTCCCCTTGCAATAAAGGCCAACATTCCATTTGCTTTCCTGATTACTTGCTGCACCTGCATACTAACTTTTTGTGTTTCATGCACAAGGACCCCCAGGTCCCTCTGTACTGCAGCACTGCAATTTTTCTCCATTTAAATTGTAATTTGCTTTGCTATTTTTTCTGCCAAAGTGGATAACGTCACATTTTCCCACATTATACTCCATCTGCCAGATTTTTGCCCACACACTTAGCCTGTATATATCCCTTTGCAGATTTTTTCTGTCCTCCTCACATTACACTTGGTCTCTTCAACCAAGTAATTAATATAGATTGTAAATAGTTGAGGACCCAGCACCAACTCCTGCGGCATCCCACTAGTTACTGTTTGCTAACCAGAAAGTGACCCATTTATCCTGACTCTCTGTTTTCTGTTCGTTAGCCAATCCTCTATCCATACAAATATACTATCCCAACCCCGTGAACTTTTATCTTGTGCAGTAACCTTTTATGTGGCACCTTATCGAATGTCTTCTGGAAATACGAATACACCACATCCACTGGTTCCCCCTTATCCACTCTGCTCGTTACATCCTCAAAGAACTCCAGCAAATTTGTCAAACATGATTTCCCTTTCATAAAACTATGCTGACTCTGCTTGATTGAATTATGCTTTTTCAAATGTCCCACTACTGCTTCCTGAATAATGGACTCCAGCATTTTCCCAATGACAGATGTTAGGCTAACAGGTCTATAGTTTCCTGCTTTTTATCTGCCTCCTTTTTTAAATGGGGCCGTTACATTTGCGGTTTTCCAATCCGCTGGGACCGCCCCAGAACCCAGGGAATTTTGGTAGATTACAACCAATGCATCCACTATCTCTGCAGCCACCTCTTTTAAGACCCTAGGATGTAAGCCATCAGGCCCAGGGGACTTGTCTGCCTTTAGTCCCATTATTTTACCTAGTACTACTTCATTAGTTCCTCCCTCCCGATAGCCCCTTGATTATCCACTATTGGGATGTTTTTAGTGTCTTCTACCTTGACGACCGATACAAAATATTTGTTCAACGTCTCTACCATTTCCCTGTTCTCCATTATTAATTCCCCAGTTTCATCCTCCAGGGGACCAACATTTACTTAAGTCACTCTTTTCCTTTTTATGTACCTGTAGAAACTCTTATCTGTTTTTATGTTTTGTACTAATTTACTCTCAATCTATCTTCTCTCTGTTTATCATTTTTTTAGTTCTTTGCTGGCTTTTAAATTTTCCCAATCCTCTGGCATTCCACTAGTCCTGGCCACATTGTATGTCCTTGTTTTCAATTTGATATCATCCCTTATTTCCTTAGTTCGCCACGGATGGTTATCCCTTCTCTTACAGTCTTTCCTTCTCATTGGGATATATTTTTGTTGCGAGTTATGAAATATCTCCTTAAATGTCTGCCACTGCTCATCCCAATCTATTTTCCCAGTCTACTTTAGCCAACTCTGCCCTCATACCTTTGTAGTCTCTTTTATTTAAGCTTAGAACCCTGGTTTGAGAACCAACTTTCTCACCCTCCAACTGAATTTGAAAGTCAACCATGTTATGGTCACTCATTCCTAGAGGATCCTTTACTACGAGATCATTTATTAATCCTGTCTCATTACACAGTACCAGATCTAAGGTGGCCTGCTCCCTGGTTGGTTCCGCAACATACTGTTCAAGGAACTCTTCCTCAAGGCTACCCTGGCCAATTTGCTTTGTCCAATCAATATGAAGATTAAAATCTCCCATGATTATTGCCGTTCCTTTACTACAAGCATCCATTAAATCTTGATTTATACTCTGTCCAACAGTGTAGCTACTGTTCGGGGGCCTATAGACTACGTCCACCAGAGACTTTTTTCCCTTATTATTCCTTACTTCCACCCAAACTGATTCAGCATCTTGATCCTCTGAGCCAATATCGTTTCTCACTAATGCACTGATCTCATCCTTTATTAACAGTGCTACCCCGCCTCCTTTTTCTTTCTATCTCTCCTTTCGTATTGTCAAATACCCCTGAATATTTAGTTCCCAGTCCTGGTCACGTTGTAACCACGTCTCTGTAATGGCTATCAGATCATACCCATTTGTATCTATTTGTGCCGTCAATTCACCTATTTTCTTATGAATGCTGCGTGGATTCAGATAAAGAGCTTTTAAATTTGATTTTTCACCATTTTTTTCCTGCTTTGACCCCACTCTCTGGTTCACCTTTATGTTTATACACTCTGTCCCTTCCTGGCACGCTCTGGTTTTTATTTCCCCCAGTGCTACCCTGATCTATTGCCTTCTCCTTGTTCTTTGACTTTTTAAATTTTCGCTCAGCTGAATCCTTCACCCACCCCACTATTTAGTTTAAGGCCCTCTCTACAGCTCTAGTTACTGATTCCCCAGGACCCTAGTCCCAGCACGGTCTAAGTGGAGCCTGTCCTAATGGAACAGCTCCCTCTTACCCCAGTACTGGTGCCAGTGTCCCACCAACCAAAACCCATTGCTCCCACACCAGTCCTTGAGCCACGTGTTTAACTCTCTGATCTTATTTACCCTTTGCAAATTTGCTCCATTCCATCAAAGCGTCCCAGTGAGCAAGCTTAAACTTTATCCTCACTCCTATTGTATTTAAGGGCTTAATTCCAAATGTGTGCAGTGAGTCTAACTTTATAATCAGTGTGTATAATCAGTCTAGTCTCAACTGGTGGCTGAGAACATCACCGAGCTAGATTACTATTCAATGCTATTAATAATTTATCGGCAGAGTCTCTCCTGTTGCTTAATTTGCATTTTATTGCAATCATGTGAGCCCGTGTTATTGAAAGGAACTGATCCAATGTTTTGTGTATGTGCCATTTTATTTGAGTTAGCTTTCTGAAAAGTGAGACGAATATTTGTCTTAAGTGCCCAGTATAATGGTTAACTGAGGGCAGGTTAAAGGGCTCTCCTCCAGTCAAGAGAACATTTTATTAATTCATTCTTGGGATATGTGGGTGCCCATCCCTAGTTGCCCCTTGAGGAGATGGTGGTGGGCTGCCCTTTGAGCAACTGCTGTCCATGGGACATTGCATGCCCCAAACAGTGGACAAGTGTACACTCGCATTAGATTTTTGTCATTCTGTGTGAGAAGGCACCGATTTACTGGTGCACATCACTGCAGCTGTCATCTGTGAATGCAGTTTCTGTTAGTTCTGAAGTCGACTCGGGAGTATTGCTATTTTCTCTCCGTCTCTCCGGATTCTTCCCCCTTTTCCTCGCCTCATCTCCCAATTCTTGCCAGTCTATGGTTCTATAGGCTCAGGCAGCCCCAAAGATCATTCTTCATGTTCTAACCTGGGCGATATCAAATCAGTACACCACGCCCCATTTACCCTTCCATTGACTTTGAGCGGGATGTGTAATGGGCAGCTCACTCAATATCGCCCAAAGTTAAATTAACCCCACCACGTGTGGAAATAAATTTGTCTTGTAATCCAGTTTTTAACCTTTCCTTCTCTGTTTGTTGCTCCATGGTTTGTTTCCCTTGCTCTCCATTTACTGGTTGTTTCCACGAGCTGCTTGAGCAGGGGAGTCAGCGAGCTCCACTCTTGTGTCTTGCCAGTGTAGGCTGGAGCACAAGGCTGCTGTTGTGACATCACTCCAGCTGCTGCTTCATTGCTGTTTTAGGAAGACCTGAACCAGAAATGGCCCAGAGAAGCCAAAATCAATAGCAGTATTTTCTTTTCCATTAGCTCCTATATTGCAGTACACAGAGGATGACTGCGACTGAAGGGAGCTACCCAGGCAATGGTGCAGGTGATGTTATAAACCTTGCGGATCGATGGCGGAGTTTGTAAATAGGCTGTGCAGTGATGGCTTAAGTCAGGAACAAATCAGTTTTAATGGTACTTGCCTCTCTGCATCGTAGAATTATACAGCACGGCAAGAGGCCATTCGACCCCATGCCGGCTCTTTCAGAGAGCTCACATTTCCAGCAGGGTTTGCTTGATGTTGATCAGGAGTGGGGTTATTCCGGCTGAGATCCCACGTGCCCTCAGTCATGCCCTCACCCCAACACACAGTGCAAACCGAGATCCAGCATGAACCCAAAGAGCTGGTCATTGTTTTCATGTTGTTTTCCCCTCATTACCACCCACTTCTTCTCTAAACCTGCGCTCTGGTACCTCTGCCAAGTGACCATTCACAATGTGGGAGCCTTGATGGTGAGTATCAATAGACTGTCCAACCACAGTGGGCATGACATTCTACTTGTTCCCGCTCTGACCCGGTGTCCAGACAAGAATTTTCCAGCAAGCGTTACCAGTTAGTCATCAGGAGCAGGAACACAGGCTCATTTTTCTTCTCCTGAGGCCAGTTCTCTGCCCTGGCTAGGATCGGCGAGGTCAGTGCACAATCTGGGCAGAGCCTGGGACCTGTCTGGCGGGTTGAGTGGCAGACACTCGGTATTCCCACCACTGACATCACTCCAGAGTAAAACCGTGTGGAGCTGATCCAGGTGCCCAGTTTTTCTTTGAGGTCGGAGGCCTGGAAACGACAACCTCATTCCACGGGGTACTGGAGACACGAAAGGGTAAGTAGGAAACTGAGAGTGATGCTTGATCACAAGTCTTTGCTTGAGCACCACTATCCCAGAGCCTCAGCAGCAAACAATATGTTCCCATAGGCTTAGTTCCACACAGGCACACGTTTCAATGGAGCATAGCTGATCATTTCTATGGATTGTCTGCTTCAGGAAACCTGATAAAGTCAATATACCTGTTGGTGAGCTTGTTACCCTTTCTAATGTTCCAGACGTGGCTCAGTGGGTAGCAATCTCGCCTCTGGGTCAGAAGGTTGTGAGTTTAAGCCCCACTCCAGAGACTTGAGCACAAAATCTAGGCTGACACTCCAGTGCTGTACTGAGAAAGTTATTCATTCACAGAATGTGGGCGTCACTGACAAGGCCACCATTTATTGGCCATCCCCAATTGCCCTCGATGAGGTGGTGGTGAACTGCTTTCTTGAACCGCTGCAGTTTTTTCTCATGGTTTGATACAACTGAGTGTCTCGCTGGGCCATTTCAGAAGGGCAGTTAAGAGTCAACCACATTGCTGTGGGTCTGGAGTCACATATAGGCCAGATTTCCTTCCCTAAAGGACATTAATGAACCAGATGGGTTTTTACAACAATGAGTAGGTTTACGTAGTTTAATGGTCACCATTACTGACACTAGCTTTTTATTCCAGATTTATTTAATTAACTGAATTTAAATTCCCTAGCAGCCGTGATGGGATTTGAACTTGGGTCTCCAGATCATTAGTCCAGGCCTCAGGATTACTAGTCCAGTAATATGACCACGATGCTACCGTTCCCATGATCTGGTCATTTGTCACATTGCTGTTTGTGGGACCTTGCTGAGTGAAAATTAGCTACTGCTTTTTCTCCATCGCAACAGCGACTGCACTGGAAAAGTACTCTATTGGCCATAAAGCATTTTGGAATATCCTGAGATCCTGAAAGGTATCATATATATAGCTCCACCCAGTGGACTACTGTGGTAACGCAGCCATTGCTGTTTACAACAATAAAAAGGAATAGATCACCTGCCAGGTTCCTGAAGTTATCAGCCAACTTAGAGCCTGTGTTTGTGAGGATGTACAGAAGATATCACAGAAGGCACTATATAAATGCAGGTCTTTTAATGCAAAGGCACTGCTTCTTTGCGAGGTTATTTGGTTCCCATCTGTAGACATTCTGGGCACCACTGTGTAACACAGAGAGCCAGAGTGCAAATGCACTCTCCTGGAGCAAGTGGTCATCATGATCCAACAATAGATTCACATCTTTGAAGCTCTATGATGCCATCTGTTCCGAGCAGGACTGCAGCAAACAGTGGGCGAACCGCACATCTGCTATCCGCCACATCACTATAACGAGAGGACGCTGAGCACCTCGAGTCTCAACGCCGAGAGCGTGCAGAAATCAAGCACAGGCAACAGAAAGAGCGTGCGGCAAACCAGTCCCACCCACCCCTTCCCTCAACGACTGTCTGTCCCACCTGTGACAGGGTCTGTGGCTCTCGTATTGGACTGTTCAACCACCAAAGAACTCACTTCAGGAGTAGAAGCAAGTCTTCCTCGATTCCGAGGGACTGTCTATGATGATGATGAATAGCAACTCAACAATGTCCCTTAACAAGAGGGATGTTGCTGTATAGTGAGTTGTGGCAATTAGCTTTGAGAAGAATGCTTACATCCTGCCTCCATTAATGTGAAGTGGGCTGTCTGCCAATTAGTAGTGGGAGAGAAATAAAAGCAAGAGAGAAAGTCCAAAATCAATGTTTGAAGAGAAAGATGAAAAGATAAGTGGAGCAAGTCCACCTGCTTGGTACCAGTGCTAACTCTGCTAAAGGATTAACAGGGTTTTAACAATCCTTCAGTCCTCTGGCACCACTCCTATATCCAAGGAGGATTGAAAGATTGCGGTTAGAGCTTTTGCTGTCTCCACCTCAAAGGAACTCCATTGTAATTCCCGGTCCTAGACATTACTGTGAATTAATGTCTGCTCATGGCTTTACAAGGCCAGCCCACACTGCGATATAAAAGGATAGAATAAAAGGAAAAGGAGGTGGGGTAGCATTGCTGGTTAAAGAGGAGATTAATGCAATAGTTAGGAAAGACATTAGCTTGGATGATGTGGAATCTATATGGGTAGAGCTGCAGAACACCAAAGGGCAAAAAACGTTAGTGGGAGTTGTGTACAGACCTCCAAACAGTAGTAGTGATGTTGGGGAGGGCATCAAACAGGAAATTAGGGGTGCATGCAATAAAGGTGCAGCAGTTATCATGGGTGACTTTAATATGCACATAGATTGGGCTAGCCAAACTGGAAGCAATACGGTGGAGGAAGATTTCCTGGAGTGCATAAGGGATGATTTTCTAGACCAATATGTCGAGGAACCAACTAGGGGGGAGGCCATCTTAGACTGGGTGTTGTGTAATGAGAGAGGATTAATTAGCAATCTCATTGTGCGAGGCCCCTTGGGGAAGAGTGACCATAATATGGTGGAATTCTGCATTAGGATGGAGAATGATACAGTTAATTCAGAGACCATGGTCCAGAACTTAAAGAAGGGTAACTTTGAAGGTATGAGGCGTGAATTGGCTAGGATAGATTGGCGAATGATACTTAAGGGATTGACTGTGGATGGGCAATGGCAGACATTTAGAGACCGCATGGATGAATTACAACAATTGTACATTCCTGTCTGGCGTAAAAATAAAAAAGGGAAGGTGGTTCAACCGTGGCTATCTAGGGAAATCAGGAATAGTATTAAAGCCAAGGAAGTGGCATACAAATGGGCCAGAAATAGCAGCGAACCTGGAGACTGGGAGAAATTTAGAACTCAGCAGAGGAGGACAAAGGGTTTGATTAGGGCAGGGAAAAAGGTGTACGAGAAGAAGCTTGCAGGGAACATTAAGGCGGATTGCAAAAGTTTCTATAGGTATGTCAAGAGAAAAAGGTTAGTAAAGACAAACGTAGGTCCCCTGCAGTCAGAATCAGGGGAAGTCATAACGCAGAACAAAGAAATGGCAGACCAATTGAACAAGTACTTTGGTTCAGTATTCACTAAGGAGGACACAAACAACCTTCCGGATATAAAAGGGGTCAGAGGGTCTAGTAGGGAGGAGGAACTGAGGGAAATCTTTATTAGTCGGGAAATTGTGTTGGGAAATTGATGGGATTGAAGGCCGATAAATCCCCAGGGCCTGATGGACTGCATCCCAGAGTACTTAAGAAGGTGGCCGTGGAAATAGCGGATGCATTGACAGTCATTTTCCAACATTCCATTGACTCTGGATCAGTTCCTATCGAGTGGAGGGTAGCCAATGTAACCCCACTTTTTAAAAAAAAAAGGAGGGATAGAGAAAAGAGGGAATTATAGACCGGTCAGCCTGACCTCAGTCGTGGGTAAAATGATGGAATCAATTATTAAGGATGTCATAGCAGCGCATTTGGAAAATGGTGACATGATAGGTCCAAGTCAGCATGGATTTGTGAAGGGGAAATCATGCTTGACAAATCTTCTGGAATTTTTTGAGGATGTTTCCAGTAAAGTGGACAAAGGAGAACCAGTTGATGTGGTATATTTGGACTTTCAGAAGGCTTTCGACAAGGTCCCACACAAGAGATTAATGTGCAAAGTTAAAGCACATGGGATTGGGGGTAGTGTGCTGACGTGGATTGAGAACTGGTTGTCAGACAGGAAGCAAAGAGTAGGAGTAAATGGGTACTTTTCAGAATGGCAGACAGTGACTAGTGGGGTACCGCAAGGTTCTGTGCTGGGGCCCCAGCTGTTTACATTGTATATTAATGATTTAGACGAGGGGATTAAATGTAGTATCTCCAAATTTGCGGATGACACTAAGTTGGGTGGCAGTGTGAGCTGCAAGGAGGATGCTATGAGGCTGCAGAGGGACTTGGATAGGTTAGGTGAGTGAGCAAATGCATGGCAGATGAAGTATAATGTGGATAAATGTGAGGTTATCCACTTTGGTGGTAAAAACAGAGAGACAGACTATTATCTGAATGGTGACAGATTAGGAAAAGGGAAGGTGCAACGAGACCTGGATGTCATGGTACATCAGTCATTGAAGGTTGGCATGCAGGTACAGCAGGCGGTTAAGAAAGCAAATGGAATGTTGGCCTTCATAGCGAGGGGATTTGAGTACAGGGGCAGGGAGGTGTTGCTACAGTTGTACAGGGCCTTGGTGAGGCCACACCTGGAGTATTGTGTACAATTTTGGTTTCCTAACTTGAGGAAGGACATTCGTGCTATTGAGGGAGTGCAGCGAAGATTCACCATACTGATTCCCGGGATGGTGGGACTGATCTATCAAGAAAGACTGGATCAACTGGGCTTGTATTCACTGGAGTTCAGAAGAATGAGAGGGGACCTCATAGAAACGTTTAAAATTCTGAAGGGTTTAGACAGGTTAGATGCAGGAAGAATGTTCCCAATGTTGGGGAAGTCCAGAACCAGGGGTCACAGTCTAAGGATAAGGGGTAAGCCATTTAGGACCGAGATGAGGAGAAACTTCTTCACCCAGAGAGTGGTGAACCTGTGGAATTCTCTGCCACAGAAAGTGGTTGGGGCCAATTCACTAAATATATTCAAAAGGGAGTTAGATGAAGTCCTTACTACTCGGGGGATCAAGGGGTATGGCGAGAAAGCAGGAAGGGGGTACTGAAGTTTCATGTTCAGCCATGAACTCATTGAATGGCGGTGCAGGCTAGAAGGGCTGAATGTCCTGCTCCTGCACCTATTTTCTATGTTTCTATGATATGTGTGCGCACTAGGTCTGTGCAGCAGAGCTGTTCTCCACTCATCTTGGTTAATCCTTGCCACTGGACCAAGCTCAAGCTCTGTCAAGCCCGTGTGGTGGCTGATGTGCAATGGCCAACACACGTTAAAATAAATCCATGCACAGGCATCTTCCACCGCTCAATTTGTAGTTCGGGACCTAGAATATTAGGTGCTTCATTGAAAGATCTGTGAACTCATTGAACTCATTCCTTTTTGGTGTGGAAGCAAGTCATCCTCGATTCGAAGGACCGCCTAAGAAGAAGAAGAAGAAGAAGAAGAATGTACATCACCTCAGGAAAGGATTACAGCGTTGCTATACCAGCAGAAGTGTGTCAATGCGAGAGGCGAACCGCTTCGTAGTCACTGTGGTATTCGAATACGGACGAATGGAGCTATCCACAGAAAGTTGCTTTAGCTCTCTGAGGCAGTCACCCTCTGCTGCAAGATATTGAATTGGATTTTTAAATGGCCGCTATTGGCACCTAATTAATCAGAAAAAGTTGTAGTACCAGAGCGATGAATAATTAAAAACACTGTAATAAAGTTGTAATTACTGTAATCAGTTAACAAACACTAGGGGTATAAAAACTGCTGCAACAACAGTGCTGCACTAATCAATTAGGAACCTTTTACAGTCTCCGTGCAAAATGGGCATGATTTCAATATGCTTTTTGCCATCACTTACTCACACACAAGAGAACTCAAGGCAGCAACGCACAAGGTATCCTAGTGTTTACTTAGAGTTCCAAACTGAATTTAACGGTAAAGATAGAAAAAGGGCTCATGGTTTGAGTGATATCCAGGCCCATCCAGGTTTTCTGTCAATACCATAGGTGTAAACATGAGCACCACTATTAGAGATCTCCCTTGGCGTTGTTTACAGGTAGCCCAAGGTATGGGCTTGGGCACGGACTAATCAGGGTAGGAATGTAATTGGGTGCCAAACAGTGGGCATAGTAGGGCATCGAGGCCAAGGTGGGGCAGGGTCATTTTCCAGGTATCTGGCAACTGAAGGTTCTGGGCCTGAGGTGGGGAGTGAAAGTATTCCTAGGAATGGAGGCTGATGAGAGAGGCAGGGCCAGCTCTCTATAAATTAAAACAGAAAATGCTGGGACTACTCAGCAGGTCAGCAGCTGTGGAAGCTGGGTCATTGAATATATTTAAGGCGGCGAGAGACAGATTTTTGAGCGATAAGGGAATAAAGGGTTATGGGGAGCGGGCAGGGAAGTGGAGCCGAGTCCATAATCAGATCAGCCATGATCTTATTAAATGGCGGAGCAGGCTCGAGGGGTCAAATGGCCGACTCCTGCTCCTATTTCTTATGTGAGGCAGAATCTGTGGAGAGTGAAACAGAGTTAACCTTTCATCACACTGGGTTCATCGACCTGAAACATGAACTTTGTTTCTCTCTCCACAGATGCTGCTGACCACCTGAATTTTTCCAGCATTTTATGTTTTTATTTCAGATGTCCAGCTCTGTATTTTTGCTCAGTAAAACATCTTTGCACCATTATTTATTTAATCTATTACTAGCCTTGTGTATGGTTGGCCGCATTGTTTTCCCTGTTAAAGTTACCTGCGATAAAATTAAAAACTCATGCTTGACTGCTTTGTAAAAATTTCCACAGTTAGCATCAAGTATTCATGGGTGGACCTACTAATGGCTGCCCCGGGGTTCAGTGCAGTCCAATCTTTGCTATCATTGGATGGGGAATGGGTGCAGCTTACATCAAGTCGCGGCATACTCCCTGAATGGCCAGACATTAAAAATATTCTGGCATTTTATTTTCCCCCTCCTCTGCTATGCAATGTGCTGGGTGGTCAGTGATCTCAGTGAGGCAGGCATAAGCTGCATTCTGGGAGTTGTAGTCTGGCGTTGCATTGGTGCATTCTGGGACTTGTAGTCTGGATGGCATTGGGGCATTCTTGGGGTTGCAGACAAATGACACTGGTGCACTCTGGGAGTTGTCTGGTATGTCACTGGTGCATTCTGGGAGTTGTAGTTTGTCCCGCCCGCACTGGTGCATTCTCGAAGTTGTAGTCTGGCCTGGCACTGGTGCATTCTGGGAGTTGTCGTCTGGTCTGACACTGGTGCAATCTGGGAGTTATAGTGTGGTCTGACACTGGTGCATTCTGAGTGTAGACTGCCACCTGCTTGAGTCCCTTCAGTCAGCTCACACCAAGGTAGTTGTGTAAGCCCCCATTAACTCAAGTCGCAACATTCCTAACAACGGTCTAGGTCAGTGGAAAGATATGTTGGAGAAATTTTAAACACAGAAGTGACGACTCTATCGGTAAAAATCAGATCCTGTCTCAGATGTTCTGCACTTGAGCCTGTCTTGTCTGCGAGGGATCTGTAGGGAATTTGCCTGGTTTCTGTTTGACAGCGCAGGAGAGGTAAGCACCTCGGTGTGTGGGAAGAATGTTCAACTAATGCTATGAGGGACAGAATTAAATTGTGAGGAAAAATGGACCATCTATTTTGAAAACCAATGTTTGAGGTCCGATTTCAATTTTAGAAATTTCAGTATGAAACTTAGCATCCTCAGTTCATAATGCTACCTCGATATTTTGTGCAAAATGGCCCTTGGAAAGGTTTAGGAGAGAAAGAGATGTACCAATACATGTTATGTTCTTATTTCAATAGGGTTTTCCTAATATTCAGTCTTAAACTGTCACGCAGCTTACATCATTTAAAATATTATATATTCTGTAGCATTACATAGTATTAACAGCACTGAAACAGGCCTTTTGGCCCAACTGGTCCATGCCGGTGTTAATGCCCCACACGAGCCTCCTCCCACCCCTCTTTGTCGAACCCATTTCCTCCAGCTTCGTCTTAAATAAATCTATGCGAGTCACCTCAACTGCTCCTTATGGCAGCGAGTTTCACATTCTAAGCACTCTCTGGGTAAAGACGTTTCTCCTGAATTCCCTGTTGGATTTAATATTTATGGCCCCTAGTTTTGGACTCCCCCACAATTCTAAATTTGTTTTAGTTATTACAGTTCTCTTCTGCCAGTCTTCAGTGTTACATTGTTAACGCCAGTTCTTCATACCGAGCTACAGAGGAGATTTCTCGATGCGAGTGCTTAATATCCCTTATCATTGTTCAAGTGCTGCTCTGTGTCCAGATTGATATGGCGGAAAGAAACCAAGGCAATTCTCCAAGGTCTGGCTTAGCATTCAAGTCCTTAAAGCAAGCTGAGAATGGTGTTAGCAACTGATAACTGCTCCTTTTGTATAATGTTTCAACTAAAAAAAATAATGTTCTAAAGAAAGCTCTATCCCTTTATCATTCCTTTTCTTTGTTCAAGTACATCCTGTTCGAGTAGAATTATGAATTCTTTTCAGTTATGTGTCACCGAGGACTGTGGTCTGGAGATAGGTTTTTTTTTGCTCTCCAAAAGTGACCGTCTCAGTGTTTGCGAGCTTCGACTTTGTACAGGCAAACCCGGGAGGCACAGAAAAGGGCTTTGAACTGGACCGTCCTTCTGTTGGTGTTCTAACTAGAAATTTGTAAAATGTAAATCAGGCCACCAGATGTCGGTTAATGACAGAGAAGCTTATTTCCCTCTTCTGTCCCACACAATGTGCACTAGTTATTAAGATTATCGATGAATTTGCAAAAACTGCAAAGCAAAGATCACGCTAAGTGCCAGCCAATGTTCCTTCTCATTTTTTTTTGCTGTATATGTGCGGTTTTTGTATTGGAAAACCGGCTGGGCAGGATGTCCCCAGGAGCGCTGGGCGGGGATCGCTGGGGGCCCTGGGTGTGATCAACGGGGCCCTGGGCGGGATGTCCCCGGGGGGCGTTGGGCGGGATGTCCCCGGGGGGCGCTGGGCGGGATGGCTCTGGGAGCGCTGGGCGGGATGTCCCGGGGGGGGCACTGGGCGGGTGGTCCCCGGGCGACGCTGGGCGGGATGTCCCCGGGGGGCGCTGGGCGGGATGTCCCCGGGGGGCAGTGGGCGGGATGTCTCTGGGAGCGCTGGGCGGGATGTCCCCGGGGAGCGCTGGGCGGAATGTCCTGGGGGGCAGTGCTGGGCGGGATGTCCCCGGGGGGCGCTGGGCGGGTGGTCCCCGGGAGCCCTGGGCGAGATGTCCCCAGAGGGCGTTGGGCGGGATGTCCCCGGGGGGCGTTGGGCGGGATGTCCCCGGGGGGCGCTGGGCGGGATGTCCCGGGGGCAGTGGGTGGGATGTCCCGGGGGGCGCTGGGCGGGATGTCCCCAGGGGGGCGCTGGGTGGGTGGTCCCCGGGAGCCCTGGGCGGGATGTTTCCAGGGGGTTGCTGGGTGGGTGGTCCCCGGGAGCCCTGGGCGGGATGTCCCCAGGGGGGCGCTGGGCGGGTGGTCCCCGGGAGCCCTGGGCGGGATGTTCCCAGGGGGGTGCTGGGCTGTATCTTTAACCAAAAAACAGATTTGCTTGTCACTTATCTCGTTGCTGTTTGTGGGATCTTGCTGTGTGTAAATTGGTTGCTGCATTTGCCCTCGTCTGATTACATTTCAAAAGTAATTCATAGGCTGTGAAGCTTCAAGACATCTTGACAGCATAAAAGATGCCATATTACTGCAAATTCTTTCCTTCATTCTTACTGTAATTCAATGCCCCCGCCCCACCTGTCTTGTCCTATCTGGATTTGGACATAAAAGAAAAGAAAGACTTGCGTTTATATAGCGTCTTTCACGACCACCTGACGTCGCAAAGCGTTTTACAGCTAATGAAGTACTTACAGCTTGACGGTACCTGGCACACCCCCCCTTGCCGCCTGCACAGTAAGCCTGGTGGCACTGAGGTCAATCGGTCTGGTCCGCTGGTTATACCCACCTGAGTACCGAGGACGGGCAGCTAGTCGCAATCCACAGGGATTAAAGAGCAAATCAACATGCAAAGCTCATACACCGTCTCCAGGATGGCTTTACTCTAACTTCCAACAACCAGATAGATTACCAGGTCTGGTAACACCTTTTCAGTAGGAGAGAGAGGGGGAGGGTGCTTAAAAGATTAGGAAAAAGCACTTTACAGAGGAAAGAAAATGTTATTTTCTTACTTTTTAAATCCCTGAAAACTCGATAATCATACCATGATTCACCCTTGCTTTCAGCCACTTCTATCATCAAATGATTTCAGAACGTGGCAGTAGGTTAAGAACTCTCCCAAGATTGGTCACGGCTTGGTGATATTTTAGTTTCTTTAAAGAAACATGTTTGTCGTGTGGCAGCATCTTACACAGCTTGGAAATGTGCTGACAAGCCAAACGCTGGGAATGAAATGTTGTGCAGGTGGAAGAGAGGACATCAGCAAGGAAGCCTCATGCATAGCACAGCAGCTCTTGTATTTACTAGTCCAGGCCAGGACCTACAGTCAGGGTGGCGATCCCATTAAGACTCAAGTTGTCACCCTTCCAGTTTTGGATTTTTCGTTTTCCGTTCTGTCCAAAAATGTCTAACCTGTAAACCGGCCACCAAACGTCTGTTGGTTACACAGCCTTCAATTAGTTTCCATTGTCTGATGGTGTCGAGTCATTACTTCTTAAGATTTCCAATCGATTTTCATTGTCAGCAAAGCAAACAAATCCACCGCCTTACCCTCTACCCCATGCCTATTCTGGCCAGTTTTGGATTTGAAACAGTCAAGTCACAGAAAGACATTCCAATTAAAGACCCACCAGGTGGGACAGAATGGACACTTCCTTGCAGATGTTCAGACTTGACAGTAACGAGAAACCCCATCCCTGCACAGTAAGCCTGGTGGCATTGAGGACAATAGGACTGCTCCCCTGATTTTATCCATGAAGGCACAGGCAGCTAGTAGCAATCCACAGGGATTAAAGAAAGAAAGACTTGGATTTATATAGCGCCTTTCACGACCACCGGATGTCCCAAAGCGCTTCACAGCAAATGAAGTACTTTTTGGAGTGTAGTCACTGTTGTAATGTGGGAAACGCAGCAGCCATATTGCGCACAGCAAGCTCCCACAAACAGCAATGTGATAACTACATAATCTGTTTTTATTATGTTGATTGAGAGATAAATATTGGTCAGGACACTAGTGATAACTCCCCTGCTCTTCTTCGAAATAGTGCCGTGGGATCTTTTACGTCCACCTGAGAGAGCAGATGTAACGTCAGTTTAACGTCTCATCCTAAAGACGGCACCTCCGACAGTGCAGCATTCCCTCAGCACTGCACTGGAGTGTCAGCCTAGATTTATGTGCTCAAGTCCCTAGGGTGGGACCTGAACCCACAACCTTCTGACTCAGAGGCGAGAGTGCCACCCACTGAGCCACACCTGACACTTAAAGAGCAAATTAACAAGCAAGGCTCATACTCCAGTCTCTCCATACGTCCCCAGGACTGCTTTAGTGCACCTTCTCTTAACCATCAAAGACTAAATACTGGAGATGGTAAAACGTGTGAGCTTGCTTCCACCTCTGCAGTAAAACAAGACGGTGAAGGAGGAGCAGGGTGGCACAGAGCACTTTAGAGCACCATGCGATATACTACAATTGCCCACGTGTCATTCCCCCATCTGAGTTCCATCTGAGTTGTGCCCTTGGTAGTTGGAGATGGAAAAGAACATGCACCAGTCTCGCCACCACCCCTGGGCAAGGGAGTCAACCTGCGCCCCTCACTTTCATGCACCTCCTTGAGGCCACAGGGCATGGCATTTGGGAGGAGAGTTGTCTCGGAGCAGATCTGATGAATGTTCTTTACCAAGGTGGTTATTGGTGCAGGGCCAACTTGGCATTTCATGGAGCCAATAAAGAGACATTAGCAGAACCACCACACCCACAACAGTTCCAAATCAAAGTTAATAGCAGATATTTATCATTTTAATTGCTTACCTAAAGGGGCATTAAGCAGAACAAGTGACAAGGAACTGTGTGATATGAGCCACCCTCAATTCTGACCACAACTCACTTGTGCCTTTGTTGGGTGTGAGTCTCTTGTATATAAGCCCCAGGACAGGCCACCATATAACCTCAAATTCTCCTGCTATTAACAGAGACAAATGGGCGAACTCTAATTCATCATCATAGGCAGTCCCTCGAAACGAGGATGACTTGCTTCCACACCAAAAAGGGATGAGTTCACAGGTGTTTCAATGAAGGGCCTAATATACGTCCCGAACTATATGTTGAAGGATGGAAGATGCCTGTGCGGGGATTTTTTTTAACGTGGGGTGGCCGTTGCACACCAGCCACCACACAGGCTTGACAGAGCTAGGTCTTGGTCCAGTGACAAGGATTGACCAAGACGACTGGAGACCAGCTCTGCTGCACGGACCTAGTGCGCGCACACATCGCAGTGTGGGCTGGCACGTGCTGTCCCTGGGCCCTCGCCTCTTCGAGGAATTGCACCTCTTCTGAACATATTTTTAGTATTAATGTGTGGCATCTGAGAGAAGAAAGATTTGCATTTATTTCACGCCTTTCAAGGCCACCGGATGTCTCAAAGCACTTTACAGCCAGTGAAGCACCTTTGGAGTGTAGTCACTGTTGTAATGCAGGAAACACAGCAGTCAATTTGCGCACAGCAAGCTCCCACAAATAACAATGTGTTAACGACCAGATAAACTGTTTGTTATGTTGATTGAGGGATAAATATTGGCCAGACAGACCCCAAAACAAGAGGGGACGACAAGTAAATGAAGCAGGGAAAGGAAATGTTTTGAACTAGATGGCGCCGTCACTGTGCCGATGACTGAATCGTGTTACTTCTCTGTTCCCTGCAGGCCGCCAGCAGCCTGGGAGCCAAGATGCAGCTCCTGGAGACGGATTTCTCCAAGTCCCTCACTGAGCTGATCAACCTTCACCTACACCATCAGAACAGCATCCCAGCATTCCTCAGTGCCATCACCCTCGACCTCTTCAGCCGTCAGACATGTGCATAGCCAAAGTGGAAAGGAGCTTGCTTTATGCGATTGAAGGAACCGTTTTACGTTTTGTGTTACGCTCCGTTGAAGCTTATTTTAGAACTGTATCAATTAAGCACCTGATTCAACATTTAGTTAGGTTTGTGGTGGGGGGGTTTGCTTAATATGTTTTCTAAGCATTTGTTTTTTGCTTTAGTTGTAATTTTAATTAATTTGTTCGCCTTCATTCATCTCCTGGCAGCTGGAAAGGGGAGTGAGCAGAGCGTGAACTGCGCAGCTGCTGTTACCAGCGTTGCCTTGAGGGGGTCTCCTTTCCACGCAGGGAGCGAGACAGATGCTGGCTTTTCAGATGGAGGGACTTCAGAGCGAAGGACATGATTAAGAAATGATGAAACTCTTCTCACCAGTTGTCACAGAACGCAAGTGCTTAACTACTGTGTTGCCAAGCTATCCTGCTGTACTTGGCAAAAGTCCCTGTGCAAATCAGGGCGCCCTGTTGTTGGTATAACTCCTCATCCACAAAACATCCATCAGGGCATACTTGGTGCGATCCCTCGTATAATGAAACGTGCCGCCTCCTTCTCCTCTGTGTTTCTCTCTCTTGCGTAACAGGGCAAAGGCACACCACTACACTTGCCAACAGCCCAGTAAGGCATGACTGAGGCGTAGGGGAACCATGCATAATCCAGCCACTGTGCATGTCTGAGAGATTTGGCTGGTGCAATGGATGAGCAGGATTTGAATGTAACCCGAGCTGATGGGCGTCCACTGCCTGATGGCGGTCAGAGTTCGACCTGAAATGAGTCCCCGTCCAGTTCCGAGTGGACACACTTCCCTGATGCGGAACTCCCACAGGCCACAATGATGGCTGGTGTGAAGAGTAAACTGCACGCTGTTGCAGTTACGGGTGCTGGGTCGAGGTTGGGGGCGAAGGCACATTGGGGTGGGGTGGGGGGGGGAGACTTGAACTTCGTAGCTGCACTAAAGCTCTGACGCTGCTTGAGCAAAATGCGCAAAATGTTTTGGCCTCGCTGACAATATTTCAGCTAAAGATAAATGTGCCGAACTTTGTGGGGAGGGGAGTGGGGAAGGTGAGAACATTGTCAGCCCTGGTTCTACATTTTAGAAATCCAGGTTCACCATTCGCAGTGTCAATAAGCCCGAGTGATTTTATTAACTTTGTTTCTTAAAATTAAACACTCAATGTGTGATTACATTGTTCAATAAACCACTGCTCTCCTTTCTTGGCGGGTTGACCAATTGCAAATAAAAGATGCGGAATATTGAAATGTTGAACGTCTCTTTTATTTAAATAGAGCAACACAGTTGAAAGATGACACGTGCATGGGTTATTACCTTTTTAATTAAAAGAACTGAGCAGATTATTAACTTCCACAGATGGTCTAATGGCCTGGCTTCCCTTCCACAATGCATCCACTGTTACAGGCGAGTGGCTCGTGTTTCCTTTTCTATAATGAAGCCCTTCCAGTCACCTGTTTTGTTTTTCTAAGAATGATTTGGCACAGTCAGATCATCTTAAACTGTCTGACTTGTCTTGTTTCTAGTCGCCAAGTAAACTCGTTTTTTGGCAACATTTGATAGCAGCCTGGTTTAGAAAATACTTCCCAAAGAGGCGGTGCAGCTCCAGTAGATTACCCGCGGACCACGAGTTCACTCTCAGCATCTTCCTCACGTCCCGTTCCCCCCCCCCCCCCCCCCCACCCCGCATGTGTTCCAATGGCAATCGCATCATTGTGGGAAAGGGCAGACCAGTAGCTAGGCACTCCCAGTGTCGGCCATGGCTCAGTGGTAGCACTCTCGCTTACGAGTCAGATGGTCGTGGGTTCAAGCCCCACTCCAGGGCCGACATTCTCAGTGCAGTGCTGAGGGAGCGCCGTCGTTCGGATGAGACGTTAAATCAAGGCCCCGTCTGCTCTCTCAGGAAATGATCCCACGGCCACTATTCCGAAGAAGAACAGGGAAGTTCTCCCCAGTGTCCGGACCAACATTTATCCCTCAACCGACATCACTTAAGAAAAAGATTATCTGGTCATTATTATGTTGCTGTTTGTGGGAGCTTGCTGTGCACAAATTGGCTGTCACGTTTGTTATATTACAACGGAGACCACACTTCCAAAAAAAAGTACTTCATTAGCTGTAAAGCGCTGTGGGATGTCCTGTGGTTGTGAAAGGTGCTACCTGTAATAGAAACGCAAGCTCGCTCTTTTCCCCGCATTGATGGAGCAAAACTCTCGTCTTCAGGCTCTGCAGCTGAGCAGCCGGCTTCGAGGTGGTCCTGGCAGCGGCCTGTGAACAGATTGTGTGCCTCCCTCCCCACGCCCGCAGCCAGGGAAGTTACATGGTGTAAGGAGAACTCACGGCAGGAGGAGAGGCAATAAGTGTAAAAGCAAACGGGAGCCTTACCAATTTCAGCAACGAAGGGATCTATACTGAACGGGTTTCCAGCTGATACTTTGCCTTGCTTATTTTACACACTGGCAATTGGCTAACTTCTGATTATTCTGCTGATCACCCAGAATCAGGAGTGTAGATGTATGTCTACTCCATGTTCTGTTGAAGTTTTTTTTTACTATTACATCGAATTTACAGACACAAACAGGTCATTCTGCCCAACTGGTCCATGCCGGTGTTTATGCTCCACACGAGCCACTTGCGTTACAACAGTGACCACACTTTAAAAAGTACTAAAGCGCTTTGGTACGTCCTGATGTGGTGAAAAGCGCTATAGAAATGTAAGTCTTCCATTTCTTTCCTTTAGACGACACTTTATTTGACTGAGGAATGTATCAAAGACACGGCCCAGTGCTATCCTGACGACATCTACACAGACAGTTTTCAGGAGCAGTCACAGAATTACATCGAATGTACAGCGCAGGACCAGGCCATTCGGTTCAACAGGTCTGTGCCACAAGCTTCCTCCAACCCTACTTCATCGAACTCGAGCAGCATATCCTTCTAATCCTTTCTCTCTCATGTACTTATCGCACTGCCCCTTCAATGCATCGAATCTATTCGCTTCAACCACTCCTTGTAGTAGCAAGTTCCACATTCTAACCAATCTCTGGTTAAAGAAGTTTCTCCTGAATTCAGTATTGGATTTGTTAATGACTCCTCTTCTTAGGCAGTCCCTCGGAGTCGAGGACCTTCAAAAAGACCCTTATCAGTTCAACTCTCAATCTTCTCTTTACTAGAGAATATTTTAAAGATATTTTCCTCCTGTGTCATCTGCACTGGGTACTTCAACCTCACTGACAAAATAGCTGCTGGAAGAGAGAAGCACTCTTAAGTGTTGATATCAAAGAGATTAAGGGTGTACTGATAATGAAAGCGAACAGACATCAACTGTAAGCTCATCTACACGACAGAGCAGTGGGCAAGATTTATTTACACCAGCAGACGAGTAGGAGTAAGTGAGTATGATTAGTTGACTTTTATTTAGACGAGACTAACCTGCTGTATGTAATAGGTGTGCACTGTATTCTCAAAGAAGGCCATGTACAGAGGTTGGTGCTGCTCCCTACATTTTTCTTGGATTTTTCGCGTGGTGAAGATCATGTCCGTTATGCCCCTTAGTGGGCAGAATCCGCATTGCGGCTCTGGGGGGAGCTCTTCAGCCACGGGGAAGAGGCGATTGAGGAGGATTCTTGCGCTGGTTTTCCCTGCGGCAGACAACAGGGAAACACCTCTGTAATTGCCGCAGTCGGACTTGTCCCCTTTCTTGAAGAAGGTCACGATTACGGCGTCTCTGAGATCTCCTGTATTCGACGATATACAAAAGTGACAGCAGAAAAAGACCAGTTGGTTCATCAAGCCTTTCCCGTACCATGATGCCCGGTGCATCCTGACTAAACACTTCCTACACCCACTCCACCTCCTGCCCACCATTGAAACTTCTGCATTGCCCCCTTCCTTTGTGAAAACAGACGCAAAGTATTCATTAAGAACCATACCCTCATCTTCTGCCTCCACACACAGATTACCCTCATGGTCTCTAATAGGTCCTACCCTTTCTTTAGTTATCCTCTTGCTCTAAATATATTTATAGAACATCTTTGGTTTTCCTTGATTTTACTTGCCAAGAATTTTTCATGCTCTTGCTTAGCATTCCTAATATCTTTTTTAATTTCACCTCTGAACTTTCTATATTCCTCCAGAGATTCTACAGTATTTAGCCGTCGGTATATGACATAAGCTTCCCTTTTTTTCTTTATCCTCCCCTGTAAGTCCCTCAACATCCAGGGGGCTCTAGAATTGTTAGTCCCACCCTTTTTCTTTAAGGGTACATATTTGGCCTGAACCCTCCGGATCCCCTCCTTGAATGCCTCCCACTGTTCCGAGGTCCCGTTCTTTCCCTAAATCTCTCCGCCTCTCGCTTCGCTTTTAAGACGCTCTTTAAAACCGACCTCTTTTGGTCACCTGTACTAAATATCTCCTTATGTGGCTCAGTGTCAAATTTTGTTTGATAACGCTTCTGTGAAGCACCTTGGGACATATTACCAGCATTTTCTGCTTTTGTTACCATGTTAAATGCATTACATAAATGCAAGTTGTTGTATAGTAAAAATTAATCATTCGGAAAATCACGGGACATTTAAAATATGTGTACAGTAACGGTTAGTGAGAGGTGACGTATAGATGGGTTCGCTAATCCCGCAGGGGGAGTCTCTGAGGCGGTCAACCAGCTCGTTCTTGATGGCAAAACCAACTCCATGGAGGCAGCGTTCTACTGGTTTGCCTTTCCAGAAGAAGATGTAACCTCCACCTTGTTCTTTGAGCTGGCCTTCCCCTGCCCACCGGTTCTCGCTTAGGGCGGCGATGTCGACATCGAAGCGTCTTAAGTTCCCGGGTACTGATGGCGGTGCAGCGTTCCAGACTGTGATGACTTTCATGGCTCACCCTATCCCGGAACCAGTGCGTCACAGTTATCAGTGCATACGCCCCAACACTCGACGCAACAGATGAGACCAGAGAGGAATTCTACTCCAGCCTCGAACAATCCCTGTCCCGCGTCCCTACGGACAACAAACTGATCCTCCTCGGTGACTTCAACACTAGAGTCAGTGAGGACGCGTGATCGGCAGAGAGGGGGTAGGGAAAACCAACTCCAGCGATACCCTGCTCCTGACAAAATGCCTAGAACACAACCTTGTCGTCACCAACACCTTGTTCCGCCAGAGGGACAAGTACAAGGTATTGTGGCAACCCCCTCGCTCCAAGCACTGGCACCTGCTCGACTACGTCATCGTTTGAGTGAGGGATCGCAAGGACGTGCACATCACCCGCGCCATGACAGGAGCCGACAGCTGCTGGACGGACCATCACCTAATCTGTTTGGTCATCAACATTAATATAGCCCCAAAGCAACGACAGCAACAGAAGCAGTGCTGCAGAAAAATAAACGCCGGGGCACTCAAAGACCCAGCTAAGAGAGCCCTATATAGCCAGTGCCTCACTGCCAACCTGCCAACCCTCGATGACCCCGAGACGCAGAGTGCCCCCAGTGCCTGGTCTACCCTCAAGGCCACCATAACCAGCGTCTGCGAAGAGACGCTCGGTCACTCAACCAGGAAACACCAAGACTGGTTTGACGAGAATGACCAGGAGATCCAGGAGCTAATAAGCCACAAGCGCAAGGTATTTCGGAACTTAAAGCAGCAACCCAATTCGGGAGCAGCAAAGAAGCATTATAGGCGGCTGAAGGCTGAGGTCCAACTTAAAACCCGCGACCTAAAGCATAGATGGTGGGTGAAGAAAGCACAAGAGACCCAGCAGTTGGCCGACAGCCATGACGTGCGAGGATTCTTCACTGCAGTTAAGACCACCTATGGCCCAAGGCCCCACCCCACTGCTGGCCAAGAACGGGGAGACACTCATCAAGGACACTGAGGCAGTCAGGACCCGCTGGAAGGAACACGTCAAAGATCTCCTTAATCGAGACTTTGCCTTTGACATGAGTGTTCTCGACTCCATTCCGCAGCATGCTACCCTCCACCATCTCAGCAAAACACCAGCCCTGCACGAGGTAGAAAAAGCCATCCATCAGCTCAAGAACGACAAGGCATCAGGAGCAGATGGAATCCCCGCTGAGGCATTAAAGTATAATGGAGAGACACTATTGGCTCGAATGCATGACCTCATCTCTCTCATCTGAAAGGAGGAGTGTATGCCTGGAGATCTCAGCGATGCCGTAATCGTGACCATCTTTAAAAAAGGGTACAAGTTCGACTGTGGCAACTACAGAGGAATCTCCCTGTTGTCGGTCACTGGGAAAGTTATCACAAGAATCGACGACAAGATCCAATACCGCCTCCAGTGTGCTAGCGCAGTCTTCGGTCGCCTGAGGAAGAGAAGGATCAGGCCCTCAAATCTGGCACCAAGCTTATGGTCTACAGGGCTATAGTGATACCTGCCCTCCTGTGTCGCTCAGAGACATGGACCATATACAACAGACACCTCAAATCGCTGGAGAAATACCAAGAACGATGTCTCTGCAAGATCCTGCAAATCCCCTGGGAGGATAGACGCACCAATGTCAGTGTTCTCGATCAGGCTAACATCCCCAGCATTGAAGCACTGACCACACTCGACCAGTTCCATTGGTCGGGCCACATTGTCCGCATGCCTGACATGAGACTCCCAAAGCAAGCGCTCTACTCGGAACTCCGACACGGCAAGCGAACCCCAGGTGGGCAGAGGAAACGGTACAAGGACACCCTCTAAGCCTCCTTGATAAAGTGCAACATCCCCACCGACACCTGGGAATCCCTGGCCCAAGACATCCCCAAGTGGAGGAAGAGCATCCGGGAGGGCGTTGAGTACCTCGAGTCTCGTCATCGAGAGCATGCAGAAATCAAGCGTAGACAGCGGAAAGAGCGTGCGGCAAACCAGACTCCCCACCCACCCTTTCCTTCAACCACTGTCTGTCCCACCTGCGACAGAGACTGTAATTCCCGCATTGGACAGTACAGCCACCTGAGAACTCACTTTTAGAGTGGAATCAAGTCTTCCTCGGTTTTGAGGGACGACCTGTGATGATGATAACAGAAATGTGTGTGTCTTTGGCTGATATGCAGGTGCACCTGCAATGAGGTTCCATCCGTCTCTACCCCAAGCTAAATCATTTTTGACTGGTACATCATCATTTTCTACATTATATACTACAACAACAACTTGTATTTATATAGCGCCTTTAACGTAGTGAAACATCCCAAGGTGCTTCACAGGAGTATTATGAGATTAAAAATTTGACACCGAGCCGCATAAGTAGAAATTAGGACAGGTGACCAAAAGCTTGGTCAAAGAGGTAGGTTTTAAGGACCGTCTTAAAGGAGGAAACATAGAAACATAGAAAATAGGTGCAGGAGCAGGCCATTCAGCCCTTCTAGCCTGCACCGCCATTCAATGAGTTCATGGTTCATGGCTGAACATGAAACTTCAGTATCCCCTTCCTGCTTTCTCGCCATAACCCTTGATCCCCCGAGTAGTAAGGACTTCATCTAACTCCCTTTTGAATATATTTAGTGAATTGACCTCTACTTTCTGTGGTAGAGAATTCCACAGGTTCACCACTCTCTGGGTGAAGAAGTTTCTCCTCATCTCGGTCCTAAATGGCTTACCCCTTATCCTCAGACTGTGACCCCTGGTTCTGGACTTCCCCAACATTGGGAACATTCTTCCTGCATCTAACCTGTCTAAACCCGTCAGAATTTTAAACGTTTCCATGAGGTCCCCTCTCATTCTTCTGAACTCCAGTGAATACAAGCCCAGTTGATCCAGTCTTTCTTGATAGGTCAGTCCCGCCATCCCGGGAATCAGTCTGGTGAATCTTCGCTGCACTCCCTCAATAGCAAGAATGTCCTTCCTCAAGTTAGGAGACCAAAACTGTACACAATACTCCAGGTGTGGCCTCACCAAGGCCCTGTACAACTGTAGCAACACCTCCCTGCCCCTGTATTCAAATCCCCTCGCTATGAAGGCCAACATGCCATTTGCTTTCTTAACCGCCTGCTGTACCTGCATGCTAACCTTCAATGACTGATGTACCATGACACCCAGGTCTCGTTGCACCTTCCCTTTTCCTAATCTGTCACCATTCAGATAATAGTCTGTCTCTCTGTTTTTACCACCAAAGTGGATAACCTCACATTTATCCACATTATACTTCATCTGCCATGCATTTGCCCACTCACCTAACCTATCCAAGTCACTCTGCAGCCTAATAGCATCCTCCTCGCAGCTCACACAGCCACCCAACTTAGTGTCATCCGCAAATTTGGAGATACTGCATTAAATCCCCTCGTCTAAATCATTAATGTACAATGTAAACAGCTGGGGCCCCAGCACAGAACCTTGCGGCACCCCACTAGTCACTGCCTGCCATTCTGAAAAGTACCCGTTTACTCCTACTCTTTGCTTCCTGTCTGACAACCAGTTCTCAATCCACGTCAGCACACTACCCCCAATCCCATGTGCTTTAACTTTGCACATTAATCTCTTGTGTGGGACCTTGTCGAAAGCCTTCTGAAAGTCCAAATATACCACATCAACTGGTTCTCCTTTGTCCACTTTACTGGAAACATCCTCAAAAAATTCCAGAAGATTTGTCAAGCATGATTTCCCTTTCACAAATCCATGCTGACTTGGACCTATCATGTCACCATTTTCCAGATGCACTGCTATGACATCCTTAATAATTGATTCCATCATTTTACCCACTACTGAGGTCAGGCTGACCGGTCTATAATTCCCTGTTTTCTCTCTCCCTCCTTTTTTAAAAAGTGGGGTTACATTGGCTACCCTCCACTCCATAGGAACTGATCCAGAGTCAATGAAATGTTGGAAAATGACTGTCAATGCATCTGCTATTTCCAAGGCCACCTCCTTAAGTACTCTGGGATGCAGTCCATCAGGCCCTGGGGATTTATCGGCCTTAAATCCCATCAATTTCCCCAACACAATTTCCCGACTAATAAAGATTTCCCTCAGTTCCCCCTCCTTACTAGACCCTCTGACCCCTTTTATATCCGGAAGGTTGTTTGTATCCTCCTTCGTGAATACCGAACCAAAGTACTTGTTCAATTAGTCTGCCATTTCTTTGTTCCCCGTTATGACTTCCCCTGATTCTGACTGCAGGGGACCTACGTTTGTCTTTACTAACCTTTTTCTCTTTACATACCTATAGAAACTTTTGCAATCCGCCTTAATGTTCCCTGCAAGCTTCTTCTCGTACTCCATTTTCCCTGCCCTAATCAAACCCTTTGTCCTCCTCTGCTGAGTTCTAAATTTCTCCCAGTCCCCAGGTTCGCTGCTATTTCTGGCCAATTTGTATGCCACTTCCTTGGCTTTAATACTATTCCTGATTTCCCTAGATAGCCACGGTTGAGCCACCTTCCCTTTTTTATTTTTACGCCAGACAGGAATGTACAATTGTTGTAATTCATCCATGCGGTCTCTAAATGTCTGCCATTGCCCATCCACAGTCAACCCCCTAAGTATCATTCGCCAATCTATCCTAGCCAATTCACGCCTCATACCTTCAAAGTTACCCTTCTTTAAGTTCTGGACCATGGTCTCTGAAATTACTGTTTCATTCTCCATCCTAATGCAGAATTCCACCATATTATGGTCACTCTTCCCCAAGGGGCCTCGCACAATGAGATTGCTAATTAATCCTCTCTCATTACACAACACCCAGTCTAAGATGGCCTCCCCCCTAGTTGGTTCCTCAACATATTGGTCTAAAAAAACATCCCTTATGCACTTCAGGAAATCCTCCTCCACCGTATTGCTTCCAGTTTGGCTAGCCCAATCTATGTGCATATTAAAGTCACCCATTATAACCTTTATTGCATGCACCCCTAATTTCCTGTTTGATGCCCTCCCCAACATCCCTATTACTGTTTGGAGGTCTGTACACAACTCCCACTAAAGTTTTTTGCCCTTTGGTGTTCTGCAGCTCTATCCATATAGATTCCACATCATCCAAGCTAATGTCTTTCCTAACTATTGCATTAATCTCCTCTTTAACCAGCAATGCTACCCCACCTCCTTTTCCTTTTATTCGATCCTTCCTGAATGTTGAATACCCCTGAATGTTGAGTTCCCAGCCCTGATCATCTTGGAGCCACGTCTCCGTAATCCCAATCACATCATATTTGTTAACATCTATTTGCACAATTAATTCATCCACCTTATTGCGGGTACTCCTTGCATTAAGACACAAAGCCTTCAAGCTTGTTTTTTTAACACCCTTTGTCCTTTTAGAATTTTGCTGTACAGTGGCCCTTTTTGTTCTTTGCCTTGGGTTTCTCTGCCCTCCACTTTTCCTCATCTCCTTTCTGTCTTTTGCTTTTGCCTCCTTTTTGTTTCCCTCTGTCTCCCTGCATTGGTTCCCATCCCCCTGCCATATTAGTTTATATCCTCCCCAACAGCACTAGCAAACACTCCCCCTAGGACATTGGTTCCGGTCCTGCCCAGGTGCAGACCGTCCGGTTTGTACTGGTCCCACCTCCCCCAGAACCGGTCCCAATGCCCCAGGAATTTGAATCCCTCCATTCTGCACCACTGCTCAAGCCATGTATTCATCTGCGCTATCCTGCGATTCCTACTCTGACGATCACGTGGCACTGGGAGCAATCCCGAGATTACTACTTTTGAGGTCCTACTTTTTAATTTAGCTCCTAGCTCCTTAAATTCGTTTCATAGGCCCTCATCCCTTTTTTTACCTATGTCGTTGCTCCAATGTGCACCACGACATCTGGCTGTTCTCCCTCCCATTTCAGAATGTCCTGCACCCGCTCCGAGACATCCTTGACCCTTGCACCAGGGAGGCAACATACCATCCTGGAGTCTCGGTCACGGCCGCAGAAACGCCTATCTATTCCCCTCACCATTGAATCCCCTATCACTATTGCTCTCCCACTCTTTTTCTTGCCCTCCTGTGCAGCAGAGCCAGCCACGGTGCCATGAACTTGGCTGCTGCTGCCCTCCCCTGATGAGTCATTCCCCTCAACAGTACTCAAAACGGTGTATCTGTTTTGCAGGGGGATGACCACAGGGGACCCCTGCACTATCTTCTTTGCACTACTCTTCCTGCTGGTCTTCCATTCCCTATCTGGCTGTGGACCCTTTCCCTGCGGTAAGACCAACTCACTACACGTGATACTCACGTCATTCTCAGCATCATGGATGCTCCAGAGTGAATCCACCCTCAGCTCCAATTCCGTAACCCGGACCGTCAGGAGCTTGAGGTGGATACACTTCCCGCACACGTAGTCATCAGGGACACCGGAAGCGTCCCTGAGTTCCCACATGGTACAGGAGGAGCATAACACCCGACCGAGCTCTCCTGCCATGACTGAACCCTTAGATACACTTAAATTGGCAACAACAATATTAAAAGTTACTGACTAATATAAGAAGAAAAAGAAAAACTACTCACCAATCACCAGCCAATCACTTACCCCCTAGGCTGTGACGTCACCTTTGTTTCTTTCTTTGCCTTCTCCCTGTAGCTGCACCGGTACGCCTCTCGCCGACCCCGGACTCGCGCTGCTCCGAGCTCCCACCTCCTCGACTGACTGCTCGAACTGCTCGACTCCCGCTGGCCTTTATAGGCCTCTCGCCGACCCCGGACTCGCGCTGCTCCGAGCTCCCGCCTCCTCGACTGACTGCTCGAACTGCTCGACTCCCGCTGGCCTTTATAGGCCTCTCGCCGACCCCGGACTCGCGCTGCTCCGAGCTCCCGCCTCCTCGACTGACTGGAAAGAGAGGCGGAGAGATTTGGGGAGGGAGTTCCAGAGCTTGGGCCCAGGCAACAGACGGCACGACCACCAATGATTGTGCGATTACAATCAGGGATGCTCAGGCGGGCAGAATTAGAGGAGTGCAGACATCTCGGGAGCGGTGGGGGGGGCGGTGGGAGTGGGGGGTTGTGGGGCTGGAGGAGATTACAGAGATAGGGAAGGGTGAGGCCATGGAGGGATTTGAAAATACGGATGCAAATTTTGAAATCGGCCGTTGTTTAACTGGGAGCCAATGTAGGTCAGCGAGCACAAGGGTGATGGATGAGCGGGACTTGGTGCGAGTTAGGACACGGGCTACCGTGTTTTGGATCACCTCAAGTTTACGTAGGGTAGAATATTTGAGGCCAGGTGTGCGTTGGAATAGTCAAGTGTAGAGGTAACAAAGGCATGGATGAGGGCTTCTGCAGCGGATGAGCTGAGGCAAAGGTGGACGACAACAACAACTTGCATTTATATAGCACCTTTAACCTAGCAAAATGTCCCAAGGTGCTGCATAGGAGCGGAATCAGACAAAATTTGACACCGAGCCACATAAGGAGATAATAGGACGGGAAAGAGGTAGGTGTTGAGTGTTTTAAAGGAGGAGAGTAAGGTAGAGAAGCGGAGAAGTTTAGGGAGGGAATTCCAGAGCTGAATGCATGCCCGCCAATGATAGAGCGATGAAAATCAGAGATGTGCAAGAGGCCAGAATTGGAGGAATGCAGAGACCTCGGAGGACTGTAGGGCTCGGGATCGTTACAGAGATGGATGGGGGGAGGGGAGGGGGGCATGGACACATTTGAAAAGGTGCTGCATCTCCCCACAAAAAGGCTTCAAAAAGGATGACTTTCACCATAGAGGGGCTGTCCCTAGCAATGAATACTTGCTTCTTTGTGATGTACTAGGATAGTTATCAGTACCTACATGGAGTGAGGGAGAGGTGAAGTACCTCCGATATGTTTGTAAAACATTTTTAAGTTATTGAAATTTTATGTAATTTAAGACATTTTTCATGTAATCATTCCAGCAATTTTCCTCACAACATGACTTCAATAATAAAAATTGCATTTTCTGCCATTGACCTTTCCTTCCTAAAGTTTTGAAGCCTTTTGTTTTTGTTGCCCACCCATGTACCATTTAATAATTTCAAAAGGTTATCCTCCTCGTTCAATTCTCATTATTACAATTAGAGTGCGATGAAAAGGAAATATCTGAGACATGTTCCCCTATCGATGTCAAAGTTGTGACACCCCGAGTGAAAAACCAAATATGAAGAAGCTTGCCTCTGGTGGGTAACAGCACCCCTGATGTAAAAGAAAGGAAAAAAGACTTGCATTTATTCTTAGGCAATCCCTCGGAGTCGAGGATGACTTGCTTCCACACTAACATGAGTTGTCAGGTGACTGATGAGACCAATGCGGGATCTGCAGTCTCTGTCACAGGTGGGGCAGACGGTGGTTGGAGGGACGGGTGGGCGGGGGGCCTGGGTTGCCGTGTGCTCCTTCCGCTGTTTTCGCTTGGCCTCCACTTGCTCCTGGCGACGACACTCGAGGTGTTCGGCGCCTTCCCGGATGCTTCTCCTCCACTTTGAGCGGTCTTGAGCCAGGGATTCCCAGGTGTCGGTGGGGATGTTGCACTTTTTCAAGGAGGCTTTGAGGGTGTCCTTGAAGCGTTTCCTCTGCCCACCTGGGGCTCGCTTGCCATGTCGGAACTCCGAGTAGAGCGCTTGTTTTGGGAGTCTTGTATTGGGCATGCGGACACAGAGCCTTTCACAACCACCGGACGTCTCAAAGCGCTTTACAGTCGATAAAGTTCTTTTGGAGTGTAGTCACTGTTGTAATGTAGGAAACTGTAGAAATAAGTCGTACAGACCAGAAGATCCCAAGTTCAATCCCCCTGCTCTGCGTTGAGTCAACAGTTGGGGTGCATTTGGCCTCATTGCTCCGAAGCTCGGCAAGGCTCTTGCTCCCAATTGCTGACCAGTGACCCATCCTAGGTTGACATGGAGTGGACATAAGAACATAAGAAACACGAGCAGGAGTTGGCCATTTGGCCCCTCGAGCCTGCTCCGCTATTCAATAAGATCATGGCTAATCTGATCATGTGCTCCGCTCCCCTCCTCACCGCCCGCTCCTCATAACCCGTGACTCCCTTATCATTCAAAAATCTGTCTATCTCCACCTTTAAATATATTTCACTGACCCAACCTCCACTGCTCTCTGGGGTGGAGAATTCCATAGATTCATGACCCTCAGAGAAGAAATTCCTCCTCATTTCCGTTTTAAGTGGGCGACCCCTTATTCTGAACTATGCCCTCTAGTTCTAGATTCCCCACAAGAGGAAACATCCTCTCTGCATCTACTCTGTCAATCCTCTTCTCAATCTTATACATTTCAATAAAATCACCTCTCATTCTTCTAAACGTCAATGAGTATAGGCCCAACCTGCTCAACCTTTCTTCATAAGACAACCCCTTCTCAGGAATCAACCTCGAGAACCTTCTCTGAACTGCCTTCAATGTAACTATATCCTCTCTTAAATACGGAGACCAAAACTGTACGCAGTACTCCAGGTGTGGTCTCACCAATACCCTGTACAGTTGTAGCATTACTTCCCTACTTTTATACACTATCCCAGTGAGAGCAAGGTCAGATAGACTAACCGCTGTCTAGGCTCCCAGGTAAAGAGTGGTCACTTGGGTAAGGTATCTGAAAGGCAGATCACACCTGTGGAATTATACTCCAGCCTGGGTCTACTCCTTCAGGAGAGGAGGGAAAGAATTGGCTGGAAACAATATAAACGGCTTGGGCATAATGTATATGTGGAAATATATTCCACATTGCGGTATTGCTCTGAACAGCTCCAATAACAGATCTCAGAAAAATGGATCCAAGTTACTCTGGTGTACAAGACAAAAGACTTGCAATTAAAAAGCGCCTTTCACGACCTCAGGATTTCCCAAAGCACTTCACTGCCAATCAAGTACTTTTGCAAATCCCCTGGGAGGACAGACGCACCAACATCAGTGTTCTCTCTCAGGCCAACATCCCCAGCATCGAGGCATTGACCAGCTCCGATGGGCGGGCCACATTGTCCGCATGCCTGATACACGACTCCCAAAACAAGCGCTCTACTCAGAGCTCCGACACGGCAACTGAGCCCCAGGGGGGCAGAGAAAACGCTTCAAGGACACCCTCAAAGCTGCCTTGAAAAAATGTAACATCCCCACCGACTCTTGAGTCCCTGGCCCAAGACCACTCAAAGTGGAGGAGAAGTGTCCGAGAAGGCGCAGAACACTTCGAGTCTCTTTGTCAGCTTTTGACCCTTTAAAAGACTGTGTGACAGTGAATCTTGTAATGGTTTTATTAATTTTTATCCACAATCCACTTATTTAGTGATGGTTGAGTTGGATGGGTTTTATCGTTGATTGCAGTAGCACAGTGGAATTTCACCATACACCTGGGGGTTACTTGGGCTGTTCCAAAATTCCACCCTGACCCCGAGCATCTTCACACGGCAATGCGATTGAAATGGTGCGATGGGATAGATTGAATCAGACTCTTGCTGGTCTTGAGGAGTCTAGAACAAGGGGACGTGGATATAAGATTAAATAGATAAGAGATTTAGGAAGGGTAAAATAACCTTTTATTTAAAACACAGGGAGATGTGAGGCTGTCGAATGCGTTAGTGATTGTAGCACAGGAACAGGAGTGCGTCATTCAGCCCTTCGAGCTTGTTCCGCTATTGAATTAAATCATGGCTGGTCTGTAATTTCACTACATTTACTTGGTCTTAATATCCTGACCTAACAAAAATCTATCAATCTCACTTTTCAATTGACCCCCCAGCCTCAGCAGCTTTTGAGGGGAGAGAGTTCCAGATTCCTATCACCCTCTGTGTGAAGAATTGCTTCCTGACATCACTCCTGAACAGCCGGGCTCTAATGTTAAGGTGATGCCCCTTGTTCTGGATTCCCCCATCAGAGGAAATAGTTTCTCTCTATCTACCCTATCAAACCCTTTAATCATCTTCAACACCTCAATCGGATCACCCCTTAATCTTCTATACTCGAGGAAATACAGACCTTGTCTGTGCAACCTGTCCTCATAATTTAATTTTTTAACCCTGGTATCACCTGGCGAACCTGCGTTGTTCCCACTCCAAGATCAAGGTGCCCAGAAATTAACCCAGTGCTCAAGTGGGGTCTAACCAGAGCAGAGACTATATCAGCATTTACTAATAGGTTAGAGGAAAGGGGGATAAAGGGGAATGCGATTAAGACTACGGCCCGTGTGGAGGATAACCACCAACAGGGAGCAGTTTGGCCAAACAGCCAGTTTGCGTGTTGTAATTTCTGTGTAAGTTCGGACACCAGAATCACAAGCCACTTCAGGGCGCGGTGTGTTGTAACATAGAAAGAAAGAAGAAAGACAGACTTGCATTTATATAGCACCTTTTACGATGACCTGACGTCTCAAAGCGCTTTACCGCCAATGAAGTAATTTTGGAGTGTAGTCACTGTTGTAATGTGGGAAATGTGGCAGCCAATTTGCACACTGCAAGCTCTCACAAACAGCAATGAGATGATGACCAGATAATCTGTTTTTATGTTGATTGAGGGATAAACATTGTTCAGCACAGCGGGGATAACTCCCCTGCTGTTCTTCGAAATAATGCCATGGGATCTTTTACAACCACCTGAGAAGACAGATGGGGCCTCGGTTTAACGTCTCATCTGAAAGATGGCACCTCCGACTGTGCAGCGCTCCAACAGCACTGCACTGGAGTGTCAGCCAAGATTTATGTGCTCAAGTTCCTGGAGTGGGACTTGAACCCACAACCCACTGAGTCATAGCTGAGTCACATGAACCATATACAGCAGATATCTCAAAGCGCTAGAGAAGTACCACCATGATGCCTCCGCAAGATCCTGCAAATCCACTGGGAGGATAGACGCACCATCAGTGTTCTCCCTCAGGCCAACATATCCAGCATCGAAGCACTGACCACACTCGACCAGCTCCATTGGGCGGGCCACATTGTTCGCATGCCTGACACAAGACTCCCTAAGCAAGCGCTCTAATTGGAACTCCTACACAGCAAGCAAGCCCCAGGTGGGCAGAGGAAACGTTTCAAGGACACCCTCAAAGCCTCCTTGGTAAAGTGCAACATCCCCATCGGCACCTGGGCATCCCTGGCCCAAGACCGCTCTAAGTGGAGGAAGAGCATCCGGGAGGGCATTGAGTACCTCGAGTCTCATCGCCGAGAGCATGCAGGAATCAAGCGCAGGCAGCGGAAGGAGAGTGCGGCAAACCAGACTCCCCACCCACCCTTTCCTTCAACCATTGTCTGTCCCACCTGTGACAGAGACTGTAATTCTTGTATTGGACTGTACAGTCACCTGAGAACTCACTTTTAAAGTGGAAGCAAGTTTTCCTCGATTTCGAGGGACTGCTTATGATGATGATGATGATGATGCAGTGGGACTTGAAGCCACAACCTTCTGACTCAGAGGTGAGTGTGCTAACTGTAGTGTATGGAGAAAGAGTCCGACTGAACACTGAGCTCAAAGTAAAGTGTGACCGTAGTCTTTTATTGCGGGTCTCCAGAGTGCCTCTCCAACCTGTGAAGCCTCCTTAAATACCTGTGCTCCCAAGAGATTATGGGATCCCTTGGGACTCTGAGAATGAGCCCTCTGGTGGCTGTACAGAGTAAATACAAATCCACATATATAACAACATTCCTCCTCAATGTCAATAGTGTAACTATTTACAATGTGAGTCGATCTGGGACCCTTCTTGCCCTGGTTGATTGTCTCGGTGTGAAAGCTGGTGTTGTTGAATCATTTGTTGGGCCCTCGCTGAGCTGCTGTGCAGCTGGCCTTGCTGAGCTGCCTGTTGTGTTGGGCTCTGTAGGGCTGCTGTGGATGATGGGTTCTGCTTCGTGGTCAACCATGGTGCCGGTTGCTACTGGTGTCTATGTTGGGGGATCAAAAAAGGTAGGGTCCAAGGTGGGTTGCTCAGGATAGTCCGTGAATCTGAGTTTGATTTGGTCCAAGTGTTTCCGGTGAATGAGTCCATTTGAAAATTTGACCTGAAACACCCTGCTCCCCTCTTTGGCCACGACAGTGCCGGGAAGCCATTTGGGACCTTGTCCATAATTCAATACAAATATAGGATCATTGATTTCAATCTCGCGTGACACATTTGCGCTATCATGGTATGCACTTTATTGAAGCCGCCTGCTCTCTACCTGTTCATGTAGATCAGGGTGAACTAATGAGAGCCTTGTCTTAAGTGCTCTTTTCATGAGCAGTTCAGCAGGTGGGATCCCAGTGAGTGAGTGGGGTCTCGTGCGGTAGCTAAGCAGGACTCGGGATAGGTGAGTCTGCAGTGAGCCTTCAGTTACCCTCTTCAAGTCTTGCTTGATAGCTTGCACTGCTCTCTCTGCCTGACTATTGGACGCAGATGTGACATGTTTGATCCCGTTACGGGTCATAAATTCTTTGAACTCAGCACTGGTAAAACATGGCCCGTTGTCGCTCACCAGGACATCGGGTAAGCCATGTGTGGCAAACATGGCCCGCAGGCTTTCCGTAGTGGCAGCGGATGTGCAAGCCAACATTACCTCACATTCAACCCACTTGGAATACGTGTCTACAACCACAAGGAACATTTTACCCCAGAACGGGCCTGCATAGTCGACGTGTACCCTAGACCACGGTTTGGAGGGCCAAGACCATAAACTTAGCGCCGCCTCCCTGGGTATATTGCTTGACTGCGAGCATGTATTATATCTGTGAACGCAGGACTTTAAGTCCGCATCGATACTGGGCCACTACACGTGGGATCTGGCTATCGCTTTCATCATTACGATGCCTGGGTGGGTACTGTGGAGGTCATTGATGAAGGTGTCTCTGCCCTTCTTGGGGACCACTACTCAATTGTCCCACAGAAGGCAGTCTGCCTGTATAGACATTTGATCTTTGTGCCGTTGAAATGGCTTTATCTCTTCCTGCATTTCCACTGGGACACTGGACCAGCTCCCGTGAAGCATACAGCTTCTGACTAGAGATAATAAGGGGTCCTGGCTTATCCAGATTTTGATCTGCTGGGCAGTGATGGGTGATTGCTCACTCTCAAATGCTTCCATAACCATGGCTAGATCTGCGGGCTGTGCTATTTCCACCCCCATGGTGGGCAATGGCAGCCTACTGAGAGCATCGGCGCAGTTTTCTGTGGCGGATGGCGTAGTTGTATGCGGACAATGTGAGCGCCCATCTCTGGGTGCGGGCCGATGCGTTGGTATTTATCCCTTTACTCTCGGAAAACAGGGATATGAGTGGCTTATGGTCAGTTTCCAATTTGAATTTTAGCCTCAACAGGTATTGATGCATTTTCCTTACCCCATAGTCACACGCTAATACTTCTTTTTCAATCATGCTGTAGGCTCTCTCAGCCTTAGACAGACTCCTGGATGCATAAGCAACCGGTTGCAGTTTCTCAAAATCATTAGCTTGTTGCAATATGCACCCGACGCCATATGACGACGCATCACATGCTAGCTCCAAACGCTTACATGGATCATACAACACAAGCAATTTGTTTGAGCATAACAATTTTCTCACTTTTCCAAAGGCATTTTCTTGGCTTGTGCCCCAAACCCATTCGTCCCCTTTTCATAGTAAGACATGTAATGGCTCTAGCAGTATGCTGAGACCCGCTAAGAAGTTACCAAAGTAGTTCAAGAGTCCCAGAAACGACCGCAGCTCCGTCACGTTCTGTGGCCTCTGTGCATTCTCGATTGCCTCCGTCTTCGTGTTAGTGGGCCTGATGCCATCCGCCGCAATCCTCCTTCCCAAGAGCGTTTTAACCTGAGCCCCTCGCGGTTGAGTCGACTAAGAACCTCCTCCAGGTTCTGCAGGTGCTTGACTGTGTTCCGACCTGTGACCAAGATGTCGTCCTGGAAGACCACGGTGTGCAGGACCTACTTCAGTAAACTTTCCATGTTTCTCTGGAATATCGCCGCCGCTGATCGGATTCCAAACGGGCATCTGTTATAAACAAAAAGACTCTTGTGCGTGTTGATGCAGGTGAGAGCCTTCGATGATTCCTCCAGTTCCTACGTCATGTAGGCTGAAGTCAGATCCAGCTTCGTGAACATCTTTCCTCCTGTCAGCGTTGCAGAAAGGTCAACGGCTTTTGATAGAGGGTATTGGTCCTGCAGGGAGAAATGATTGAGAGTTACTTTGTAATCGCCACAGATTCTGACGGTGCCATCTCCCTTGAGGACTGGGACATTTGGACTGGCCCACTCATTGAACTCGATTGGTGAAATGATGCCCTCTCTTTGTAGCCGGTCTAGCTCGATCTCTACCCTTTCTCTCATCATGTACGGTACTGCTCTCGCCTTGTGATGGATGGGTCGCGCCCCCGGAATTAGGTGGATCTGCACTTTTGCTCCTTGGAATTTTCCGAGCCTGGTTCGAACAGCGAAGGAAATTTGTTTAAGACCTGGGCACACGAAGTGTCGTTAGCGGGCGATAGCGCTCGGACGTTGTTCCAGTTCCAGCGTATCTTTCCCAGCCAGCTCCTGCCGAGCAGCGTGGGACCATCGCCCGGTACCACCCAGAGTGGTAGCTTGTGCACTGCTCCATTGTAGGAAACCTTTACGGTAGCACTGCTGATTACAGGAATCAGTTTTTTCGTGTAAGTTCTTAGTTTCATGCGAACTGGAGTTAAGACTGGCCTTGAGGCCTTGTTGCACCACAACCTTTCGAAAGTCTTTTTGCCCAAGATGGACTGGCTCACACCCGTGTCCAGCTCCATTGACACTGGGAGTCCATTTAGTTCAACATTCAGCATTATCGGGGGACAATTCGTGGTGAGTGTGTGCACCCCATGTACCTCTGTCTCCTATCTGAGACTCTGGTTCGTCGTGATCCTCCGTGGATCTGTCCTCCTCTGCAACATGGTGGTTTGCAGGTTTAACGGGCTTAGCAACTCGCCTGCACACTCATCGGAGATGTCCTATTGTTCCACAGCCCTTGCAAACGTACTCTTTCAACCGGCATGAATGGAAACAATGATCACCCCCGCAGCGCCAACAATGTGTTAATAGCCTTGCATTCATCGCCCTTGATGGTGGACTCTGAGTCATCTGCGGACATGCAGCTGCAGGTATGTGTGACCTGCCCTGTATGCTACGATTCAAAAACAACATCACTTTGTTCACAGTACTTGTAGCAGCAATTATGTGCTGATGGATTTGCTTCGTATTGTCACTGGTGGCAATGAACGCCTGGGCTATCGCTATGGCCTTACTCAAGGTTGGGATCTCTACAGTCAAAAGTTTGCGAAGTATGGTTTCATGGCCAATGCCAAGTACGAAAAAGTCTCTGAGCATGTGCTCCAAATGTCCTTCAAATTCGCAATGTCCTGCAAGGCGTCTCAGCTCGGTGACATAACTCGTCACTTTCTGGCCTTCACACCAGTGCAGCACCATAGAATGGAATTCGTGAGTTTGGTAAGTGGGTGAGTTTTAAGGGTTATTCTCTTTAAACCATTTGGAGGCTGGAGTAAATTGTTAGTGGCAATTGCCACTAGCTTCTAAGTAAGTAGCTGTTTAATTTAAAGAGGAAAAGTTAAATAGTTGGGGATCTTTCAGGTTTAGGCAGAGAAAAACAAGGTAACTCTCCAGTAGGAGACAATTAGCAGCTAGTTAAAACCAATTCTGTAAACGACTGACCAGTAGTGAGTCATCTGACCTTGATACAATTTAAAAAGAGGCAGCTCGTGCAGAGCATGGAGTACAGCAGCATAGAGTGGCATTCGTGAGTTTGGTAAGTGGGTGATTTTGAGCAAGTGGGGGTGGTAGGTGCTGTCTTGTCTTGTTTTTCCTACCAGTGCTGACACTAGAGCAGCTGATAAGGAGTGCGAGAGTAGGAGATGGAGGCCCAGAGACCAGCCAAACCAGCTGCAGACAAAGATAGAGTGGTGCGAAATCGAGAGGTGACGTCACAGCCAAGCTGGTAAGTGGTTGGCTGTTCGACTGGTAAGTATAACTCTCTTTTAGACTGACTTTTAGATTGGTTTAATTGGCAGCGAACTACTAAGTAGCTGTTTGGTGTTTAAGTAAATTTTAGTAAGTAAATTAATTTAAGGGTACAGTCATGGCAGGAGAGCTCGGACCCGTGTCATGCTCCTCCTGTGTTATGTGGGAAATCAGGGACACATCCAGTATCCCTGACTACTGTGTGTGCAGGAAGTGTGTCCACCTGCAGCTCCTGACAGACCGCATGACGGCACTGGAGCTGCGGATGGACTCACTCTGGAGCATGCGCGATGCTGAGAATGTTGTGGATAGCACATTTAGTGAGTTGGTCACACCGCAGGTAAGGGTTAGGACAGATAGTGAATGGGTGACCAAGAGACAAGGCAAGAGCAGGAAGGTAGTGCAGGAGTTCCCTGCGGTCATCTCCCTCCAAAACAGATATACCGTTTTGGATACTGTTGGGTGAGATGACTTACCAGGGAAGGCATCAGCAGCCAGGTTCATGGCACCATGGGTGGCTCTGCTGCACAGAAGGGCGGGAAAAAGAGTGGGAGAGCTATAACGATAGTGGACTCTATTGTAAGGGGAATAGATAGGAGTTTCTGCGGCCACAACCGAGACTCCAGTATGGCATGTTGCCTCCCTGGTGCAAGGGTCAAGGATGTCTCGGAGCGGTTGCAGAGCATTCTGGAGAGGGAGGGTGAACAGCCAGTTGTCGTGGTACATGTAGGTACCAACGATATAGATAAGAACTGGGAAGAGGTCCTGCAAGTGAATTTAGGGAGCTAGGAGTTAAATTAAAAAGTAGGACCTCAAAGGTAGTAATCTCTGGATTGCTACCGGTGCCACGTGCTAATCAAAGTAGAGGGAGCAGGATAGTTAGAATAAATACGTGGCTTGAGCAGTGGTGCACGAGGGAGGGATTCAAATTCCTGGGACAATGGAACCAGTTCTGGGGGAAGTGGAACCTGTACAAAAGGGACGGTCGGCACTTCGGCAGGACTGGAACTGATGTCCTAGGGGTAACATTTGCTAATGCAGTTCGGGAATGTTTAAACTAATATGGCAGGGGGATGGGAACCTATGCAGCGAGACAGGGCGAAGTAATATGGAGTCAGAAACAGATGGTAGAAAGCCAAAAGCAATAGTGGAAGGCTGAGTAAACAAAGGCAAGAAACAAAAAGGACCACACTACATCATAATTCTAAAAGGACAAAGGGTATTAAAAAAAACAAGCCTGAAGGCTTTGCGTCTTAATGCAAGGAGTATCCGTAATAAGGTGGATGAATTAACTGTGCAAATAGATGTTAACAGATATGATGTGATTGGGATTACAGAGACGTGGCTCCAGGATGATCAGGGCTGGGAACTCAACATCCAAGGGTATTCAACATTCAGGAAGGATAGAATAAAAGGAAAAGGAGGTGGGGTAGCATTGCTGGTTAAAGAGGAGGTTAATGCAATAGTTAGGAAGGACATTAGCTTGGATGCTGTGGAATCTATATGGGTAGAGCCGCAGAACACCAAAGGGCAAAAAACGTTAGTGGGGGTTGTGTACAGACCTCCAAACAGTAGTAGTGATGAGGGGGAGGGCATCAAACAGGAAATTAGGGGTGCATGCAATAAAGGTGCAGCAGTTATAATGGGTGACTTTAATATGCACATAGATTGGGCGAGCCAAACTGGAAGCAATACAGTGGAGGAGGATTTCCTGGAGTGCATAAGGGATGGTTTTCTAGACCAATATGTCGAAGAACCAACTAGGGGGGAGGCCATCTTAGACTGGGTGTTGTGTAATGAGAGAGGATTAATTAGCAATCTCGTTGTGCGAGGCCCCTTGGGGCAGAGTGACCATAATATGGTGGAATTCTACATTAGGATGGAGAATGAAACAGTTAATTCTGAGACCATGGTCCAGAACTTAAAGAAGGATAATTTTTGAAGGTATGAGGCGTGAATTGGCTAGGATAGATTGGCGAATGATACTTAAGGGGTTGACTGTGGATGGTCAATGGCAGACATTTAGAGACCGCATGGATGAACTACAACAATTGTACATTCCTGTCTGGCGTAAAAATAAAAAAGGGAAGGTGGCACAACTGTGGCTATCAAGGGAAATCAGGGATAGTATTAAAGCCAAGGAAGTGGCATACAAATTGGCCAGAAATAGTAGCGAACCCGGGGACTGGGAGAAATTTAGAACTCAGCAGAGGAGGACAAAGGGTTTGATTAGGGCAGGGAAAATGGAGTACGAGAAGAAGCTTGCAGGGAACATTAAGACGGACTGCAAAAGCTTCTATAGCTATGGAAAGAAAAAAAGGTTAGTAAAGACAAATGTAGGTCCCCTGCAATCAGAATCAGGGGAAGTCATAACAGGGAACAAAGAAATGGCAGACCAATTGAACAAGTACTTTGGTTCGGTATTCACGAAGGAGGACACAAACAACCTTCCGGATATAAAAGGGGTCAGAGGGTCTAGTAAGAAGGAGAAACTGAGGGAAATCCTTATTAGTCGGGAAATTGTGTTGGGAAAATTGATGGGATTGAAGGCCGATAAATCTCCAGGGCCTGATGGACTGCATCCCAGAGTACTTAAGGAGGTGGCCTAGGAAATAGCGGATGCATTGACAGTCATTTTCCAACATTCCATAGACTCTGGATCAGTTCCTATGGAGTGGAGGGTAGCCAATGTAACCCCACTTTTTAAAAAAGGAGGGAGAAAGAAAACAGGAAATTATAGACCAGTCAGCCTGACATCGGTAGTGGGTAAAATGATGGAATCAATTATTAAGGATGTCATAGCAGCGCATTTGGAAAGAGGTGACATGATAGGTCCAAGTCAGCATGGATTTGTGAAAGGGAAATCATGCTTGACAAATCTTCTGGAATTTTTTGAGGATGTTTCCAGTAGAGTGGACAAGGGGGAACCAGTTGATGTGGTGTATTTGGACTTTCAGAAGGCTTTCGACAAGGTCCCACACAAGAGATTAATGTGCAAAGTTAAAGCACATGGGATTGGGGGTAGTGTGGTGATGTGGATTGAGAACTGGTTGTCAGACAGATAGCAAAGAGTAGGAGTAAATGGGTACTTTTCAGAATGGCAGGCAGTGACTAGTGGGGTATCGCAAGGTTCTGTGCTGGGGCCCCAGCTGTTTACATTGTACATTAATGATTTAGACGTGGGGATTAAATGTAGTATCTCCAAATTTGCGGATGACACTAAGTTGGGTGACAGTGTGAACTGCGAGGAGGATGCTATGAGGCTGCAGAGTGACTTGGATAGATTAGGTGAGTGGGCAAATGCATGGCAGATGAAGTATAATGTGGATAAATGTGAGGTTATCCACTTTGGTGGTAAAAACAGAGAGACAGACTATTATCTGAATGGTGACAGATTAGGAAAAGGGGAGGTGCAATGAGACCTGGGTGTCATGGTACATCAGTCATTGAAGGTTGGCATGCAGGTACAGCAGGCGGTTAAGAAAGCAAATGGCATGTTGGCCTTCACAGCGAGGGGATTTGAGTACAGGGGCAGGGAGGTGTTACTACAGTTGTACAGGGCCTTGGTGAGGCCACACCTGGAGTATTGTGTACAGTTTTGGTCTCCTAACTTGAGGAAGGACATTCTTGCTTTTGAGGGAGTGCAGCGAAAGTTCACCATACTGATTCCCGGGATGGCGGGATTGACATATCAAGAAAGACAGGATCAACTGGGCTTGTATTCACTGGAGTTCAGAAGAATGAGAGGGGATCTCATAGAAACATTTAATATTCTGACGGGTTTAGACAGGTTAGTTGCAGGAAGAATGTTCCCAATGTTGGGGAAGTCCAGAACCAGGGGTCACAGTCTAAGGATAAGGGGTAAGCCATTTAGGACCGAGATGAGGAGAAACTTCTTCACCCAGAGGGAGGTGAACCTGTGGAATTCTGTACCACAGGAAGTTGTTGAGGCCAATTCACTAAATATATTCAAAAAGGAGTTAGATGTAGTCCTTACTACTAGGGGGATCAAGGGGTATGACGAGAAAGCAGGAATGGGGTACTCAAGTTGCATGTTCAGCCATGAACTCATTGAATGGCGGTGCAGGCTCGAAGGGCCGAATGGCCTACTCCTGCACCTATTTTCTATGTTTCTCTGTTTTGTAGGTGTAGAACCGGTACCTCGCCATCAAAACGCTTTCCTTCGGGTTCGAATGCTCTCGGACCAGTGTGCACAAATCGTCGTACGATTTCTCCGTGGGTTTCGCTGGAGTGAGAAGATTCTTCATGAGGCCATACGTTGGTGCCCCACAGATGGTGAGGAGGATCGCTCTTCGTTTGGCAGCATTCTCTTCCCCATCGAGCTCGTTGGCCACAAAGTATTGGTCGAGTCGCTCCACAAAAGTTTCCTAATCATCTGTCTCCAAAAATTTCTCCAGGATGCCCACTGTTCTCTGCATCTTTGGGTTCACTATCTGTATCTCGTCGCCAGTTGTTGTGTATGGAGAAATAGTCAGACTGAACACTGTGAGCTCAAAGTAAAGTGTGACCGTAGTCTTTTATTGCAGGTCTCCAGAGTGCCTCTCTAACCTGTGAAGCCTCCTTAAATACCTGTGCTCCCAAGGAATTGTGGGATCCCTTGGGATGAGCCCTCTGGTGGCTGTACAGAGTAAATACAAGTCCACATATATAACACTACCCACTGAGTCATAGCTGACACTCATCGACATAGTCAGCAGTTCCCTGTTCATTTTTCCCCAATAGCTAGCACATTATTGTGATTTTCAAGTAAAACACTTTCTCCCAACAGATGCTACTGCTTTTCAATGTAACTGTTGGTCTACATTGCTCTAGGGAATACAAATAAGCCATATTTTCACAGGTACATTGTCAGAATGACAAAGTAGCATCAAAAAGCACTTCCAGCATGTTTTACTTGGCCTTGTGGATTCTCATTGAAGTTATTTTTTTCCGTTAATATGTTCAAATCTAACGCTGCACTATTAAACATTATGTAATAACCAAATAGTGTGATTCCCAGCATAATAAGTTCAATGGTCGAATATCAGCGGCTTGCATTCACGAGGCTGTCTGAAGCCACATGTATAACTTTGTAGCCACTATGGTGTATCTTTAATTTCTTTATACTCTTGCGATTTCATCCCAGGCTGTAATCCCTTCTCACCCCCCACAAAGTGTTCATTGAATTATAAGAAGAAAAGGCCATGGCTTGGTTGATGCATTGTTATCATTTCATCTCAAGCGTCATATAAATTGCTTGACAGAAAAAGACCAAGGTCCATCTAGTTCGCCTTCTACCCTCCTGGTGGCCGCACGATACACGATAATGGGGTCGTTGACTAACCGTGGAAATCAATCTCAATCAATGAGTCTACAACAGACCCAGACACGAGGTGAGGAAAACCCCCAGTGGGGGAGAGCTTCAGGAACCACAGGCCCAAAGTCACCTTTTTCCTCACAAGCACGCTACACTCCCCACACGCCATGTCTCAAATTACCATTAAACTGTGTTACCAAAATGTTATTTTCTGAAAGGTATGTACCTAATTTGCATTTGAATGGATCAACACTAACTGCTTCCACCGTCTCCCCGGGAAGCCTGGCCCATAGATTGACCACTCGCTCACCGAGATACTGTTTCCGGAGATGAGTTTTGAATTTACCCCCCCTCAGGTTCCATTGTTCGGGACAAGCTTGTCATGGTCGAAATTATCCAGTCTCTTTAGAATGCTGAAAACAGCAATCCAGAACACCTCCCAACCGTCTCTCTACCAATGAGAACATGCCCAATTTACATAATCGCTCCTCATAATCCAATCACTCCATCCCCCTCAGTCATTCTGGTTACCCTCTTCTGTACCCTTTCAATTGCTGCAATATCTTTTTGTACTGTGCCGACCAGAACCGTGAGCATTATTCCAAGTGTGGTCGCACTGATGATTTATACAGTGGCAGCATTGTCTCACTATTTCGCCTCAATATTGACCCTTTAACATATCCCAACATCTGGGGAAGAGCCACAGTTTAAAGCCCTTTCGTCATGATAAACCCAGGGGCTGGAATCAGTATAAAACTCCCCTCGGGCTGTACTTGTAAACTTTTTGTATACATAGGTTTTTTCAGATGCTCTATGTATAATGCAAGTTCTGTTTAGTAATGTATGTTGCAAAGAAATGTAACTGTACCCTCACCCATTCCGTGTACCGTATCATGCCACTGGTAAAGCAATATGATGACTGTATTACAATGTATCCTGGATTGTACTGAAATGTACCTCGAAATGTAAAGCAAGCAAATCTATTGAACGGAACTGCCATTAGCATCCAAATGTACTGAACTGCCGTCCAATGTATCGTGCACATTTTTATATGAATAAAGTATATTTTGAAATTTAAAAAAAATCTGACTTGCTTTACTCACTGCCACCGAGTCGTCAAAGTTTTATTCAAGCCTGGACAAATGGGATGAAATTCTTTTCTGGCTTTTAAAGATTATAAGTGTCATGTGATGGTGTTGATTCTGCAGCCCATAATTTAGCATTAGAATTGTTATGTTCAGAATAACTCCACAAGACTGTATGCTGTAAGCTCAAACTGTTGTGACCTTGATCTCTTTAATGTAACTCCAGAGTGAGGAAGCAGCATGGTGGACTGCCTTTTATACCTGCTTACCCAGGGTGTGCAGGTGACCCTTGGGTCTCCCACAGGTGCACCCCCTGGTGGCAAGTCTTACACATTGGTAAAGTTTACATACATAACAAGAATCATAGAGTGATACAGTACAGAAGGAGGCCATTCAGTCCATCGTGCTCTTTGGAAGCGCTCTCCAATTAATCCCACCTGTCGTTTTCCCGAAGCCCAGCAATTTTCACCCCTTCCAGTATCTATCCAATTCCCTTTGGAAAGTTACGATTGAATCTGCTCCCACCGCCCTTTCAGGCAGCACATTCCAGATCATAACAACTCGCCATGCCAACAAGATTCTCCTCCTCTCCCCTCCGGCTCTTTTGCCAATGCCCTTAAATCTGTGCCCTCTGGTCACCAGTGGAAATAGCTTCTCCTTATCCACTCCGTCAAAATCCACCCGGCATGATTTTAAACGCCTCTATTAAATCTTACCTTAAGCCACTCTGCTCTAAGGAGAACAATCCCAGATTTTCTCGTCTCTCCACCTATCTGATTAATTCCCCGGTTTATTCGAGCTAAAATTATGACAGATGTGGAATGGGAATGCCGCAGTGGAGGGCACATAGATTCCCAGTGGAGTACTGAGGGAGTGCTGCGCTGTTGGAGGTGCCATCTTTCGGATAAGAAATAGGAGCAGGAGTTGGCCATTTGGCCCCTCAAGCCTGCTCCGCCATTTAATAAGATCATGGCTGATCTGATCATGGACTCAGCTCCACTTCCCTGCCCGTCCCCTTGACTCCCTGATCTCTCAAAAATCTGTCTATCTCTACCTTAAATATATTCAATGACCCAGCCTCCACAGCTCTCTGGGGCAGAGAATTCCACAGATTCACAACCCTCTGAGAGAAGAAATTCCTTCTCATTTCCATTTTAAATGGGCGACCCCTTATTCTGAAACTATGCCCCCTAGTTCTAGATTCCCCCTCGAGGGGAAACATCCTCTCTACATCTACCCTATCAAGCCCCCTCAGAATCATATATTTCAATAAGATCGCCTCATTCTTCTAAACTCCAATGAGTATAGGCCCAACCTGCTCAACCTTTCTTCATACGACAACCCCTTGATGAGACGTTTAACGAGGCCTCACCTGTCCCCTCAGGTGGATGGAAAAGATCCCACGGCATTATATTGAAGAAGAGCAGGGGAGTTATCCCTGGTGTCCTGGAGCCAATATTTATCCCTTAACCAACATCACTGTCAACATTGTCACATTGCTGTTTGTGGGAGCTTGCTGTACGAAAATTGGCTGTCGCGTTTCCTGCATTACAGCAGTAGTTCATTGGCTGTAAATTGCTTTGGGATGTCGTGAGGTCGTGAAAGGCACTATATAAATGCAAGTATTTCTTTCTGATGTTGTGGAGCTAAGGCACATTAATGGGGGTGGTGGAAGGTGGGGGTGGGAGGGAGCGGAACAAGCTTTATTCTGCCAAGTAACCTATATCTTACTTGGACTGGGTGTGATTGATGGTGAAAGCAGGCATGAGAAGTGTAAAACAGTTCTATTAAATAAGAACATAAGAAATAGGAACAGGAGTAGGCCATACGGCCCCTCGAGGCTCCTCCACCATTCAGTAAGATCATGGCTGATCTGATCATGGCTGATCTGATCATGGACTCAGATCCACTTCCCTGCCTGTTCCCCATAACCCTTTATCTTTTAAGAAACTGTCTATTTCTGTCTTAAATATATTCAATGTCCCAGCTTCCACAGCTCTCTGAGGCAGCGAATTTCACAGATTTACAACCCTCTGAGAGAAGAAATTTCTCCTCATCTCTGTTTTAAATGGGCGGCCCCTTATTCTTAGATCATGCCCTCTAGTTCTAGCTTCCCCATCAGTGGAAACATCCTCTCTGCATCCACCTTGTCAAGCCCCCTCATAATCTTATACGTTTCGATAAGATCACCTCTCATTCTTCTGAATTCCAATGAGTAGAGACCCAATCTACTCAACCTTTCCTCATAAGTCAACCCCCTCATCCCCGGAATCAACCTAGTGAACCTTCTCTGAACTGCCTCCAAAGCAAGTATATCCTTTCGTAAATATGGAAACCAAAACTGCACGCAGTATTCCAGGTGTGGCCTCACCAATACCCTGTATAACTGTGGTAAGACTTCCCTGCTTTTATACTCCATCCCCTTTGCAATAAAGGCCAAGATACCATTGGCCTTCCTGATCACTTGCTGTACCTGCATACTATCCTTTTGTGTTTCATACACAAGGACCCCCAGGTCCCGCTGTACTGCGGCACTTTGCAATCTCTCTCAATTTAAATAATAACTTGCTCTTTGATTTTTTTCTGCCAAATTACATGACCTCACACTTTCCAACATTATACTCCATCTGCCAAATTTTTGCCCACTCACTGAGCCTGTCTGTGTCCTTTTGCAGATTTTTTGTGTCCTCCTCACACATTGCTTTTCCTCCCATCTTTGTATCGTCAGCAAACTTCGCTACGTTACACTCAGTCCCTTCATCCAAGTCGTTAATATAGATTGTAAATAGTTGGGGTCCCAGCACTGATCCCTGCAGCACTCCACAAGTTACTGGTTATTCTCCAACAGCTGCCATCCCTCACCTTCTTGGGGACAGAAAAAGAATGAATTTGGTTTTGTAAAAGGAAGAGAAGTAAATCAGCCAAGACCCATCATTGAGGTAGCGATCACAGTAAAGCACTTCCAACAAAGGATGTTCTGCTGATGGGCAAAACATACCATTAATGCCTCTCTATTCTCAATGGGACTTTTGTTTCCCCGTTGAAGACCTGTTATTAGTTTATGTCAAATCGTTTGGAAAAAAAAATGATTCTAAACTGAAATTTAATAGCAGCTACTTGACTCATTAAAAAAATGGACATTTATGTTGAGGAATTGGTCTTCAAGGCGGGTATACTCCATAAAGGGTAGGAATCAGTCTATAGTAATTCTACCACTTAAAGCAATTTAGTGCCGTATTACAGTGGCGCTCAATTGTATATAATTCTGATCTATGCAAATCCAATTGTAGCTATTCCCCATGTCCTGATTCCATTAGAGAATCATAGACTCATACAGCACAGAATTAGGCCATTCGGCCCATCGTTCCTGTGCCGGCTCTGTGACTGAGCGATCCACTTAGTCCCACTCCCCCTGCTCCCCCATAGCTCTTCCATTTTCTTTCTTATCAAGTATGTATCCAATTCACTTTTGAAAGTTACTATTGAATCTGCTTCCACCGCCCGTTCAGGCAGTGCATTCTAGATCATCATAACTCACTGTATTTAAACAAAAACTCATCTCCCCTCTGGTTTTTTTGCCAATTATCTTAAATCTGTGTCCTGTGGGGATTGACCCTCCCAAATTACAAATTAATATTTTAGTTGTTTTAGCTTGTACAAACTTTGGTTTATCTTTAATGCCACCATTTCCAAAGAGACTGCCAGCACAGTGTGAAACTGCGGTTAATAAAGTGCACAATTACTGCAAAGCGGGTCAATATTGCTTCCCACGGGAAACACAGGACTAAGGGCACATTACAGAGAAGGTACAGCTTTCAGATTGTAGCGCACAGGGTCTGTTTATAGGAATTGCTGTGGAACAGTTGAGAGAAACCATTCTATAAAAAACGATTGTAACCTATATATAGAGGGGGGTCTTTTTAACTTCCCCCACCCAGTGGCTAACTGACGGGACCGGACATGTTGCCCGTTTTATATCCCGCCCAGTTTTACTTTACATTCAATGGACAGGGTGTGAAACTAATGGCTGACCCGATCCGGTCAGTTGCTCCTGGTCGGGTCAAATTAAAATTACCCCCTATATTTCTTTGAGTGCGGAGACCCAAAATGGTGTGGGGACCATAGATAAAGTAAAAATTCATAATCCGGTATAAATGTTCTGCCCTTTTATTCCTCAAATTTACTCATGCTCTTCTTCTCTATCCAGACGGGGTTGATTCTTGTTGATGTACAGTTCACACGTGCGCTGAACAGTTTGCATTGTCAGCATACGTGACCATGTGGGATATTATAGAAGAGCCGGATTCTATCTTGATCTGACGGCTACAGATCTACGCTTTTCAGTCGGAGATACTGGACAACAAAGAGGAGCTAGAGTGTCAGCTGTGGCTCAGTGGGCAGCACCCTCGCCTCTGGGTCAGAAGGTTGTGGGTTTGAATCCCTACTCCAGAGACTTGAGCACAGAATCTAGACTGACACTCCAGTGTCAGTACTGAGGGAGTGCTGCAGTGTCAGAGGTGCGGTCTTTCAGATGGGACGTTAAACCGAGGCCCAATCTGCTCTCTCGGGTGGAAATAAAGGATCCCATAGCACTATATTGAAGAAGAGCAGGGGAGTTCTCCCCGATGTCCTGGGCCATTATTTAATCCCGAGGGCCGTAATGAGGTCGGGCTGCCAAGGACTGGGGTGAGGTTGAGCTGCCAAGGTAAGGGGGGAGGCCGTCGGGTCACCGTGGGCCGGGGCGAGGTCAGGCCGCCAAGACGGGGGAGTCCAGATTTCGGAACATTTTCTGGTTTCCAGACGACCCCGCCACAGATCGGCCTGGTGTCCGGATTCTGGAACATCCAGAATTCTGGATTTTGGACACTCAACCTGTACTACCTCCAGTGCACCAGTGCAGCCTTCGGCCACCTGAGGAAAAGAGTGTTTGAAGACCAGGCGCTCAAAACTGTCACCAAGCTCATGGTCTACAGGGCCATAGTAATACCCGCCCTCCTGTATGGTTCTGAGACGTGGACCATGTACAGTAGATACTTCAAGTCGTTGGAGAAATACCATCAGCGATGTCTCCGCAAGATTCTGCAAATCCCCTGGGAGGACAGACGTACAAACATTAGCATCCTCGTCCAGGCCAACATCCCCAGCATTGAAGCACTGACCACACTTGATCAGCTCCGCTGGGCAGGCCACATAGTTCGCATGCCAGACACGAGACTCCCAAAGCAAGTGCTCTACTCGGAACTCGTTCACGGCAAACGAGCCAAAGGCGGGCAGAGAAAACGTTGCAAGGACACCCTCAAAGCCTCCCTGATAAAGTGCGACATTCCCACCGACACCTGGGAGTCCCTGGCCATAGGCCACCCTAAGTGGAGGAAGTGCATCCGGGAGGGCGCTGAGCTCCTCGAGTATTGTCGCCGAGAGCATACAGAAATCAAGCGCAGGCAGCGGAAGGAGTGTGCAGAAAACCTGTCCCACCCACCCTTTCCCTCAACGACTATCTGTCCCACCTGTGACAGAGACTGTGGACTGTTCAGCTACCTAAGAACTCATGCTAAGAGCAGAAGCAAGTCTTCCTCGATCTCGAGGGACTGCCTATGATAATCGCTCAAAAATCTGTCTATCTCCGCCTTAAATATATTCAATGACCCAGCCTCCACAGATCTCTGGGGCAGAGAATTCCACAGATTTACAACCCTCTGAGAGAAGAACTTCCTCCTCATCTCAGTTTTAAATGGGCTTTCTTTCCTGGAACCTTGCCCGATTTACTTTTCCCAACCCTGGCCCAGGGGTACTGAGACGATTTGTTATCTTGACACAGATCAAATAAATCAGCACAGCCCGTGTTCAAACCTGGAGCCCTCCTGGTCTGTATGGCTCGGTGCGACACCAGGCGGTGTATTTCCAACACCACCACTGGGGAAGCAGGTTGAAGTTTCTTTTTCAATCGTTAACCTTGAATAACAGAAGTAGTTTATACGAGAGGGTCGCTGTCTCTCTCCACTCACCTTTCCCATCAGTTTATCCTGATCCGTGAGCGTACAGGAGGCTTCTAATATTGAGAGAACATTGAGGGAAATTAATACCAGTAGCCTGAAGGGGCAAGGAGCAGCTGTGTACAGGCAGGACTGGGTGTGGGGGGATGTGACCAGAAGCTAGTCCTTCTGCTCCCATTGAGAGCAGCTGCTTTGTCCTCAGTTGTGTGTTTAATTTACACAGAACAAGGTCACAGGTCAGACCTGAGATCCTGGTCACAGCGGGAATAATCTTCGTTACCAATCCACTGTCCTTGGAAAATAACTTCTTCGAAAGCTGCGGTTGGTAAAGAAAGAATTTGCATTGGTCAGACCACACTTGGAGCCCCGCGCACAGTTCTGGTCTCCATATTATAAAATGGGTATCGAGGCACTGGAGAGGGAGCAAGAAAAGATTTACAAGGAAGATACCAGACCTGAGAGGTTGTACTTAGCAAGAAGGATTGAACAGGCTGCCGTTTTTTTCTCTAGAAAAGAGAAAGCTGAGGGGTGACCTGATCGAGGTCTTTAAGATGATGAAAGGATTTGATAGGTTGACATAGAGAAGATGGTTGCACTTTGTGGGCACGACCTGAACTAGGGGCCATAAATATAAGATAGTTGCCAATCAATCCAATAAGGAATTTGGGAGGAACTTCTTTACTCAGAGAGTGGTGAGAATGTGGAACTCGCTACCACAGGAAGTAGTTCATAGAATCATAGAAATTTACAGCACGGTAGGAGGCCATTTCGGCCCATTGTGTCCGCTCCGGCCGACCAAGAGCTATCCAGCCTAATCCTACTTTCCAGCTCTTGGTCCGTAGCCCTGTAGGTTACGGCACTTTAAGTATCTTTTAAATGTGATGAGGGTTTCTGCCTCTACCACCCTTTCAGGCAGTGAGTTCCAGACCCCCAACACCCTCTGGGTGAAGAAATTTCCCCTCAAATCTCCATCATACCTCCTACCAATTATTTTAAATCTATGCCCCCTGGTTGTTCACTCCTCTGCCAAGGGAAACAGGTTCTTCCTATCCACTCTATCCAGGCCCCTCATAATTTTATACACCTCAATAATGTCTCCCCTTAGCCTCCTCTGTTCCAAAGTAAACAGACCCAGCATCTCCAATCTTTCCTCAGCCAAAATTCTCCAGTCCAGGCAACATTCTTGGAAATCTCCTCTGCACCCTTTCCAGTGCAATCACATCTTTCCTGTAATGTGGTGACCAGAACTGCAAACAGTACTCCAGCTGTGGCCTAACCAGTGTTTTACACAGTTCAAGCATAACCTCCTTGCTCTTGTATTCCATGCCTCGACTTATAAAGGCAAGTATTCCATATGCCTTCTTAACCACCTTATCTACCTGGCCTGCTACCTTCAGGGATCTGTGGACCAGCACTCCAAGGTCCTCTACACTTTTCTGTGTTGTGCCATTTAATGTGTATTCACTTGCCTTGTTAGACCTCCACAAATGCATTACCTCACCCTTATCCAGATTGAATTCCATTTGCCACTGTTCTGCCCACCTGACCCCAGTACATTGATATCTTCCTGCAGTCTGCAGCTTTCTTCATTATCAACCACACAGCCTATTTTAGTGTCAACTGCAAACTTCTTAATCATACCCACAATATTTAAGTCCAAGTCATTGATATATACCACAAAAAGCAACGGGCCCAGCACTGAGCCCTGCGGAACCCCACTAGATATAGTCTTCCAGTCACAAAAACACCCATCAACCATTACCCTTTGCTTCCTGCCTCCTAGACAATTTTGGATCCCACTTGCCACTTTGCCCTGGATCTCATGGGCTATTACTTTCATGACCAGTCTGCCATGTGGGACCTTATCAAAAGCTTTGCTAAAATCCATATACACTACATCGTACACACTGCCCTCATCGACCCTCCTGGTTACTTCCTCGAAAAATTCAATGAAGTTAATCAAACACGACCTTCCCTTGACAAATCCATGCTGACTGTCCTTGATTAATCCATGTCTTTCCAAATGAAGATTTATCCTGTCCCTCAGGACTTTTTCCAATAATTTTTCCACCACCAAGGTTAAGCTGACTGGCCTATAATTACACGGTCTATCCCTTTCTCCCTTTTTAAACAAAGATACAACATTTGCAGTCCTCCAGTCCTCTGGCATCACATCTGTAGCCAGAGAGGATTGGAAAATGATGGTCAGAGCCTCTGCTATTTCCTCTTTTGCTTCTCTTAACTGCCTGAGCTACACTTCAGGCAAAAAACAAAAAGGGCCACTTTAAAGCAAAATTCTAAAGGGTCTAAGTGTGTTAAAAAGGCAAGCCTGAAGGCTCTGTGCCTCAATGCGAGGAGTATTCGGAATAAAGTGGACGAATTAACTGTGCAGATAACAGTTAATGTATACGATGTGGTTGGCATCACGGAGACATGGCTCCAGGATGATCAAGGCTGGGAACTCAACATCCAAGAGTATTCAACATTTAGGAAGGATAGACAGAAAGGAAAAGGAGGCAGGATGGCATTGCTGGTTAAAGAGGAAATTAATGCAATTGTAAAGAAAGACATTAGCTTGGATGATGTGGAATCGGTATGGGTGGAGCTACGGAACACCAAGGGGCAGAAAACTCTAGTGGGAGTTGTGTACAGACCTCCAAACAGTAGTAGTGATGTTGCGGAGGGCATCAAACAGGAAATTAGGGGTGCATGCAATAAAGGTGCAGCAGTTATCATGGGTGACTTTAATATGCACATAGATTGGGCTAACCAAACTGGAAACAATACGGTGGAGGAGGATTTCCTGGAGTGCATAAGGGATGGTTTTCTAGACCAATATGTCGAGGAACCAACTAGGGGTGAGGCCATCTTAGACTGGGTGTTGTGTAATGAGAGAGGATTAATAAGCAATCTCGTTGTGCGAGGCCCCTTGGGGAAGAGTGACCATAATATGGTGGAATTCTACATTAGGATGGAGAATGAAACAGTTAATTCAGAGACCATGGTCCAGAACTTAAAGAAGGGTAACTTTGAAGGTATGAGGCGTGAATTGGCTAGGATAGATTGGCGAATGATACTTAAGGGGTTGACAGTGGATGGGCAATGGCAGACATTTAGAGACCGCATGGATGAAATACAACAATTGCACATTCCTGTCTGGCATAAAAATAAAAATGGGAAGGTGGCTCAACCGTGGCTATCAAGGGAAATCAGGGATAGTATTAAAGCCAAGGAAGTGGCATACAAATTGGCCAGAAATAGCAGCGAACCTGGGGACTGGGAGAAATGTAGAACTCAGCAGCGGAGGACAAAGGGTTTGATTAGGGCAGGGAAAATAGAGTACGAGAGGAAGCTTGCAGGGAACATTAAAATGGATTGCAAAAGCTTCTATAGATATGTAAAGAGAAAAAGGTTAGTAAAGACAAACGTAGGTCCCCTGCAGTCAGAATCAGGGGAAGTCATAACTGGGAACAAAGAAATGGCAGACCAATTGAACAAGTACTTTGGTTCGGTATTCACTAAGGAGGACACAAACAACCTTCCGGATATAAAAGGGGTCAGGGGGTCTAGTATGAAGGAGGAACTGAGGGAAATCCTTATTAGTCGGGAAATTGTGTTGGGGAAATTGATGGGATTGAAGGCCGATAAATCCCCAGGGCCTGATGGTCTGCATCCCAGAGTACTTAAGGAGGTGGCCTTGGAAATAGTGGATGCACTGACAGTCATTTTCCAACATTCCATAGACTCTGGATCAGTTCCTATGGAGTGGAGGGTAGCCAATGTAACCCCACTTTTTAAAAAAGGAGGGAGAGAGAAAACAGGGAATTATAGACTGGTCAGCCTGACATCGGTAGTGGGTAAAATGATGGAATCAATTATGAAGGATGTCATAGCAGCGCATTTGGAAAGAGGTGACATGATAGGTCCAAGTCAGCATGGATTTGTGAAAGGGAAATCATGCTTGACAAATCTTCTGGAATTTTTTGAGGATGTTTCCAGTAGAGTGGACAAGGGAGAACCAATTGATGTGGTGTATTTGGACTTTCAGAAGGCCTTCGACAAGGTCCCACACAAGAGATTAATGTGCAAAGTTAAAGCACATGGAATTGGGGGTAGTGTGGTGACGTGGATTGAGAACTGGTTGGCAGACAGGAAGCAAAGAGTAGGAGTAAATGGGTACTTTTCAGAATGGCAGGCAGTGACTAGTGGGGTACCGCAAGGTTCTGTGCTGGGGCCCCAGCTGTTTACATTGTACATTAATGATTTAGACGAGGGGATTAAATGTAGTATCTCCAAATTTGCGGATGACACTAAGTTGGGTGGCAGTGTGAGCTGTGAGGAGGATGCTATGAGGCTGCAGAGTGACTTGGATAGGTTAGGTGAATGGGCAAATGCATGGCAGATGAAGTATAATGTGGATAAATGTGAGGTTATCCACTTTGGTGGTAAAAACAGAGAGACAGACTATTATCTGAATGGTGACAGATTAGGAAAAGGGGAGGTGCAATGAGACCTGGGTGTCATGGTACATCAGTCATTGAAGGTTGGCATGCAGGTACAGCAGGCGGTTAAGAAAGCAAATGGCATGTTGGCCTTCATAGCGAGGGGATTTGAGTACAGGGGCAGGGAGGTGTTACTACAGTTGTACAGGGCCTTGGTGAGGCCACACCTGGAGTATTGTGTACAGTTTTGGTCTCCTAACTTGAGGAAGGACATTCTTGCTATTGAGGGAGTGCAGCGAAGGTTCACTAGACTGATTCCCGGGATGGCGGGACTGACATATCAAGAAAGACTGGATCAACTGGGCTTGTATTCACTGGAGTTCAGACGAATAAGAGGGGATCACATAGAAACGTTTAAGACTCTGACGGGTTTAGACAGGTTAGATGCAGGAACAATGTTCCCAATGTTGGGGAAGTCCAGAACCAGGGGTCACAATCTAAGGATAAGGGGTAAGCCATTTAGGACCGAGATGAGGAGAAACATCTTCACCCAGAGAGTGGTGAATCTGTGGAATTCTCTACCACAGAAAGTTGTTGAGGCCAATTCACTAAATATATTCAAAAAGGAGTTAGATGTAGTCCTTACTACTAGGTGGATCAAGGGGTATGGCGAGAAAGCAGGAATGGGGTACTGAAGTTGCATGTTTAGCCATGAACTCATTGAATGGCGGTGCAGGCTAGAAGGGCCGAATGGCCTATTCCTGCACCTATTTTCTATGTTTCTATGTTTCTATGCGGATCTGGGGATTTATCCACTTTCAAAGCTGCTAAGCCCCTTAATAATTTCTCTCACTATGTTTATCTCATCTAATATTTCACACTCCTCCTCCCTCATTGCAAAGTCTGCATCGCCCCTGTCTTTTGTGAAAACGGATGCAAAGTATTCATTAAGAATCCTACCTATGTCTTCCGCCTCCACACACAGATTTTCTTTATAGTCTCTAATAGGCCCCACTCTTTCTCTAGTTATCCTCTTGCTCTTAAATGTATTATTAAAACATCTTTGTGTTTTCCCTGATTTTACTTGCCAACATTCTTTCATGCTCTCGCTTTGCTTTCCTGCTGAGGTGAACAGGATGCATTTATGGGAAAGTTGCAGAAGAACGAGGGAGAAAGGAACAGGAGGATGTGTTGATGGGGTGAGATGAATCGGGGTGGGAGGAGGCTGGTGTGGAGCATTAACCCTGGTGTGGACCGGTTGGGCCGGATGGCCTGTTTCTGGGCTGTAGATTCGATGTAATACCTGCCTATATCAGGTCACCTCTCGGACACTTTCTTTCCAGGTGTAAACCCAAGGTTTTGCAATCTATTCTCGCATCTCAGACCCCCGACACCAGGGAGCAGTCCCGTGCCTCTTCTCCAAACGGCCCCAGTCCTCAGTCTCTCTTTTGTATCTCAGCAACCAGAACTGATGCGTTACTCCAGGTGTAGTGTGGCCAGAGCACTGTGCAGATGGATCATGACTCCTGGCTTGTATTGAACTGCCCGACCATATAGTTCACAATCTATCGGCTTTGTTAGTTGCTGATTAGCATTGGTTGGACATGTTTAGCATCAAGTCCGCTCGATTCTTTGGTCTCTTTCCACTATATTTACATCCTTAGTTATTTTCATGGATGTAGTGTATTTGCCTCATGGGTTCTTTGCTGAAGAATTCATAACAACACATTGCTATGAAGAACTAGTTGGTTTATTAGCAAAGGTTTAACAATCACATGACACATTACCAGTTCATGGTTTGGTCCAATTTTGGCCTCCGTATTTAAGGAAGGATATACTTGCATTGGAGGCTGTTCAGAGAAGGTTCACTAGATTGATTTCGGAGATGAGGGGGTTGACTTATGAAGGTAGGTTGAGTACATTGGGCTTATACACATTGGAGTTCAGAAAAATGAGAGGGGATCGTATTGAAACTTATAAGATAATGAGGTGGCTCGACAAGGTGGATGCAGAGAGGATATTTCCATTCATAGGGGAAACTAAAACTAGGGGATATAGGGCTGAACTTCCACTTTTTTTGCATGCTTAATGCCCACTTAACACCCATATTGCTACTGAAATGATGTGTAACACCCATATATCACCCTTTTGGCACAAAATGGAAACTGGTGGGCATTTTTCAGAAACTTATCGGCGAGCGTTACTTTCCCCATGTGCTTAACGGCGGGAAAAAATATTACCACCCGCCTACTTTTTTGGGACGGAATCAGCAGAATAGACAAATTCAACGCCCATATTATCACCCAGCGTTACTTTCCGCATGGATTTAATGCCGAGATTCAATATTAACGCCCGCCCACCTTTTTTTGTCATAAAGAGCATATTTACCGAAACTAGCGGCCATGAGATCGCCCAGCGTCAATTTCACCACCTCGCCCACAATATCGCTTGCTCAAAAAACCGCCCAGTAACAGTGGAACTAACCGGAACTAACCCACAGCGTTATGGATGCCATGTTCTACATCACATGTCTCGTCCTTTAAAAGGCTGCTGTGCTTCAAACTCTGCGGAGTGCGAATGTACTCTGCAGGTCGTTGGAGTTGATGTGAACATCTCTACAAACATCTTGACCATACTGTGACCGATTTGAATTGAATAGGTGTCTTCGTTGGGACATTCCTTGTTTGTGACCAATCGGTGGAAAACAGAGAGCTACTGCAATGGGGCCTGTCCTTTCTCACCCTCTCTTGGTGACCAAATACATGCAGCAGACTCGACATCGCCGAAGGGACACTCCATTGCATTATGTGCCCAATGTAAGACGTGACAGGCTGATGAGGAGGACCAGACGTTACAGCCCCCCCCGCAAGTACAAGGAGAAACATTCTTACCTCGGCTTACCCGACACCACCTGTCTTCGGAGACTGCGCTTCCACAAAGAGGTTATCACTGAGGTATGCCAGCTGATGAGTGTGGTGTATGTAGCACACAAATCACTGACTCCACACGGTCTGGTGTTAATCTAACTGCTGTGACCATCGTCCTTTATTGTTCAGCTCCAGAGTGCCTCTCAGGTGTGGTGGTCAGCCTTATATTGCGCCTGTTGCAGGCACTTCCAGGATTCCCACCACAGCGCCCTCTGTGGTGTACCATTGTGCTTATATTACATTTAAGGTACCAGGATGATACACACATCAATACATAACGTCTCACTTCCCCCCCAGTCCCTAAGCCGTTGCCGGGGATCTCGACCTTGTTTGTCCAACGGAAGGCAGGTAGGTATAGACAGTGCGTTAGTATGGTACATGTTATCTGGTACATTAACTAGTTATTGACTGGTAACAGATCCCTGATTTCCTTGTTAGCCCTTATCATTAATTGTACTTCATATCCATTATTTTACACAAATACAGTGGCCATTCAGCATTAAAATATTAATTCTTATTATAAATCCCCCATCTCACATTAACATAGCTCATTTTAGACTCGCTCTTACAGAAGTCCTTTGTGGGGACCACCACATGGTAAGGCCCTTTTAAGACTCCCGGCTGCATTTCCTTTTTAAGGCGCCATCTTTGATGCAGGAGGATTCCACGAGGCTTCTCCTTGGGCGCCGCCATCTTTGATGCTCTGCTGCTCTGGACACGATGCCGCCGCAATCTTGCTCTCCGCCGCTCCGGATGCTCCGCTCCCCTCCGCTGCCACCTGACTTGCCGCCTCTCCTGTGGCCGTCGTCGTCGCTTCTCCAGCGGTCACCATAGCGGCCTCCCCTGCAGCCGTCGTGGCCTCCGACCTCCAGCTGCTGCCGCTGCCTGACTCTCCCTCTGCATGGGCCCCTCCGATCCGCCGGCCATCCTGGATCCCTCGCACCTCGCCGGCTCCCCCCCCCCACTAGGCCCCTCTGTGCAGGGCTGCTTACCTGTGGGGGCTGGGGCTGCAGGGTCTCTGTGTGAGGTCTGGGCCTGGGGCTTACCTGTGGGGGCTGGGGCTGCAGGGTCTCTGTGTGAGGTCTGGGCCTGGGGCTTACCTGTGGGGGCTGGGGCTGCAGGGTCTCTGTGTGAGGCCCGGGCCTGGGACTTGCCTGTGGGGGCTGAGGCTGCAGGATCTCTGTGTGAGGTCCGGGCCTGGGGCTTACCTGTGGGGGCTGGGGCTGCAGGGTCTCTGTGTGAGGCCCGGGCCTGGGACTTGCCTGTGGGGGCTGAGGCTGCAGGATCTCTGTGTGAGGCCCGGGCCTGGGGCTTGCCTGTGGGGGCTGGGGCTGCAGGGTCTCTGTGCGAGGCCCGGGCCTGGGGCTTGCCTGTGGGGGCTGAGGCTGCAGGATCTCTGTGTGAGGCCCGGGCCTGGGACTTGCCTGTGGGGGCTGAGGCTGCAGGATCTCTGTGTGAGGCCCGGGCCTGGGGCTTGCCTGTGGGGGCTGAGGCTGCAGGATCTCTGTGTGAGGTCCGGGCCTGGGGCTTGCCTGTGGGGGCTGAGGCTGCAGGATCTCTGTGTGAGGTCTGGGCCTGGGGCTTGCCTGTGGGGGCTGGGGCTGCAGGGTCTCTGTGTGAGGTCCGGGGCTGGGACTTGCCTGTGGGGGCTGAGGCTGCAGGATCTCTGTGTGAGGTCTGGGCCTGGGGCTTGCCTGTGGGGGCTGGGGCTGCAGGATCTCGGTGTGAGGTCCGGGCCTGGGGCTTGCCTGTGGGGGGGTTGAGGCTGCAGCTCCAGCTCGGTCGGCGCTGCTCTCTGGGGACTCGGGGCACGGCAGCACCCCGGGGAGCAGCAGCCTGTGGACTGGTGAAGTCTTCCCAGCTCCCACGGACCGTCCCCATCCACCTCCGGCCGAGGAGTGTCGGCCCATCGCCTGCAACGACCCACAAAGGTAAAGCGGGCATCTCGTCCCCGTGGGATACCTGCACCATCGCTCTGCCAAGAACAGGTATCAGTTCCCTGGTGTAGGTACGCAGCTTTGCCGTGACCGGGACCAGCTCGGGTCGTGCAGCTGGGTTAATCCACAGTTTATCAAAAGTTCTCCGACTCATCAACGACGGACCCGAGCCCGTGTCCACTTCCATACTCACAGGGACTCTGTTGATTTTTACTTCCCTTATCACTGGGGGCGAATCGTCGGTACACGTGTACAGTCCAAGCACCTCATCATCTTCTGCCTGCTCCTCGCTGAACAGTGGATCATCCCCCATCTCCTCAGCCACATGGTGAGTCCGATTTCTTTTACACATACGCTGAAGGTGGCCTTTAACGTGGCAGGTATTGCACGTGTACTCCGCAAACCTGCACCGGTGAGCCCCATGGCTTCCTCCACAATGCCAGCATGGTGCTGCTTGATTGGCCCCCCTCGGTGGACTCTGAGTTCCAGGATCCCGAGGTCCGTGCTCTCTGCCCCGGGCAGAGCCACGTTCTGCAGTTTTGTCCGTGGTGGGCGCTATCCTGTGGACAGTGCCTGCCGGGTTCGAGACTGTGTGGATTATTTGCTTGGTGCTGCAAGTCGAGGTCATATGTGCCCGGCTGATGGCGATGGCCTTTGTCAGAGTGAGTGTGGGTTCCGTGGCCAGCAGCTTGTGAAGGAGGCCCTCGTGGCCAATCCCCATAACGAAAACGTCCCGCAAAGCCTCGTCAAGGTGTGCGCCAAAATCACACAGCGCCGCGAGTCTCCTGAGGTCCGCAGCATATTTGGTGACATCCTGGCCCTTGGGTCTGCAGTGATGGTAAAATTTGTATCTGGCCGTGAGGATGCTCTTCTTCGGTTTCAACTGGTCACGAATGAGTTCAGTCAGCTCCTCGTATGACTTGTCCCTGGCTCTCCCGGGTGCCAGCAAATCCCTGACGAGACAGTAAACCTCATCTCCACAACTGGAGAGCAATATCGCCTTACGCTTCTCTGTCATTGCGTCCGTGTCCTCCGTCAGGTCGTTTGCTGTGAAGTAGTACTCGAGCCTTTCCGTAAAGGCCTCCCAATCATTGCCCACGGTAAAATCCTTTAGTGAGCCCAGAGTAGCCATGGTTGCGTGGAGTTCGTCCGCTTCCTAGTCGCCAATGTGGTGTATGTAGCACACAAATCACTGACTCCACACGGTCTGGTGTAAGTCTAACTGCTGTGACCTTCGTCCTTTATTGAACAGCCTCAGAGTGACTCTCAGGTGTGGTGGTCAGCCTTTTATATTGCCTGTTGCAGGTACTTTCAGGTTTCCCACCATACACATCAATACATAACATCACATTTCCCCCCCCCACCAGGACGCAGGACGACGATACACACATTAATACATAACAATGAGGACAGACCTGCAGCCTCCCAGCACCATCGGTACTGCACTGTCCGTCGAGGTCAAAGTCACCGCAGCACTGTCGTTCTATGCCTCGGGTTCTTTTCAAGCCACAGCTGGCGACATTTGCGGACTTTCTCAGCATGCCACACATCGCTGCATTAGACAGGTCACTGAAGCCCTGTAAGCACGCAGGAGGGACTTGATCAGCTTCCCTATGACCAGGGAGGCACAGAGTGAGAGGGCTCTAGGATTCTCCAGAATTGCAAACTTCCCCAAGGTGCAGGGAGCAATAGACTGTACGCACATCGCGATGCGGGCACCTTTTCAGGATGCTGAGGTTTTCAGGAACCGCAAGGGATTCCACTCCCTGAATGTCCAGCTGGTTGTCGACCACCAGCAAATTATACTGGCAGTGAATGCTCAATTTCCGGGCAGCATCCATGATGCGCACATCCTGCGTGAGAGCACTGTATCTGACTTGTTTAACAATGAGCCACAAGGTCAATGCTGGATGCTTGGTGACAAAGGATATGGCCTCGCCACCTGGCTGATGACCCCTCTGCATGACCACCCACACCGAAGCTGAGAGGCGATAAAATGAGAGCCACAGATCAACTCGCAATACCGTGGAGAAAATCATTGGAGTGCTGAAGCAGCGCTTTAGATGACTGGACGTATTTACCGAGGCGTATGAAAGCACGGGCCTTACGCTAAACATTAGTAAGACAAAGGTCCTCCACCAGCCTGTCCTCGCCGCACAGCACTGGCCCCCAAACATCAAGATCCACGGTGTGGCCCTGGACAACGTGGACCAGTTCCCCTATCTCGGGAGCCTCCTATCAACAAGAGCAGGCATTGATGATGAGATCCAACACTGCCTCCAGCTCACCAATGCAGCCTTCGGCCGCCTGAGGAAAAGACTATTTGAAGATCAGTCCCTCAAAACTTTCACCAAGCTCATGGTCTACAGGGCCATAGTAATACCCGCCCTCCTGTATGGTTCTGAGACGTAGACCATGTACAGTAGATACTTCAAATCGTTGGAGAAATACCACCAGCGATGTCTCCACAAGATCCTGCAAACCCCCTGGGAGGACAGACGCACCAACATTAGCATCCTCGACCAGGCCAACATCCCCAGCATCGAAGCACTGACCACACTTGATCAGCTCCGCTGGACAGGCCACATAGTTCGCATGCCAGACACGAGACTCCCAAAGCAAGCGCTCTACTCGGAACTCGTTCACGGCAAACGAGCCAAAGGCGGGCAGAGGAAACGTTACACGGACACCTTCAAAGCCTCCCTGATAAAGTGTGACATCCCCACTGACACCTGGGAGGCCTTGGCCATAGACCGCCCTAAGTGGAGGAAGTGCATTCAGGAGGGCGCTGAGCTCAAGTATCGTCGCCGAGAGCATGCAGAAATCCAGCGCAGGCAGCGGAAAGAGCGTGCGGCAAACCAGGCTCCCTGCCCACCCTTTCCCTCAACGTCTAACTGTCCGACCTGTGACAGAGACTCTGGTTCTCGTATTGGACTGTACAACCACCTAAGAACTCATGCTAAGAGTGGAAGCAAGTCTTCCTCGATTCCGGGGGACTGCCTATGATGATGAGACGCCTGGGCCACTCAGGAGGTGAGCTTCAATACCACCCTGAGCAGGTAGCTAAATTCATGGTGGTGTGCTCCATGCTGCACAACTTGGCTATCAGGTTGGGACAAGAATTACCTGATGAGTCTGACAGTCCACCTCAGCAGAGAGAGGAAGAGGAGGATGAGGAGGCGGATGCTGACATCGGCCCAGACAATCAGGCTGACGCTGAAGCTATGCCCCCGTCCCACATGAAAGGGCCCATGGTGGCATGATAGCTGCAGGAGCCATACGTCAGGAGCTCATCAATGATCGCTTTGTCTGAAAGAATGTTGGTGTTATTTACAAGGCTGACACACTGCTGGGTGTGCAGGTCATACATCAATGGTGGGCATCACCTTGGTGACAGTTAAAGTTTAAGTTGATTGAAGTTAAGTGTGATTATATCCTTTGATGTAAAGTAAGTGTTTGCTAGTGCTGTTGGGGAGGGGTTAAACTAATATGGCAGGGGGATGGGAACTTATGCAGGGAGACAGAGGGAAGTAGAATGGGGGCAGAAGCAAAAGATAGAAAGAAGAAAAGTAAAAGTGGAGTCAGAGAAACCAAGGCAAAAAGGGCCACATTACAGCAAAGTTCTAAAGGGGCAAAGTATGTTAAAAAGATAAGCCTGAAGGCTCTGTGCCTCAATGCGAGGAGTATTCGTAATAATGTGGACGAATTAACTGCACAGGCAGCAATTAATGAATATGATGTAATTGGGATCACGGATACATGGCTCCAGGGTGACCAAGGCTGGGAACTCAACATCCAGGGCTATTCAACATTCAGGAAGAATAGACAGAAAGGAAAAGGAGGTGGGGTAGCGTTACTGGTTAAAGAGGAAATTAACGCAATAGTAAGGAAGGACATTAGCTTGGATGATGTGGAATCGGTATGGGTGGAGCTACGGAATACCAAAGAGCAGAAAATGCTAGTGGGAGTTGTGTACAGACCACCAAACAGTAGTAGTGAGGTTGGGAACAGCATCAATCAAGAAATTAGGGATGCGTGCAATAAAGTTACAGCAGTTATCATGGGCGACTTTAATCTACATATTGATTGGGTTAACCAAACTGGTAGCAATGCGGTGGAGGGGGATTGCCTGGAGTGTATTAGGGATGGTTTTCTAGACCAATATGTCGAGGAACCAAAGGGCTGGCCATCCTAGACTGGGTGATGTGTAATGAGAAAGGACTAATTAGCAATCTTGTTGTGCGAGGCCCCTTGGGGAAGAGTGACCATAATATGGTAGAATTCTTTATTAAGATGGAGAATGACACAGTTAATTCAGAGACTAGGGTCCTGACCTTAAGCAAAGGTAACTTCGATGGTATGAGACGTGAATTGGCTAGAATAGACTGGCGAGTGATACTTAAAGGGTTGACAGTGGATAGGCAATGGCAAACATTTAAAGATCACATGAATGAACTTCAACAATTGTACATTCCTGTCTGGAGTAAAAATAAAATGGGGAAGGTGGCTCAACCGTGGCTAACAAGGGAAATTAAGAATAGTGTTAAATCCAAGGAAGAGGCATATAAATTGGCCAGATAAAGCAGCAAACCTGAGGACTGGGAGAATTTTATAACACAGCAGAGGAGGACAAAGGGTTTAATTAGGAGGGGGAAAATAGAGTATGAGAGGTAGCTTGCTGGGAACATAAAAACTAACTGCAAAAGCTTCTATAAATATGTGAAGAGAAAAAGATTAGTGAAGACAAACGTAGGTCCCTTGCAGTCAGATTCAGGTGAATTTATAATGGGGAACAAAGAAATGGTAGACCAGTTAAACAAATACTTTGGTTCTGTCTTCACAAAGGAAGACACAAATATCCTTCCGGAAATACTAAGGGACCGAGGGTCGAGTGAAAAGGAGGAACTGAAGGATATCCTTTTAAGGCGGGAAATTGTGTTAGAGAAATTGATGGGATTGAAGGCCGATAAATCCCCGGGGCCTGATAGTCTGCATCCCAGAGTACTTAAGGAAATAGTGGATGCATTGGTGATCATTTTCCAACAGTCTATCGACTCTGGATCGGTTCCTATGGACTGGAGGGTAGCTAATGTAACACCACTTTTTAAGAAAGGAGGAAGAGAGAAAACGGCTAATTATAGACCGGTTAGCCTGACATCAGTAATGGGGAAAATGTTGGAATCAATTATTAAAGATGTAATAGCAGCGCATTTGGAAAGCAGTGACAGGATCGGTCCAAGTCAACATGGATTTATGAAGGGGAAATCATGCTTGACAAATCTTCTAGAATTTTTGAGGATGTAACTGGTAGAGTGGACAAGGGTGAACCAGTGGATGTGGTGTATTTGGACTTTCAAAAGGCTTTGACAAAGTCCCACACAAGAGATTGGTGTGCAAAACTAAAGCAGATGGTATTGGGGGTAATGCACTGACGTGGATAGAGAACTGGTTGGCAGACAGGAAGCAGAGAGTCGGGATAAACAGGTCCTTTTCAGAATGGCAGGCAGTTACTAGTGGGATGCCACAGGGCTCAGTGCTGGGACCCCAGCTTTTTCAATATACATTAATGATTTGGATGAGGGAATTGAGCGTAATATCTCCAAGTTTGCAGATGACACTAAGCTGGGTGGCGGTGTGAGCTGTGAGGGGGACACTAAGAGGCCGCAGGGTGACTTGGACAGGTTAGGTGAGTGGGCAAATGCATGGCAGATGCAGTATAATGTGGATAAATGTGAGGTTATCCACTTTGGTGGCAAAAATACAAAGGCAGAATATTATCTGAATGGCGGCAGATTAGGAAAAGGGGAGGTGCAACGAGACCTGGGAGTCATGGTATATCAGTCATTGAAAGTTGGCATGTAGGTACAGCAGGCGGTGAAGAAGGCAAATGGTATGTTGGCCTTCATAGCGAGGGGATTTGAGTATAGCAGCAGGGAGGCCTCACCTGGTATATTGTGTTCAGTTTTGGTCTCCTAGTCTGAGGAAGGACCTTCTTGCTATTGAGGGAGTGCAGCGAAGGTTCACCAGACTGATTCCCGGGATGGCAGGACTGATATATGAGGAGAGACTGGATAGACTGGGCCTGTATTCACTGGAGTTTAGAAGGATGAGTGGGGATCTCATAGAAACATTTAAAATTCTGATGGTACTGGACAGGTTAGATGCAGGAAGAATGTTCCCGATGTTGGGGAAGTCCAGAACCAGGGGACACAGTCGTAGGATAAGGGGAAGGCCATTTAGGACTGAGATGAGGAGAAACTGCTTCACTCAGAGTTGTTAACCTGTGGAATTCTCTACCACAGAGAGTTGTTGATGCCAGTTCATTGGATATATTCAAGAGGGAGTTAGATATGGCCCTTACGGCTAAAGGGATCAAGGGGTATGGAGAAAAAGCAGGAAAGGGGTGAATGATCAGCCATGATCTTATTGAATGCATTTGCAGGCTGGAAGGGCTGAATGGCCTACTCCTGCACATTTTTTCTATGTTTCTATGAATCACCAGTGTGTAATGATGCAACTATCTGAGCCATTGTGCTACAAGGTTTTGTTAAATAAAAAACTTTTAAATCGAACATTAGTATGAAATCATCAGTATTTCTGTACAAACCAACCCTCCCCCACCCCACCCTCCCGCTTCTCCATCCCACCTCTACCTCTTTCCCTCCTGACTCCAAACGCTGCTTGGACGGATACAGGAGAGGACGGTCCCGAGGTGGGAATGTACCCTGAGCCAGAAGCAAGATGTTGCTGCTGGCTCTCGTGTGATTGGAAAGGGGGATAAAGCACCTTGGGGTGCAGTGCCATGCTCTGGGAGCACTGGGAGCCCTCTGACACCAGTGTTCCTGGCTACCAGCTCCAGGGCATCCACCATCCCTTCCATGTTATATTTTATTTATTGGACAAAATCTCAGCGCCAACTATGTTCTTGGTGCTTAGTGGGCTTTTTGCTGCTGGTGAATCTCCCTCGTGCCTCCCACAACAGCCAGACAAGCACACACCACACCCACACACGCTTTCAGTCCCTTTGAGCTCCCTCTCTCTCTGTCTCCTCTTCTGCGCATGTCATGATGACCCTTGACCTCTTGAATTGCGTGAATCGAGCGTTGTCATGCCGTTGCTGAGGACTGTGACACTTTATGGCAGAAGGTCAAAAAAATTAACGCTACTGCCCATGTGATATTGCTCGCGGTTATGCCCATTTTCAAAAATGGAAACTAGGTGTTTTGAGAATGGACGAGAAGCCGGCGATCTGAAAACCCTTTTTTAACGCCCACAAAGGAAATAACGCCCATTTTGGCCGATAAACACAAAAGAGCAGGTTCTAGCCCATAGTCTTAGAATAAGGGGTCGCCCATTTTAAGCTGAGATGAGGAGAAATTTCTTCTCTCAGAGAGTTGTAAATCTGTGGAATTCTCTGCCTCAGAGAGCTGTGGAGGCTGGGTCATTGAATATATTTAAGGTGGAGATACACAGATTTTTGAGCGATAAGGGAGTGAAGGGTTATGGGGAGTGGGCGGGGAGTGAGCAGCCATGATCTGATTGAACGGCGGAGCGGGCTCGAGGGGCCAAATGGCCAACTCCTGCTCCTATTTCTTATGTTCATCCACCAGGCTCACAACCACCTACCTCATCGTGGATCCCCCGAATCCAACTGGCTGGGGTTTTATTGAGTCTTGTGAACATCACGTGACTGGCTAAGCCACTCCCAACTCAACAGCTCAACGAACCAGTGAGCATGCTCACAGGTACATACATTACAATGGAGTATGTGTGCTGCTTATTATTTCCACCTTATGTTGCAGTACTTGTCTGCATTACATTTAATTTGCTATCTGTCTGCCCAGATACTGTCCAACTCACTCTAATCTTTGACCTGATTTTGACCTTTCAACTTGCATTATCAGCAAATGTGACCATAGAATTATCGAATCGTACGATGCTTACAGCACGGAAGAAGGCCATTCAGCCCATCGAACCCATGCTGACTCTAAACTAGTCCCACTCTCCCGTCCTTTCCCCATAACCCTGCAAATTCTATTCCTTCAGATACTTATCCAACTCCCTTTTGAAAGATAAGATTGAGTCTGCCTCCACCACCCCTTCAGGCAGCGCATCCCGGATCCTAACCACTCGCTGTGTAAAAAAAGTTTTTCCTAACGTCGCCTTTGGTTCTTTTGCCAATCACCTTAAGTCTCATGCCCTCTGATTCTCGACCCTTCTGCCAATGGGAACACTCTGGGAGGAGCTCTTCAGCCACTGGGAGAAGATGATTGAGGAGGATTCTTGCGATGACTTTCCCTGTGGCAGACAGCAGGGAACCTCCTCTGTCATTACCGCAATCGGACTTGTCGCCCTTCTCGAAGATGGTCACGATTACGGCGTCTCTGAGATCCCCTGCTCTCCTCCTTCCAAATAAGAAAAATGAGAAGTGAGCACTGAGAAATAAGAGAAATGAACGCTGGAGAAATACCACCAGCGCTGCCTCCGCAAGATCCTGCAAATCCCCTGGGAGGGCAGACGCACCAACATCAGTGTTCTCGCTCAGGCCGACATCCCCAGCATCGAAGCATTGACCACACTCGACCAGCTCCGATGGGCGGGCCACATTGTCCGCATGACCGATACTAGACTCCCAAAGCAAGGGCTCTACTCGGAACTCCGACACGGCAAGCGAGCCCCAGGTGGGCAGAGAAAACACTTCAAGGACACCCTCAAAGCCTCCTTGATAAAGTGCAACATCCCCACCGGCATCTGGGAATCCCCGGCCCAAGACTGCTCAAAATGGAGGAGAAGCATCCGGGAGGCGCCGAAGACTTTCCTGAGACTCTTCGCCGGGAGCACGCGGAAGCCAAGCGCAAACAACGGCAGGAGCGCGCAACAACCCAAGCCCCCCACCCACCTGTCCCTCCGACCACCGCCTGCCCCACCTGTGACAGAGACAGTAGGTCCCACATCAGACTCATCAGTCACCTGAGAACTAGTCATCCTCAACTCCGAGGGACTGCCTAAGAAGAATGGGAACATTTTCTCTCTATCTACTCTGTCCAGACCACTTTGCATTGAGTTTCGAACCCGAGATCATTGATCTAGGTGAGAAACACTGGTGCCAGTACTGGGCCCCAGGCACCCGTCTTGGTACCCGCCCACCCCCCCCCCCCACCTAATTCCGCTAATACCCTTCAACCAGCTTCTTATCCATTGCGAGGGTTTACCCCGAACCCCCACCTTTGCGTTTGACGAATAGCCTTTCATGAAGTGACTTCTGTCCATGATACGCGATGTCACAGGGCTTTCCAATGCCCACTCGGGATGTTAGTTCCTCAAAGAAATTAAGAAGGTTAGTCGGGCATGATGTACCCCTTCCAAATCCTTGTTGGCTACATTTACTAGGTCATTATTATATAGATACTCCTCAACTTTACTGCTGATGTTCGATCCCCTTACCTTGCACAGGACGGAGGTGAGACTGATGGATCTGTCTACTTTATCCTTTTTGAATATGGGCTTTATTCTGCTGTATTTCCAATCTACTGGCACCTCCCCAGTATCCAGTGACTCCCTCAGAATCAGTGCTTCACAAATCTCCTGCTAAGTCATCAAAACAGATTACCTGGTCATTATCTCATTACTGTTCGTGGGAGCTTGCTGTGCGTAAACATGGCTGCCACGTTTCCTACATTACAACAGTGGCTACACTCCAAAAGTACTTTGTTGGCTGTAAAGGGCTTTGGGATGCTGTGAAAGGCGCTATAGAAATGCAAGTCTTTTTAGTTGCTCGCGGCAACTTGATAAATACCATCCATCCCTGATGGTTTGTTTGTTTTGAGCCCTTTAAGCCTGGCTAGGACTTCCAACTCATCAGTATCGAAGTCGCTAATTTTACGTTGGTTTACTCTGTTGGGAGAGGGCACGTTGCTCATATGTGAATTCCCTTGTGAATACTTGGAGCAAGAAGTGATTCGGAATATTGACTATCTTGTGATCTTCATCAGTTTCCTTTCCATTTGTATCTTTAATGGTTCTGACCTTCTCTGATTGCCTTCTTACATAAGAACATAAGAAATAGGAACAGGATTGGCCATATGCTTTGCCATTCAATAAAATCATGGCTGATCTGATCATGGACTCAGCTCCATTTCCCTGCCCGCTCCCCATAACCCCTTATCCCCTTATCGTTTAAGAAACCGTCTGTTTCTGTCTTACTGTTACAGTACTCAAATATTTTTAATATATACATTTAACCTCTGATGTTCTTTTTTCTAAGTCTCACTTTAACCCTTTTAATTAGTTTCTGAACTTTGTATCTCCCAGTAAAACTCTCTGTCCCAAACATGCAAGCATATTGTATCTGTTAACTGAGTTAAACGCCTCAACAATTCTAGTAGATATAAAGAAAGAAAGACTTGCATTTATATAGCACCTTTCATGACCACCGGACGTCTCAAAGTGCTTCACAGCCAATGAAGTACTTTTGGAGTGTAGTCACTGTTGTAATGTGGGAAATGCAGCAGCCAATTTGCGCACAGCAAGCTCCCACACACAGCAATGTGATAATGTCCAGATAATCTGTTTTTTTTGTTATATTGATTGAGGGATAAATATTGTCCAGGACACCAGGGATAACTCCCCTGCTCTTCTTCGATCTTTTACGTCCACCTGAGAGAGCAGACGGGGCCTCGGTTTAACATCTCATCTGAAAGATGTCATCTCCGACAGTGCAGCACTCCCTCAGCATTGCAGTGTCAGCCAAGATTTTTTTTGTGCTCAAGTACCTGGAATGGGACCCACAACCTTCGGACATGGATAAGGACGAATGCATTTTATCATCATAGGCAGTCCCTCGAATGAGGATGACTTGCTTCCATATGTTCACAGATGTTTCGATGTTCCAGTCCTGAACTCCAATTGAGGGGGTGGAAGATGCCTGTGCGTGGATTTTTTTAACGTGTGGTGACTGTTGTACATCAGCCACCACACGGGCTTGACAGAGCTAGGCCTTTATCCAGTGTCTGTCCCACTTGTGACAGAGACTATAATTCCTGTATTGGACTGTTCAGTCACCTGAGAACTCACTTTTGGAGTGGAAGCAAGTCTTCCTCGATTTCGAGGGACTGACTATGATGATGACCAAACGAAATTTGACACTGAGCCACATAAGAAGACATTAGGACAGGTGACCAAAAGTTTGATCGAAGAGGTAGGTTTTAAGGAGCGTCTTAAAGGAGGAGAGAGAGATTGGGGGGAAAGTTCTGAGCTTCGGGCCCAGGCAGCTGAAGACACAGCCGCCAATGACACACATCAATGAATACAGCCCAGCACTGTGGCAGTAGTGTGAGCTTCAGACTGACTGACCAAAGCAGCAAAAAATGGCTCCTCTTTTAAATATTTTATCTGAATTGCTAAAAATTCTTATTCAATCAGAAATGTGAATGGCCATTCCCAGTTTATGGAGTTGCTGTTCATTCACCAGTGACTGCACTGGAATTCATGCGTAGCATTTTCTAAAAGACTTGATGAGGGTGCTCAGTAACTGCAAGTCTTGCTTTCTTCCTGTCTTCGTAATGCATTTAAGTTGTTAAAGCTAGCTACAAGTACTTTAGGCTTTCCGAGCCGTGTGTGTGTGAGAGAGAGAGAGAGAGAGAGAGAGAGACGTGTTGAGAGAGAGAGAGAGAGAGAGAGAGACGTGTTGTGAGAGAGAGAGAGAGAGAGACGTGAGAGAGAGAGAGAGAGACGTGTGAGAGAGAGAGAGAGAGACGTGTGAGAGAGAGAGAGAGAGACGTGTGAGAGAGAGAGAGAGAGACGTGAGAGAGAGAGAGAGACGTGTGAGAGAGAGAGAGAGAGAGACGTGAGAGAGAGAGAGAGACGTGTGAGAGAGAGAGAGAGAGAGAGACGTGTTGTGAGAGAGAGAGAGAGAGAGACGTGAGAGAGAGAGAGAGAGACGTGTGAGAGAGAGAGAGAGAGACGTGTGAGAGAGAGAGAGAGAGATGTGTGAGAGAGAGAGAGAGAGATGTGTGAGAGAGAGAGAGAGAGACGTGTGAGAGAGAGAGAGACGTGTGAGAGAGAGAGAGAGACGTGTGAGAGAGAGAGAGAGAGAGACGTGTGAGAGAGAGAGAGAGAGAGAGAGAGAGACGTGTTGTGAGAGAGAGAGAGAGAGACGTGTTGTGAGAGAGAGAGAGAGACGTGTGAGAGAGAGAGAGAGAGACGTGAGAGAGAGAGAGAGAGAGACGTGAGAGAGAGAGAGAGAGAGAGAGAGACGTGAGAGAGAGAGAGAGAGACGTGTGTGAGAGAGAGAGAGAGAGACGTGTTGCGAGAGAGAGAGAGAGAGAGAGAGACGTGAGAGAGAGAGAGAGAGAGACGTGAGAGAGAGAGAGAGACGTGTGAGAGAGAGAGAGAGACGTGAGAGAGAGAGAGAGACGTGTGAGAGAGAGAGAGAGAGACGTGTGAGAGAGAGAGAGAGAGAGAGAGAGACGTGTTGTGAGAGAGAGAGAGAGAGAGACGTGTTGTGAGAGAGAGAGAGAGAGAGACGTGAGAGAGAGAGAGAGAGAGACGTGTGAGAGAGAGAGAGACGTGAGAGAGAGAGAGAGACGTGTGAGAGAGAGAGAGAGAGACGTGTGAGAGAGAGAGAGAGACGTGAGAGAGAGAGAGAGAGAGACGTGAGAGAGAGAGAGAGAGACGTGAGAGAGAGAGAGAGAGAGAGAGACGTGTGAGAGAGAGAGAGAGAGACGTGTGAGAGAGAGAGAGAGACGTGTTGTGTGAGAGAGAGAGAGAGACGTGTTGTGAGAGAGAGAGAGAGAGACGTGAGAGAGAGAGAGAGACGTGTGTGAGAGAGAGAGATAGAGAGAGACGTGTTGTGAGAGAGAGAGAGAGAGACGTGTGAGAGATAGAGAGACGTGAGAGAGAGAGAGAGAGACGTGTTGTGAGAGAGAGAGAGAGAGACGTGAGAGAGAGAGAGAGAGACGTGAGAGACGTGTGAGAGAGAGAGAGAGAGACGTGAGAGAGCAGAGAGAGAGAGAGAGAGACGTGAGAGAGCGAGAGAGAGAGAGAGAGAGACGTGTGAGAGAGAGAGAGACGTGAGAGAGAGAGAGAGATGTGTGAGAGAGAGAGAGAGACGTGAGAGAGAGAGAGAGAGAGAGAGAAACGTGTGAGAGAGAGAGAGAGAGAGCGAGAGATGTGTTGTGAGAGAGAGAGCGAGAGAGACGTGTGAGAGAGTGAGAGAGAGACGTGTGAGAGAGAGAGAGCGAGAGATGTGTTGTGAGAGAGACGTGAGAGAGCGAGAGAGACGTGTGAGAGAGCGAGAGAGAGACGTGAGAGAGCGAGAGAGAGAGAGAGACGTGAGAGAGAGAGAGAGATATGTTGTGAGAGAGAGAGAGAGAGATGTGTTGTGAGAGAGAGAGAGAGAGAGAGAGATGTGTTGTGAGAGAGAGAGAGAGAGAGAGATGTGTTGTGAGAGAGAGAGAGAGAGAGAGATGTGTTGTGAGAGAGAGAGAGAGAGAGATGTGTTGTGAGAGAGAGACATGTTGTGAGAGAGAGAGAGAGAGAGAAATGTGTTGTGAGAGAGAGAGAGAGAGAGAGATGTGTTGTGAGAGAGAGAGAGAGAGAGATGTGTTGTGAGAGAGAGAGAGAGAGAGAGATGTGTTGTGAGAGAGAGACATGTTGTGAGAGAGAGAGCGAGAGAAATGTGTTGTGTGAGAGAGAGATGTGTTGTGAGAGAGAGAGATAGATAGATAGATGTGTTGAGAGAGAGTTGTTGTAAGAGAGAGAGAGAGAGAGATGTTGATATGACCTTACTATACAGTATAAATGCACACGAGGCCCATACTTGAGAGAAGGTCACCCTGTGACCAGTTACCTTTATTACCAAGACCTCAAGTGATGAAGGTGGGTGGAGCTTTCCCATTTATACCTGAAAGTCCAGGTTAGGAGTGTCTCCCACAAGTGCACCCCTTGTGGTCAATGTTCTCAAGATGTACAACTTAGGTCAGCTTATACATGGGTTACAATGATAGTTGAATACATGACAGATGTGTTGTGAGAGAGAGAGAGAGAGATGTGTTTTGTTGTGAGAGAGAGAGATGTCTTGTGAGAGAGAGAGAGAAAGATGTGTTGTGAGAGAGAGAGAGAGAGATGTGTTGTGTTGTGAGAGAGAAAGAGAAAGATGTGTTGTGAGAGAGGGAGAGTAACTAAGAACAAGACATGGATTTTCTTTCTCACAGCACGGATGCTGAAAGTCTGTCTTTACCAACGGCTGCCTTGAGAGAGGAAAGCTATGGTGAGTGAGAGCTCGCAGTGCACAGGATCACCCCCCACCCCACCCCCACCCATCCACAACCATGACAGCAGGCGGCATTCTACAGCATCAGTGAGTGAGGCCGAGGGGGTCTGAGCTGTCTGTGGAGGGCCCCCTCCTGATCATTGGACCCCCCCAAGTCCAACATGCTGCTGTTTATAGCCGCACTTGCTCAGCTGACCACACAGTCCAACGGGACTTTGTCAGCGAGTTAAAATAAATATCACTTGCAAGGAATTAAATTTAAACGTCCTTATTCTTTTCATGTGGGGCAAGGACCGACGTTGCTGAGATACCACAAAGTGTGAGCAAAGCAGCAACCCTTTTGAAATGGATGTTTGTTGTTTTTTTTTAAAAAAAGCAATAGGTTGAGGGACTTCAGTTACGTGGATAGACTGAGGAAGTTGGGATTGATCTCATAAGAACAAAAGAAATAGGAGCAGGAGTGGGTCATTCGGCCCCTCGAGCCTGCTCCGCCATTCAATAAGATCATGGCTGATCATCGATCTCAACTCCACTTTCCCGCCCGATCCCCATGTCCCTTGATTCCCCTAGACTCCAGAAATCTATCTACCTCAACCTTGAATATATTCAGAGACTCAGCATCCACAGCCCTCTGGGGCAGAGAATTCCAAAGATTCACAACCCTCTGAGTGAAGAAATTCCTCCTCATCTCGGCCTTAAATGGCCGACCCCTTATCCTGAGACTATGCCCCCTGGTTTTAGACTCTCCAGCCAGGGGGAACAACCTCTCAGCATCTAACTTGTCGTTCCCTTCAGAATATTGTATGTTTCAATGAGATCCCCGCTCATTCTTCTAAACTCCAGAGACCCATTCTACACAATCTCTCACCATAGTGAGATTGATTCCTTCGAGCAGAGAAGGTTAAGGGGAGAATTAATAGCGGTGTTTAAAATTATGAAAAGTTTTACATAAGAACATAAGAAATAGGAGCAGGATTAGGCCATACGGCCCCTCGAGCCTGCTCCGCCATTTAATACGATCATGGCTGATCCGATCATGGACTCAGGTCCACTTCCCCACCCGCTCCCCATAATCCCTTATCGTTTAAGAAACTGTTTGTTTCTGTCTTAAATTTATTCAATGTCCCAGCTTCCACAGCTCTCTGAGGCAGCGAATTTCACAGATTTACAACCCTCTGAGAAGAAATTTCTCCTCATTTCTGTTTTAAATGGCGGCCCCTTATTCTAAGATCATGCCCTCTAGTTCTAGTCTCCCCCATCAGTGGAAACATCCTCTCTGCATCCACCTTGGCAAGCTCCCTCATAATCTTATACATTTCGATAAGATCACCTCTCATTCTTCTGAATTCCATTGAGTAGAGGCCCAACTTACTCAACCTTTCCTCATAAGTCAACCCCCTCATCTCCGGAATCAACCTCGTGAACCTTCTCTGAACTGCCTCCAAAGCAAGTATATCCTTTCGTAAATATAGAAACCAAAACTGCATGCAGTATTCCAGGTGTGGTCTCACCAATACCTTGTATAGTTGTTGCAAGACTTCCCTGCTTTTATACTCCATCCCTTTTGCAATAAAGACCATGATGCCATTGGCCTTCCTGATCACTTGCTGTACCTGCATACTAACCTTTTGTGTTTCACGCAGAAGTCCCCCCAGGTCCCTTTGCGGCACTTTGCAATCTTTCTCCATTTAAATAATAACTTGCTCTTTGATTTTTTCTGCCAAAGTGCATGACCTCACACTTTCCAACATTAACTCCATCTGCCAAATGTTTGCCCACTCACTTAGCCTGTCTATGTCCTTTTGTAGATTTTTTGTGTCCTCCTTATACATTGCTTTTCCTCCCATCTTTGTATCATCAGCAAACTTGGCTACGTTACACTCAGTCCCTTCTTCCAAGTCGTTAGTATAGATTGTAAATAGTTGGGGTCCCAGCACTGATCCCTGCAGCACCCCACTAGTTACTGGTTGCCAACCAGAGAATGAACCATTTATCCCTACTCTCTGTTTTCTGTTAGTTAGCCAATCCTCTATCCATGCTAATATATTACCCCAACCCAGTGAACTTTTATCTTGTGCAGTAACCTTTTATGTGGCACCTTGTCAAATGCCTTCTGGAAATCCAAATACACCACATCCACTGGTTCCTCTTTATCCACCCTGTTCGTTACATCCTCAAAGAACTCCAGCAAATTTGTCAAACATGACTTCCCCTTCATAAATCCATGCTGACTCTGCCTGACCGAATTTTGTTTTTACAAATGTCCTGCTACTGCTTCTTTAATAATAGACTCCATCATTTTCCCAACCACAGACGTTAGGCTAACTGGTCTGTAGTTTCCTGCTTTCTGTCTGCCTCCTTTTTTAAATAGGGGTGTTACATTTGCAGTTTTCCAATCTGCTGGGACCTCCCCAGAATCCAGGGAATTTTGGTAAATTACAACCAATGCATCCACAATCCCTGCCGCTACTTCTCTTAAGTAGATGGGGAGAAACGGTTTCCAGTGGCAGGATCAGTAACCAGAGGACACAGACTGTCGATAATTGGCACCAGAACCAGAGGGGGGGAATAAGAATGTTTTTTTACTCAGCGAGTTGTCATGATCTGGAGTACGCTGCCTGAAAGGGCGGTGGAAGCAGATTCAATAGTAACTTTCAAAAAATAATGGTAGATTCTTGAAAAGGAAACATTTGCAGAGTTACGGGGAGAGAGCAGGGGGAGTGGCACCAATTGGATCGCTCTTTCAAAGAGTCAGCACAGGCACGATGGGACGAACGGCCTCTTTCTGTGTTGTACGATTCTGTGGTTGATCAGATTTTGCCGCAGCCGGATCTGATACTGAGGCTGTTAACTGGTTCCAAAGCGAGGCGGTTGATGAAGGTTTGTGGTGGCAGATAGACTCTGGAGTCATGACGATAATCGCTTCACCATCGCTGTTCGCCACATAGCAAGTGCCTGGTTTTAATTTGGGCATTTTGGGGAAAGTTGATCGGGTGGAAGATCAGGAGGTGGACCTTCTCGGTGGTACTCCTGTACATCTTCTGCTGGGCCACTGAGGGTTGAGGTCAGCATTGAGGGAGCTGGGCGCTTGGCCCAGAGAATGGCCTCTGTCACGGGGAGAACCAAATACATTAACAGAAAGAACTTGCATTTCCACCGAGCCTTTCACGGACTCAGGGCCTCTCACAGTGCTTCACAGCCAATGAAGTGCTTTTTAAAGTGTCGTCACTGTTGTAATGTAGGACAAACAGAGGAAAGAGTTACATAAACATAGAAACATAGAAAATAGGTGCAGGAGCAGGCCATTCGGCCCTTCGAGCCTGCACCACCATTCAATATGATCACAGCTGATCATGCAACTTCAGTACCCCATTCCTGCTTTCTCTCCATACCCCTTGACCCCTTTAGCCGTAAGGGCCACATTTAACTCCCTTTTGAATATATCTAACAAACTGGCCTCAACAACTTTCTGTGGCAGAGAATTCCACAAGTTCACAATTCTCTGAGTGAAGAAGTTTCTCCTCATCTTGGTCCTAAATGGCTTACCCCTTATCCTTAGACTGTGACCCCTGGTTCAGAAAAAGACTTAACTTTCTGCCTCTTTCTGTGGTAGAGAATTCCACAGGTTCACCACCCAGAGAGCGGTGAACCTGTGGAATTCTCTACCACAGAAAGTTGTTGAGGCCAATTCACTAAATATATTCAAAAAGGAGTTAGATGTAGTCCTTACTACTAGGGGGATCAAGGGGTATGGCGAGAAAGCAGGAATGGGGTACTGAGGTTGCATGTTCAGCCATGAACTCATTGAATGGTGATGCAGGCTCAAAGGGCTGAATGGCCTACTCCTGCACCTATTTTCTATGTTTCTATGTTTAGTTTCATAGACCCGGTGCCTGGTCACAGGAAATTCCACCCTGTTTTATATAAGCACCTTGGGACATTTTACTGCGTTAAAGCTGTTATATGGGAACATAGGAACAGGAGAAGGCCATAAAGCCCCTCGAGCCTGTTCTGCCATTCAGTTAGATCATGCTGGTCTGTATCTTAACTCCATCTACCCGTCTTGGTTCCATATCACTTCGATGCTGAGAGGATGTTTCCCCCGGGCTGGGGAGTCTAGAACCAGGGGTCACAGTCTCAGGATAAGGGGTCGGCCATTTAGGACCGAGCTAAGGAGAAATTTCTTCACTCAGAGGGTGGAGAATCTTTGGAATTCTCTGCCACAGAGGGCTGTGGATGCTCAGTCTGACAGTATATTCAATACAGATATCAATAGATTTTTGGGAACTTAAGGAATCAAGGGAAATGGGGATAGTACGGGAAAGGAGAGTTGCGGTGGAAGATCAGCCATGATCTTATTGAATGGCGGAGCAGGCTCGAGGGGCCGAATGGCCGACTCCTGCTCCTATTTCTTATGTTCTTTATACCATTACCTAACACAAATCTATTGATCCCAATCAATACATTTTCAATTGACCCCTGGCCTCAGCAGTGTTTTGCGGGGAGGGAGTTGCAGAGTCCCACTTCCCACTGCCCTTTGTGTGAAGAATTACTTCCTGACATCACCCCTGGACGGCCAAGCTCTAATGTTAAGGTGATGCCCCTTGTTCTGGACTCACCCACCAGAGGAAATAGTTTCTCTCGCTCTATCTAAGGATAAGGGGTAAGCCATTTAGGACTGAGATGAGGAGGAACTTCTTCACCCAGAGAGTGGTGAACCTGTGGAATTCTCTACCACAGAAAGTTGTTGAGGCCAATTCACTAAATATATTCAAAAGGGAGTTAGATGAAGTCCTTACTACTAGGGGGATCAAGGGGTATGGCGAGAAAGCAGGAAGGGGCTACTGAAGTTGCATGTTCAGCCATGAACTCATTGAATGGCGGTGCAGGCTAGAAGGGCCGAATGGCCTACTCCTGCACCTATTTTTCTATGTTTCTATGTTTCTACCCTATCAAACCCTTTAATCATCTTAAACACCTCTTAATCTTCTATACTCGAGGGAGCCCAGTCTATGCAACATGTCCTCTTAACTTAATCCTTTTGCCCCTGGTGAACCTGATTAATGAAGTTGTTGTTGTTGTTGTTGTTGGCCTCTGCTTCTCCCGAAATACAGAAGAAACTGACCGACGTAAGCCTTTCCCCCATCTACAAGGCACAAGTCAGGAGTGTGATGGAATACTCTCCACTTGCCTGGATGAACGCAGCTCAAAGAACACTCCAGAAGCTCGACACCATCCAGGACAAAGCAGCCGTTTGATTGGCAGCCCGTCCACCACCTTCCACACTCACTCCCTCCACCACCGGCGCACCGTGGCTGCAGTGTGTACCATCTACAAGATGCACTGCAGCAACTCGCCAAGGCTTCTTCGGCAGCACCTCCCAAACCCGCGACCTCCACCGCCTAGAAGGACGAGGGCAGCAGGCGCATGGGAACACCACCACCTCCACGTTCCCCTCCCAGTCACACATCATCCCAACGTGGAAGAATATCGGCCGTTCCTTCATCGTCGTTGGGTCAAAGTCCTGGAACTCCCTCCCTAACAGCACTGTGGAAGCACCTTCACCACACGGACTGCAGCGGTTCAAGAAGGCGGCTCACCACCACCTTCTCAAGGGCAATTAGGAATGGGCAATAAATGCTGGCCTTGCCAGCGATGCCCACATCCCAGGAACGAATAAAACAAAAGTAGCTTGAAGCTCCTGAAAAGGCACAGGCCTGTGAAGTGGGAGACGTTATGGGCTGGGGAAGCTATGGGTCCTGAATAGTCGAATAGACTTGCTACAGGAATCCTACCTGACCAACAGGCCACCAACAGACTGAGCCTAAAGCTAATTTCTTGAATGTGACAGATTAAAAAAAAAGACTTGCATTTTTACGCCGTCTTTCACAACCTCAGGATGTTCCAAAGCGCTTTACGGCCAATGAAGTACTTTTGAAGTGTAGTCACTGTTGTAATGTGGGAAATGCGGCAGTCAATTTGCGCACAGCAAGCTCCGACAGACAGCAATGTGATAGTGACCAGATAATTTTTTTTTTGTGACGTTGATTGAGGGATAAATATTGGGCAGGACACCGGGGAGAGAACTCCCCTGTTATATTAAAGGCTAGCAGGTTCGGGAGTTTCTGTGTGGGATCGAAAACCGAGTGAGACCTCCGAATGCACAAGAGGGCACTTTGTGACTGGATGCTGGTGACTCTTACATTGGACAAGGGGACCTCCGTTCTGGGTCCTTGTAACTTCATTTCCCACTAACTGACTGTGATTGATGTTGGACCAAAACCATCTTACAATGTGAATAACCAGTCCTGTCAGGAAGGATTTGATCCTCAACATCACTCTCTGACATTTTATGGTCCATCAGTGACGTTCTGTCACTTCACATTTGTTCTTTCCTGATTGCATCAAAACTGAGTGTGACGTTGTATTTATATAAAAGGTGGTGAGAGAAAATATTAAAAACTGAAAAGGCACTGGAAGCAGATTCAATAGTGGCTTTCAAAAGGGGAGTCAAATAAATACTCGAAGAGAAAAATTTGCCGGGCTGTGGGGCAAGAGCAAGGAGTGGGACTAATTGGATCGCTCGTTCACAGAGCCAGCACAGGCCTGATGGGCCTAGTGGCCTCCTTCTGTGCTACAATATAAAACAGGTTGCAATTTCCTGCGTCAGAGGTTTAATGTTGGGGGCAGTGGGGAGGTAGAGTAGCAGTTGGACAGTTGGTAAAACCATTCTTCACCTCAATTTAGAGCTGTAGCACTTCTGAGTCAGAAGGTCGCGTGTTTGTGTCGCACTCCGGAGACGAGAGCACGAAAATCTAGGCAGACACTCCCAGCGCAGTGCCGAGGGAGTGTTGCACTGTCAGATCGGTGGTGCTTTTTTGGATGAGGTGTTAAACCGAGGCCCCGTCTGCTCTCTCAGGTGGACATAAAAGATCCCACAGTACTAAGAGTAGGGGGGTTCTTCCCGGTGTTCTGGCCAATATTTATCTCTTAATCGATATCACTCAACAGATTATTTGGTCACCATCACATTGCTGTTTGTGGGAGCTTGCTGTACACAAATTGACTGCTGCATTTCCCACATTATAGAATCAGAGAATGGTTACAGCACAGGACTCCATTCGGCCCGTTGAGCCCGTGCCGGCTCTCTGCAAGAGCACTTCAGCCAGTCCCACTTCCCCGCCCCTTCCCCGTAGCTCTGCAATTTTTTTTCTTTCAGATACTCATCCAACTCCCTTTTCAAAGATAAAATTAAGTCTGCCTCCACCACCCTTGCATTCCAGATCCTGATCACTCGCTGCGTAAAAAAGTGTTTTCTTACGTTGCCTTTGGTTCTTTTCCCGATCACCTTAAATCTGTGTCCCTCTGGCTCTCGACCCTTCCACCAATGGGAACAGTTTCTCTCGATCTACTCTGTCCAGTCCTCTCATGATTTTGAACACCTCGATCAAATCTCCTCTCAACCTTCTCTGCCCTAAGGAGAACAACCCCAGCTTCTCCAGTCTATCCACGTCACTCAAGTCCCTCATCCCTGGAACCATTCTCGTAAATCTTTTCTGCTCCCTCTCTAAGGCCTTCACATCCTTCCTAAAGTGTGGTGCCCAGAATTGGACACAGTACTCCAGTTGAGGCCGAACCAATGTTTTATAAAGTTTCATCATAACTTCCTTGCTTTTGTACTCTATGCCTCTGTTTATGAAGCTCAGGATCCTGTAAGCATTTTTATCCACTTTCTCAACCTGCCCTGCCACCTTCAATGATTAGTGCACATATACCCCCAGGTCTCTCTGTTCATTCACCCCCTTTAGGATTGTACCCTTTAGTTTATATTTCCTCTCCTCATTCCTCATTCTTTCTACCAAAATGTATTACCTCACCTTTCTGCATTAAATTCCATCTGCCGTGTGTCTGCCCATTTCACCAGCCTGTCTATGCCTCCCTGAAGTGTTCACTATATTTCCAAGTTTTGTGTCATCTGCAAATTTTGAAATTGTGCCCTGTACACCCAAGTCCATGTCATGAATATACATCATGAAAAGCAGTGGTGCTATTACCGACCCCTGGGGAACACCACTGTGTACCTACCTCCAGTCCAAAAAACAACCGTTCACCACTGCTCTCTGTTTCCTGTCCCTTAGCCAATCCTGTATCCATGCTGCCATTGTCCCTTTTATTCCATGAGCTTCAACCTTACTGGCAAGCCTGTTATGTGGCACTTTATCAAACGCCTTTTGGAAATCCATGTACACCACGTTACCTGCATTGCTCTCATCAACCCTCTCTGTTAAAAAACTTGATCAAATTAGTTAAATACGATTTGCCTTTAACAACTCTGTGCTGGCTTTCCTTAATTAATCCACACTTTGTCCCTGATTATTGTTTCTAAAAGCTTCCCAACTACCGAGGTTAAACTCACCGGTCTATAGTTGCTGGGCTTATCTTTACACCCTTTTTTGAACAAGGCTGTAACATTTGCAATTCTCCAGTCCTCTGGCACAACCCCCGTTTCTAAGGAGGATTGGAAGATTATGGCCAGTACCTCCACGATGTCTTCCTTCATTTCCCTCAGCGTCCTAGGATGCATCCCATCCGGTCCTGGTGACTTAGCTACTTTAAGTACAGCCAGCCATTCTAGTACCTCCTCTTTATCAATTCTTATCCCACCCGGTATAGAATTCTAGAATCATAGAAAATTAGGACACAGAAGGAGCTCATTTGGCCCATCGTGTCCATGTCGGTCGAAAAAGAGCTACTCAGCCTAATCCCACCTTCCAACACTGGTCCGTAACCCTGTAGGTGATGGCTCTTTAAATGCACATTAACTGTGATGAGAGTTTCTGCCTCTACCGCCCTTTCAAGCAGTGAGTTCCAGATTCCCACCACCCTCTGGGTGAAAAACCTTATCCCTATCTCCTCTCGAACCCCTACCAATTACTTTAAATCTATGCCCCCTGGTTATTGACCCCTCTGCTAAGGGAAATAGGTCCTTCCTAGTCACTCAATCTAGGCCCCTCATAATTTTATTCACCTCAGTTAAATCTCCCCTCAGCCTCCTCCGTTCCAAAGAAAACAACCCCAGCCTATCCAATCTTTCCTCATATTCTCCAGTCCTGGCAACATCCTCGTAAATCTCCTCTGCACCCTCTCCAATGCAATCACATCTTTCCTGTAATGCAGTGACCAGAACTGCACGCAGTACTCTAGCTGCGACCTAACTAGTGTTTTATACAGTTCCAGCATAACTTCCCTGCTCTTGTATTCTGTGCCTCAGCTAATAAAGGAAAGCATTCCGTATGCCTTTTTAACTACCTTATCGATCTGACCTGCTACCTTTAAGGATCTGTGGACACACACTCCAAGGTCCCTCTGTTCCTCCACACCTCTCCATAGCCTCCCAATTTATTGTGTATTCCCTTGCCTTGTTGCTTCTCCCCAAATGTATTACCTCACACTTTTCCGGATTGAATTCCATTTTCCACTTTTCTGTTGTTTCCTCTATCTCCTCCTTCACTCACTATGTCTATGTCTATAGCATCTTCTTCCTTGGTGAAGGCAGGTGCAAAGAGCTCATTTAGTTCCTCAGCCTTGCCCTCTGCCTCCATGCGTAGGGCTCCATTTTGGTCCCTAATCGGCCCCACCCCTCCTCCAACTATCCATTTACTATTTATATGTCGATAGAAGACTTTAGGATTATCTCTTATGCTAGCTGCCAATCTATTCTCATAACCTCTCTTTGCTGCTTTTATTTTCTTTTTCACTTCTCTGAACTTTCTATATTCAGCCTGATTCTCAGATATATTCTCGACCTGACATCTGTCATACGTGCTCTTTTTCTGCTTCATCTTACTCTATCTCTTTGATCATCCAGGGAGCTCTGACTTTAGTTGCCCTACCTTTACCCCTAATGGGAATGTACCTTGACTGTACCCAAATTATTTCTTCTTTAAAGGCAGCCCATTGTTCGATTACAGTTTTGCCTGCCAATCTTTGATTCCACTTTACTCCGGGTCAGATCTGTTCTCATCCCACTGAAACTTGCCTTCCTCCAATTAAGTAGTTTTACCCTAGATTTCTCCCTGTCCTTTTCCATACCGTCTCTTTAACTAATCTAAACCTTATGATACTATGATCGCTGTTCCCTAAATGTTCCCCTACTGACACTTGCTCCACTTGACCCACATTGTTCTCCAGAACCAGATCCAGCAATGCCTCCTGCCTCGTTGGGCCGGAAATGTGCTGATCAAGAAAGTTCTCCTGAACACACTTCAGCAATTCTTCCCCCTCTCTGCCCTTCACACTATTACTATTCCAGTCTATATTAGGATAGTTGAAGTCCCCCATTATCACTGCTCTATAGTTCTTGTATCTCTCTGTAATTTCTCTGCAAATTTGCTCTTCCATATTTTCCCACCAGTTGACACCTATAGAATACACCTAGTGTATAGAATACACTCTATTGTTTCTTAACTCTAGCCAAATAGATTCTGTCCTTGATGTTGTGTTCCTAACACAGATGAGACTGCACACAGGGAGGTTAAAGTAAGAGTGACCTCAGTCTTTATTAAGACACTCCAGAGTGAGTAGCAGGCCTTAGGAGCCGGCTTATATACAGTGCTCCCAAGAAATGCTGGGATCCCTTGGGACTTCAGGGAATGCGCTCTCTGGTGGCAGAACATGGGAGTGCATGCTTTACAGATACACAACACTTGACCCCTCCAGGACATCCTCTCTCTTCAGCACTGTAACATTCTCCTGAACCAATACTGTCACACCACCCCCTAAATTTCCTTCCTTATCTTTCCTGAACACCTTATTACCAGGAATATCTAATACCCAATCCTGCCAGGTCTCTGATATTGCCACGACATCATATTCCCATGTGGCTATTTGTAGCTCACCAACCTTGTTTACTCTGCTTTGTGCGTTCGCATACATACACTGTGAACCTATCTTAGACCATCCTGTGTTCTCTCTTAGTCTGACCCTAATAGAAACATAGAAACATAGAAAATAGGTGCAGGAGCAGGCCATGCAGCCCTTCGAGCCTGCACCGCCATTCAATATGACCATGACTGATCATGCAACTTCAGTACCCCACTCCTGCCTTCTCTCCATACCCGCTGATCCCTTTAGCCATAAGGGCCACATCTAACTCCCTTTTGAATATATCCAACGAACTGGCCTCAACAACTTTCTGCGGCAGGGAATTCCACAGGTTCACAACTCTCTGGGTGAAAAAGTTTCTCCTCAGCTTAGTCCTAGATGGCTTACCCCTTATCCTTAGACTGTGATCCCCGGTTCTGGACTGCCCCAACATCGGGAACATTCTTCCTACATCTAACCTGTCCAGTCCCGTCAGAATTTTATATGTTTTTATGAGATCCCCTCTCATTCTTCTAACTTCCAGTGAATATAAGCCTAGTCGATCCAGTTTTTCTTCATATGTCAGTCCTGCCATCCCGGGAATCAATCTGGTGAACCTTTGCTGCACTCCCTCAATAGCAAGAATGTCCTTCCTCAGATTAGGCGACCAAAACTGCACACAATACTCAAGGTGTGGTCTCACCAAGGCCCTGTACAACTGCAGTAAGACCTCCCTGCTCCTATACTCAAATCCTCTCGCTATGAAGGCCAACATTCCATTTGCTTTCTTAACTGCCTGGTGTACCTGCATGCCAACTTTCAATGACTGATGTACCATGACACCCAGGTCTCATTGCACCTCCCCTTTTACTAATCTGTCACCATTCAGATAATAATCTGCCTTCCTATTTTTGCCACCAAAGTGGATAACCTCACACTTATCCACATTATACTGCATCTGCCATGCATTTGCCCACTCACCTAACCTGTCCAAGTCACCCTGCAGCCTCTTAGCGTCCTCCTCACAGCTCACACTGCCACCCAGCTTAGTGTCATCTGCAAACTTGGAGATATTACATTCAATTCCTTTGTCTAAATCATTAATGTACAATGTAAATAGCTGGAGTCCCAGCACTGAACCTTGCGGTACCCCACTAGTCACTGCCTGCCATTCTGAAAAGGACTCGTTTATTCCTACTCTTTGCTTCCTGTCTGTCAACCAGTTCTCTATCCACGTCAATACATTACCCCCAATACCATGTGCTTTAATTTTTCACACTAATCTCTTGTGTGGGACTTTGTCAAAAGCCTTTTGAAAATCCAAATACACCACATCCACTGGTTCTCCCTTGTCCACTCTACTAGTTACATCCTCAAAAAATTCCAGAAGATTTGTCAAGCATGATTTCCCTTTCATAAATCCATGCTGACTTGGACCAATCCTGTCACTGCTTTCCAAATGCGCTGCTATTATATCTTTAATAATTGATTTAATAATCCCTTGCTATTTCTTGCTTCAGTGTTATCTGTCTCTCTCAATCCTTTGTGCCCTTTGTTTCTCCTTTCCAATGCTACATCCTGCTGCCCATCCCCCTGCCAAGCTCGTTTAAACCCTTCCTGACACCACTAGCAAACCCCCCCTGTGAGGATACTGGTCCCGGCTTTGAGGTGCAACTCGTCCGGCTTGTACAGGTCCTTCCTGCCCCAGAACTGGCCCCAATGGCCCAGGAATCTCAGGCCCTCTCTCCTGCACCATCTCTCCAGCCACACATTCATCAGCTCCATCCTCCTATTTCTGTACTTGCTTGCACGCGGCACTGGGAGTATTCTGGAGATTACTACAACAACGACAACTTGTATTTATATAGCGCCTTTAACGTAGTAAAACATCCCAAGGCGCTTCACAGCAGTGTTATAAAACAAAACGGATAAATTTTTCACCGAGCCTCACAAGAAGAAGTTAGGGCAGGTGACTAAAAGCTTGTTCAAAGAGGTAGGTTTTAAGGAGCGTCTTGAAGGAGGAAAGAGAAGTAGAGAGGCGGAGAGGTTTAGGGAGGGAGTGCCAGAGCTTGGGGCCCAGGCAACAGAAGGCACGGCCACCGATGGTTGAGCGATTATAATCAGGGATGTGCAAGAGGCCAGAATTGGAGGAGCGCAAAAATCTCGGAGGGTTGTGGGGCTGGAGGAGATTACAGAGGTAGAGAGGGGCGAGGGCGTGGAGGGATTTGAAAACAAGAATGAGAATTTTGAAATCGAGGCTAAGAGGGGAAGAAAGAGAAGCTAACTACATTTACTGGCATTCCTTGCAAACTCCAATTATGTGATTCTTTTTCTAACATGTTGGAGGATTTTTGCTCAAAGACAATGATCAACATTAAGAGTTAAATCGTTAAATTAAAATACTGCTATGCACAAAGATACACAATTTCTATTCCTCGGCAAAAAAAATGGTATTTGAACACAAACAAACGCTGCCACTGTCCTGGGATCAGTCCTGTCTCAACAAATAAAGGTCTTGAAATTTGTCTTCCTGCTTCAAATTTTTTGGGAATAAAAACCACAACCAAATCAATCCTGTCGGAAGCTATCGAGAAACATTGCACTGGTCACGCTGACAAAATGTTGCTGATGCTGTCTAGGAAATAGTACGCACTGCACACCCTCACAACTGGCTTCAATTCATCGGTGCCTCAGGGCCAGGTTACTGTGAGAGGCTGAGGCCTTCAACTAAAACATTAATGTCGTTTCTCAAATGATGTAGGGCTACGGGGAAAGGGCAGGGGGCGGGTGGGGGGAAGGGAGGCGGTGACTAGATGAGGTGCTCTTGCAGAGAGCCGGCACGGGCTCGATAGGCCGAATGGCCTCCTCCTGTGCTGTAACCATCCTATGGTTCTAAAATCAGTGTTCAGTTCAATCTAATCGTGTTATTGTGAAATATACAATTTTGCTTTTTAAATGTTATTTTAGACAATCGACATTTCAGTTCCTGAGGGATTTTTCCCCTCCAGAAGTGATTAGATTGATTGACCTTTTCTTGTCCTGTTCAGGATAATCTGTTTGCACCCCCGTAGTCGTTTCTCCTGGCTAGTTCTCTGGTCATTTCCCCCCTTCCGATTCCTATATTGTCCTCGGGGTTTGAATTGATGCCATTTTTACGTTGAGTCAATAACGAAAGACTTGCATTTATATAGCGCCTTTCACAATCACCGGATGTCTCAAAGCGCTTTGCAGCCAATGAAGTACTTTTGGAGTGTAGTCACTGTTGTAATGTAGGAAATGCAGCAGCTAATTTGCACACAGCAAGCTCCCACAAACAGCAATGTGATAATGACCAGGTAATCTGTTTTGTTGATTGAGGGATATATATTGGCCACAAGACACCGAGGAGAACACCCCTGCTCTTCTTCGAAATAGTACCATGGGATCTTTTATGTCCACCTGAGAGAGCAGACAGGGCCTCGGTTTAACGTCTTATCCAAACAACGGCACCCCCGACAGTGCAGCACTCCACTGGGAGTGTCAGCCTAGATTTATGTGCTCAAGTTCCTGGAGTGGGATTTGAACCCACAGCCTTCTGACTCAGAGGTGAGTGTGCTGCCCACTGAGCCACGGCTGACAATCTCCAGAGTGCGAAGGCAGGAGTGTGACATTATAGGACGTTTTACTCTTACCGCTGGCCTCCAGTCACACTTTTCCACCTCGCCATGGCTAATCTGGGCCCTGCCCCTTTAAGGCCATTATTGAAGTTGTAAATACCCGAGTTCAATCAAAGGCCAATTCTGACTAAGTTTCAGACTGGCGGTCAATAACTGCCATTCTCTCCTCGCTTTGGAACTGTTACACAATGTGACATTTAAGAGTACCTCAGGTCTTTTAATTATATAGACAGTTGACATTAAAAGCTAATTGGCTTCTTGTATCTGCTCAAGAAGCGGTTACAGATAACTGTCCCTTGACGAGCCGTATGGAAATGGGGGATAGTCCCCTTTTGGAGCAGGCTCCAGGGGCCAAATGGCCTATTGCTGCTTCTATTTCTTATGTTCTTTATATGTCTCTACTTATCTATAGAGCAACTCCACGAGACCTAGTGCTGTGCTTGAACTGCTGAGACTTTAGTCTCTTTATTGTAACTGCAGAGTGCCTTCACTGTGTGGTGACCAGCCTTTTATACAGCTCCTGCCAGGGCCTCCCACAGTTGCACCCTCTAGTGGTACCAGCATAGTATATACACAGAGTATACATATATGACACTTTACATCGAGGATTTAATCCAAGCTTCTTCATGGACGAGATCTTCATCTGTGGTCAATGAAAAGAAATTCAATTTGAAGCAACAGAAGTTATGAAAGAAAGACTTGCATTTATATAGCACCTTTGACGACTACTGGGTGGCTCAAAGCGCTTTACAGCCAATGAAGTACTTTTGGAGTGTAGTCACTGTTATAATGCAGGCCATTTGACGAGGGGGGCATCACACCTGAGTCTGCCAATACCTGATATCCAGACGCTTTCACTGGATAGTTATCAGGAGTGGAGTCTTGATGTCTGCACCCACTCTCTCTAGCCGTAGAGGGAAGGGGGTGGGGGGGGGGGGGGGCAATGGCCAATTGTAACCATCCAGCTGCCCCAACCAAGAAAGAAAGACTTGGATTTTTATAGCGCCTTTCATGACCACCGGACGTCCCAAAGCGCTTTACAGCCAATTAAGTATTTTTGAAGTGTCATCACTGCTGTAATGTAGGAAATGCGGCAGTCAATTTGCGCACAGCAAGCTCCCACAAACAGCAAGGTGATCATTGTTATGTATGTATGTAGACCGTACCCAAATGTAAGACTTGCCACCAGGGGGCACACCTGTGGGAGACCTGAGGGTCACCTGTGCACCCTGGGGCAAGCAGGGATAAAAGGCGACTCACCATGCTGCTTCCTCATTCTAGAGTCTGAATAAAGAGACCAAGGTCACAACAGTTTGAGCTTGCGATATCGTCCTGTGGATTTATTCTGGACATAACAAATTGGCAACGAGTAACGGATCACGAACCTTCACGCGGTAATGGCTGCCATTGGCATTCTTGAGAGATTTGTTGAGGGTGATGATTGGGACGCCTTTGTTGAGCGCCTCGACCAGTACTTTGTGGCCAACGAATTAGACAAAGCTGAGACGGAGACCAAGCGCAGGGCGATTCTCCTCACCATATGTGGGTTATTGGCATATGGCTTCCTAAAAATCTTGCTGACACCGGTCAAAATAACGGACAAATCTTACGCAGAGCTGTGTATGTCAAGCCAAAGGAGAGCATCCTGATGGCCAGGTACCGCTTTTACACGCACCGTCTCTCCGAGGGCCAGAATGTGGCGAGTTTTGTCGCCGACCTAAGACGCCTCGCGGGGCAGTGAGACTTTACAGGGTCCTTGGGGGAAATGTTGCAGGACTTTTTCGTGCTTGGAATCGGCCACGAGGTCATCCTTCGCAAACTGCTGTCTGCCGAATCTCTAGATCTGAGCAAGGCCATCACGATAACCCAGGCCTTCATATCCACCAGCGACAACACGAAACAGATATCTTCACAGAATCGAAGCTCACAGGCGAGCACCGTGCGCAAAATGTTTGCAACAAGCAGAACGGCACAGGGCAGGGCCCACACGACCGCAGAGGCCAGACCTAGACCTAGAGTGACTCAGAGTCCGCTGTGGGGCGTCAATTAGCACCATGTTGGCGCTGTGGAGGCAGCCATAGAGCTCATCAATGTCGATTCAAGCCCTATGTGTGCAAGGGCTGTGGAACAATGGGGCACCTCCAGCGAATGTACAAATGATCTCTGACTCACCACGTGGCAGAGTCAGGAGAGGATGACCGATCCAGCGAGGATCATGATGAAGGAGCAGAGAGGCAACTGAACCTGAGGATGAAGAGGAAGTATATGGGATACACACCTTCACCACCAAAAGCCCTCCGATAATGTTAAAAGTTGAACTTAACGGCACTCCAGTCTCCATGGAACTAGTCATGGGGACGAGTCATAATCAGTCATGAGCCAGAAGGCTTTCGAGAGGCTGTGGAGCGACGAAGCCAAGTGACTCGAGCTGATCCCGATTCAGGCAAAGCTGCGCACCCACACCAAGGAACTGATACAAGTTATTGTAGCCATGAGTATTCCATGAGGGAGCAGTGCACGATTTACCACTGTGGATTGTTTCAGGTGATGGGCCAACTCTGCTCGGCAGGAGATGGAGGAGAAGATTCGATGGAACTGGGGAGACCTCAGCGTACCTTCTCCGGCGAACGAGGCCTCCCTTTCCCAAAGGCCAAGCAAACCCCCACTTCCAGCTGAACCAGACATCGAAGGGCAGATCCCCGACATACAGGCCACTCATCACAACCACGAGGAGGTAAAGTTCAACTGAGCAGCGGTACAGGAGCAGTACCCACCACCCGAAGCCGACGACCTCTTTCGCGACGTTGGAACAGGCTCCAGGGCGACCATGCGGAGTGGGACGCCGGCCGAAACAAAACGAATGCGTCTTCCCGGCGCCAGAGGCAAAATACCTGGGGAGGAAGATCACGGCAGTCGGCATTGAGGACACAGACAAGAGAGTGTCCAGACCACGGGACAAGAGAGCGTCCAGACCACGGGACAAGAGAGCGTCCAGACCACGGGACGAGAGAGTGTCCAGACCACGGGACGAGAGAGCGTCCAGACCACGGGACGAGAGAGTGTCCAGACCACGGGACAAGAGAGCGTCCAGACCACGGGACGAGAGAGCGTCCAGACCACGGGACGAGAGAGTGTCCAGACCACGGGACGAGAGAGTGTCCAGACCAGGGGACGAGAGAGTGCCCAGACCACGGGACAAGAGAGCGTCCAGACCTTGGGACGAGAAGGTGTCCAGACCACGGGACGAGAGAGCGTCCAGACCACGGGACGAGAGAGCGTCCAGACCACGGGACAAGAGAGCGTCCAGACCTTGGGACGAGAAGGTGTCCAGACCAGGGGACAAGAGAGTGTCCAGACCACGGGACGAGAGAGTGTCCAGACCAGGGGACGAGAGAGTGCCCAGACCACGGGACGAGAGAGTGTCCAGACCACGGGACGAGAGTGTGTCCAGACCACGGGACGAGAGTGCGTCCAGACCACGGGACGAGAGAGCGTCCAGACCACGGGACGAGAGAGCGTCCAGACCACGGGACGAGAGTGTGTCCAGACCACGGGACGAGAGTGTGTCCTGACCACGGGACGAGAGAGTGTCCAGACCACGGGACGAGAGAGTGTCCAGACCACGGGACGAGAGAGTGTCCAGACCACGGGACGAGAGAGTGTCCTGACCACGGGACGAGAGAGTGTCCAGACCACGGGACGAGAGAGTGTCCAGACCACGGGACGAGAGAGTGTCCAGACCACGGGACGAGAGAGTGTCCAGACCACGGGACGAGAGAGTGTCCAGACCACGGGACGAGAGTGTGTCCAGACCACGGGACGAGAGTGTGTCCAGACCACGGGACGAGAGTGTGTCCAGACCACGGGACGAGAGAGTGTCCAGACCACGGGACGAGAGAGTGTCCAGACCACGGGACGAGAGTGTGTCCAAACCACGGGACGAGAGAGTGTCCAGACCACGGGACGAGAGAGTGTCCAGACCACGGGACGAGAGAGTGTCCAGACCACGGGACGTGAGAGTGTCCAGACCACGGGACGAGAGAGTGTCCAGACCACGGGACGAGAGAGTGTCCAGACCACGGGACGAGAGTGTGTCCAGACCACGGGACAAGAGAGTGTCCAGACCACGGGACGTGAGAGTGTCCAGACCACGGGACGAGAGTGTGTCCAGACCACGGGACGAGAGAGTGTCCAGACCACGGGACGTGAGAGTGTCCAGACCACGGGACGAGAGAGTGTCCAGACCACGGGACGAGAGTGTGTCCAGACCACGGGACGAGAGAGTGTCCAGACCACTGGACGAGAGTGTGTCCAGACCACGGGACGAGAGTGCGTCCAGACCACGGGACGAGAGTGCGTCCAGACCACGGGACGAGAGTGCATCCAGACCACGGGACGAGAGAGTGTCCAGACCATGGGATGGGAGAATGTCCAGACCAGGGGACGAAAGTGTGTCCAGACCACGGGACGAGAGAGCGTCCAGACCACGGGACGAGAGAGCGGCCAGACCACGGGACGAGAGTGTGTCCAGACCACGGGACGAGAGTGCGTCCAGACCACGGGACGAGTGTCCAGACCACGGGACGAGAGAGCGTCCAGACCACGGGACGAGGGAGCATACAGACCACGGGACGAGAGAGTATCCAGACCACGGAAGGTCGCCGCAACGGAACGGAGGAATGTGTCGCCCAGCAAGGAAGACAACTGGGTTTGGGGCAAAGGTAAAGGACCGGTGAAGACCAGGAACCCACCACGCTCAAATAAATTGTGTGCACCATGTAACCCGTGCGAGCGGTCTTTCACAGCCAATGATGTACCATTGTATGGGATCGGGGGTACCTTACAACAAGCCAAAGTAACGGGCGAACACCAACCGGTCGTATATGTATCTGACAAAGTACTTGTAACAAGTGATGTGTTATCACACGGGGTCGGGTGTGTTGTACAGCAAGCCAAAGTAGTGGGCGAACCCCAACCAGTTGTATATGTATCTAACAAAGCATCCATAACAAGTGAGATGTTACCGCACGGGGTCGGGAGCGTTGTGCAGCAAGGAATAGTAGCGGGCGAGCCCCAAACAATTGAACATGTATCAAATAAGTTAAACAAAGCAGCAGCCTGAGTTCACGGGACTAAAGAGACGTACCAAAGAGGGTCCCAACATGTGCCCGAGTCAGACAAGCTGCTCATCCCACAAACTTGGGAGAGCAGAGGCACCATCATCGATGTGTTGTTTCGAGAATGTCTAACACTGTCTGTGCACTGTAACATGATCCACCATGGGCCAGGCACAGAGAGTGGCACCCATGCTCTCAGTTGGCCAGCGTTGCCTACCCCCGGGGTGGCAATGGCGCAGCCTGCAGACCCACTTGCGGTCGTGGAAGTGCTAGAAAGCGAGGGGTCAACCGTAACGGCCCCCTAGCTTAGGACCTGGACCAGCCAGGATCCCATGTTACCGCCTGCCAAAGGCGAACTGCTAGACGGGATGTGGCAACACATCTGCCAAAAAGACGATAGACCCATCCCAACGTTGCAAAGTAAGGCAGGGCGGCTACACGCAGTCGGTGGTCCAGGGCCCCCATACTACGGCCCAATGTCCACGGGGACCACTAGGCCTCCCGCCACAATCGAAAGTCTCAAGTCCATTGCAGCGTGCCATGGTAGACTCCCTACAGACCCGGCTATCCTGGGTGTTACGCAATCACCAGATTGAATCACTCAGAACCGAGCCTTCTGTATGCCATCAGCAGAGAATGCACCCTAAGTACACGGCCCCTCCACGCGACATCAGAATAAGTGATGTAGACCATGTTCAGGGCCCCAGTCGGGCCGCTAGCACCGCATTAGCCAAGGAGGGGGAATGGAGAGTATGTGATGAAAACGGAGCGTTTGGTTGTGAAACCATGTACCGGGGCTAACGAGTAAAGCAGTGGGACGAGACCAAACTGCGAACGACAGATAACCAGGAACCACACTGTAAGGACCTGGCCCCCAGTGACCCACCAACATGATCACAACCACAAAGACGAGCCCACCATGTCAAGACTTCAACCCAGGCGATCGACCCGGGGGCACAGGGCACCAGATCACCTCAACTTGCAAATAACTTGCACAATAAGACTTTGGGGGGGAGTGATGTTATGTATGTATGTAGACTTTACCCAAATGTAAGACTTGCCACCAGGGGGCACACCTGTGGGAGACCTAAGAGTCACCTGTGCACCCTGGGGCAAGCAGGTATAAAGCTTCCATGCTGCTTCCTCACTCTGGAGTCTGAAATAAAGAGACCAAGGTCACAACAGTTTGAGCTTGCGATATAGTCCTGTGGATTTATTCTGGACATAACAGTAATGAGCCAGGTAATCTGTTTTTGTTATGTTGATTGAGGGATAAATATTGGCCAGGACACCGGGGATAACTCCCCTGCTCTTCTTCGAAATAGTGCCGTGGGATCTTTTACATCCACTCGGTTTAAAGTCTCACCTGAAAGACTCCATTCCGACAGTGCAGCACTCCTTCAGTATTACACAAATTCAGGTTGAATTCCCTCGAATTTAGATGGTTAAGGGGTGATCTGATCGAAGTTTTCAGGATATTAAGGAGAACAGATAGGGTAGATAGAGAAAGACTATCTCCGCTGGTTGGGGATTCTAGGACTAGGGGACACAGTCTAAAAATTAGAGCCAGACTTTTCAGGAGTGAAATTAGGAAACATTCCAACACACAAAGGGCGGTAGAAGTTTGGAACTCTCCTCCACAAAGGCCAATTGATGCGAGGTTAATAGCTCATTTTAAATCGGAGATTGATAGATTTCTGTGAACCAAAGGTATTAAGGGATATGAGGCAAAGACGGGTATATGGAGTTAGGTCTCAGATCAGCCACGATCCCATTGAATGGGGGAGCAGGCTCGAGGGGCTGAATGGCCTCCTGTTCCTTTGTTGCTACTGCACTGGGAGTGTCAGCCTGGATTTCTGTGCTCGAGTCTCTGGAGTGGGATTTGAACCCACGATCTTCTGACCCAGCGGCGAGACGGCTTACACCATTCATGGTAATGGTCTGGGTTGTACCCACATTATTCCTTGCTTCACGACAGGTGACCTGAAAATAGCAGTGCCGTCAACACTCAGGATATCCGGAGCGATCGATGGATTGCTGCTTTAATGCACGTGATTCATGTGGGCAGAAGAAAAAACATCTTTTCACTCTCCTCTATTCCAGTCAGTAGGGAGCATTTAAACATCCGTTCAAAAGCCAATCCGTGGTCAGGCGTGCTGACAGCACTTGCTTATTGGCTCATGAGATATGGTCATTACCCCCGTTTGGACACATTACGCGTCAGGCTTCCCATCACCTCAACAGACTATCTGGTCATTCTGCTTGTGGGAGCTTGCTGTGCACAAATTGGCTGCTGCGTTTCTCACATTACACCAGTGAGGACACTTCAAACAAAGAAATACTTCATTGTTTGTAAAGCGCTTCGGGAACGTCCTGAGGTCGTGAAATGCATTTATATAATCTATACGTATATTAAAATTCCTGCTTTCTAACGTGATGTTGGCAAAGGTTACAGGCTCCCTGGTGCAACATTTAATGCTCCCTCAGACTTGCTGCTACTTTCCAAGCATTAGGCGCCTACGTTAAGCAGCTGGCTGTATGACATGATGATATTAGACAAAAGCACATTTGCTTGAAACGGAGCTCAAATTCGCAGCCCCCGCCTCCCCCGGTTAAATCCAGCCTGGGAGGCTGAGTGTGGGTAGGATAGAGGATAGTGTTCACAGGGTGCTGGGTGTGTGATAGTGTGGCGTTAGGCGATACACTCCCACTGCCGGTTCCACCTCCCACAGGGATGTGCGGCAGGGTTTGATGAGGCGGGGCTGGCTGGAGAGCTCAATGTTCAGTCTTCCCGTCCCTCCTTGCCTGCGGTTACCAGAGCTGATTCGGCCCTCTTTACATTCCTGGTGGTCCTTTTTCAATCCATCCTGACGTTCCCCAGAGGGATGGAGATTTGATTGGGATACGCTGATGCTCTGCGCCAGTTTGTGCCGTTCTTTAATCAGACCCTCGCAATCTGAAGTACATTTGTTTTTAAAGGTGAATCCCCGGTGAAGTGCCAAAGGCAAGAGACGCAGCCACATTTTCTGGGGATTCTGGGGCTATTTCAAGCCTTCAGAAGCTTTGGAAGTTGTCACTTTCCATTTATTCGGTTTAGTACAAAATATAGCAGCAAACCAAGTAATGAGGCTCGATGTGTGTTTATTAAATATACAGGTGACTGCTTGCAAATGAGGTCGGCAAACAAGTGCTAATAAAGTTATTGTTCCAACTTTTAATTATCCTCCTGTTCCCATCTCGGCTCCATGGCCTGATGCCCATGGTGGGGAAAGTAAATCAACCTCAATCTCTGCTCCTGATCGCTGTCCCAACACTTCCTGCCGGAGCAGTATGCATGTGGTCATCAGGCAAGCATTCAAGGTGGGAGGCCAGCCAGCTCACCTCCATAACTCTGCTGTCCGTATCCGAAGCCTTCAGCTGCCTGGGTCCTAAACTCTGGAACTCCCTAAACCCCTCCACCTCTCTCTCCTCCTTTAAGACGCCCCTTAAAACCTACTTTTTCGACCAAGCTTTGGGTCGCCTGTCCTCCTAGCTCCTCAAGTGGCTCAGGTGTCATATTTTTTCGGGGACGTTTTACTACGTTAAAGGCGCTATATAAATGCAAGTGACTGCAGTGCCACCACAGTCGAATAGGCTGTCGATACATACCGTCTAGGTCACGCAGGAGAGGAGGGTAGGATAATATACAACCAGAGACCGGTCTGCTCTACATTGGGGAGACCAAGCGTGGATTGGGCGATCGCTGGGCGGAACACCTCCTTTCAGTCCGCGAGCGTTGACCCCAAGCTTCCGGCCGCCTGCTGTTTTAATTCTCCGCCCCACTCCTGCTCTGATCTCTCCGTCCTCAGACTCCTACACTGTTTCAATGAAGCTCGAGAAACAGCATCTCATATTTCGATCAGCCTTCCGGACTCAACATCGAGTTCAGCAATTTCAGACCATAACCATGGCCCCCATGTTTTCAGACAGCGGGTGTTGGCAGTGGTTCTGCTGTTGCCGGTATGGACTGGTTGGGCAGAATGGCCTGTTTCTGAGCTGGATGCTCTATATAATTCGATGTAATTTGCACCTCCTCCAAACCATCTTTTGTTTCTGTACTTAATAACATAAGAACATAAGAAATAGGAGCAGGAGTAGGCCATACGGCCTCCCCGAGCCTGCTCTGCCATGTAATACGATCATGGCTGATCCGATCATGGACTCAGGTCCACTTCCCTGCCCGCTCCCCATAACCGCTTATCCCCTTACTGCCACCTTTTGCCTCGCACCATCAGCCATTTTGTCATTTAATCTCTCCTGCCCTCCACCTAATCACAAACCTTCCCTGTTGTTCTTTCCTCCCCCCTTCCCCTGCGTCTCCACTTGCTTAAAACCTGCTCCATCTCTAACTTTTCCCAGTTCTGACGTTAACTCGGTTTCTCTCTCCACATATGCTGCCCGACCCGCTGAGTATTTCCAGCATTCTCTGCTTCTAATTCAGACTTCCAGTATCCGCAGTCATTTTGCTCTTGTAAAATCAGAGAGAGCGGCCTGTGAATTATTCTGACATTCATAACTTTGGGCCGCCAAGCAAGCAAGTGTAAATATTTGTTCTTTCTCGGAGCTGGTAAATGATGCCATGTGCCATTTAACTTCCTCCGCTGATATTTATTTACTTATCATGTGCAGCTGATGAGATTTAGCAGAAGGCACAGATTGCATTATTTCTCTTTATGCCTTAGTCCCCACGGGTTTTTTTTCCCAGTCAAATTGAAGCAGGTGTCTGAAGCAGGCTGTGGCTGTTGCTGGTCCTTTAATCTAGGTGCTGTATTGTGGAACAAGCCCTTGCCTTTAGGAGCCGCTCTGCTGGAGGGGACTGGTCCTTGGACAAGGCTCCAGGGGGGATCGGTGACCACGGAACAGTAGCCCAACAGGGAGGCCACATCACGGGGGCAGGAGTCGGTCAGCGGGACAGTTCAGTGGGGAGGAAAGGAAAGGGGCAGCACACGGGAACGGGCAAAGGTCATTAAACTCGCAAAGGAACAAAGACTTGCATTGGCAGGGTAGATGCTGAGAGGTTGTTTCCCCCTGGCTGGAGTGTCTAGAACCAGGGGGCACAGCCTCAGGATAAAGGGACAGCCATTTAAGACCGAGATGAGGAGGAATTTCTTCTCTCAGAGGGTGGGGAATCTTTGGAATTCTCTGCCCCAGAGGGCTGTGGATGGTGAGTATCTGAATATATTCAAGAATGAGAGAAACAGATTTTTTGAGTCAAGGGGAATCAAGGGATATGGGGATCGGGCGGGAAAGTGGAGTTGAGGTGGAAGATCAGCCATGATCTTATTGAAAGGCGGAGCAGGCTCGAGGGGCCGAATGGCCGACTCCTGCTCCGAATTCTTATGTTCTTATTTATATAACACCTCAGGGCATCTCAAAGCACTTTACAGCCAATGAAGTACTTAACGTGAGAAACGCGGCAGTTAATTGGCACACAGCAATATCCCACAAAGCAGCGCTGTGATAATGACCCGATAATCAGTTTTAGGGACGTTGGTTGAGGAATAGATATTGGCCCCGGGACACCGGGGATAACTCCCCTGCTCTTCTTCATAATCCTGCCGTGGGAACTTTTACATCCACCTGAGAGGGCAGACGGGGCCTCGGTTTAATGTCTCATCTGAAGACGGCATCTCAGACAATTCAGCACTCCCTCAGCACTGCAATGGTGTGTCAGCCTAGATTTCTGTGCTCAAGTTCCTGGAGAGGGACTTGAACCCACAACTTTCTGACTTTTGGTCACCTGTGCTAATTTCTACTTGTGTGGCTTGGTGTCAAATCTTTATTGCGGAACACTCCTGTGAAGCACCTTGGGACATTTCACTACATTAAAGGTGCTATATAAATACAAGTTGTTGTTGTTGTTGTTGTTACGGAACCAAGGTGGGTAGATGGAATTAAGATACAGATCAACCATCATCATAGGCAGTCCCTCGAAATCGAGGAAGACTTGCTTCCACTCTAAAAGTGAGTTCTCAGGTGACTGTACAGTCCAATCCAGGAATTACAGTCTCTGTCACAGGTGGGGCAGACAGTGGTTGAAGGAAAGGGTGGGTGGGGAGTCTGGTTTGCCGCATGCTCCTTCCGCTGCCTGCGCTTGATTTCTGCAACGAGACTCGAGGTGCTCAGTGCCCTCCCGGATGCTCTTCCTCCACTTAGGGATGTCTTGGCCCAGGGATTCCCAGGTGTCGGTGGGGATGTTGCACTTTATCAAGGAGGCTTTGAGGCTGTCCTTGAAAAGTTTCCTCTACCCACATGGGGCACACTTGCCGTGTAGGAGTTCTGAGTAGAGCACTTGCTTTGGGAGTCTCGTGTCAGGCATGCGGACAATGTGGCCCGCCCAACGGAGCTGGTCACGTGTGGTCAGTGCTTCGATGCTGGGGATGTTGGCCTGAGCAAGAACACTGACGTTGGTGCGTCTGTCCTCCCAGGGGATTTACAGAATCTTGCGGAGACAGCGCTGGTGGTACTTCTCCAGCACTTTGAGATGTCTGCTGTTCATGGTCCATGTCTCTGAGCCATACGGAGGGCGGGTATCACTACAGCCCTGTAGACCATAAGCTTAGTGCCAGATTTGAGGTCCTGGTCTTCAAACACCCTCTTCCTCAGACGACCGAAGGCTGTGCTGGTGCACTGGAGGCGATGTTGGACCTTGTCGTCGATGTCTGCCCTTGCTGATAGTATTGAATAATGGTTTGAACGGCTGAATGGCCTCCTCCTGTTCCTGTGACTGTTAAACCCGTAGATATTACTCCTTCACTTAGGTTTTAGCTCCTGGCTTCATTGGGCATCAATCCTGATCTCTGCTACTCCGCTCCGAAGAGACGCTACTCCTCATCAGGAATGTGACTGAAGGAAGCCTGTGCCTGGGCAGTTTGTAAACCTGTACGGGAATTCAACCCTTAAATATCACCTGGGCCTTGCTCCGTAATCTCTGCTCCACGATAACTTGCTCAATTCTTGGTTTCAGCATCGGGCAGCTGGCTTCATTCGTTGCAGGATTTCAGCAGTTCCCTTGCTGCTGGTGGGAACAACGTTGAGCAAATGTGATCTGACTTTTGTAAAGATGTGATGATTGCAGCAAGATGTTGTTTTCCCCTACTTGCTCCTTGTGCTCCGTCCAATTCTACAGCTGCCGGTATTCTTTATACCTCAGAGCAAGGTGTTCGATTTCTGTACACGGGGTGTTATACCGCACAGCCTGGTGTTCGATGTCTGTACACAGGGTGTATACCTCACAGCCTGGTATTCGGTTTCTGTACACAGGGCGTTATACCGCACAGCCTGGTGTTCGATGTTGGTACACTGTGTTATACCTCACAGCCTGGTGTTCGATGTCTGTACACAGGGTGTATACCTCACAGCCTGGTATTCGATTTCTGTACACAGGGCGTTATACCTCACAGCCTGGTGTTCGATGTCTGTACACTGTGTTATACCTCACAGCCTGGTGTTCGATGTCGGTACACAGGGCGTTATACCTCACAGCCTGGTGTTCGATGTCTGTACACTGTGTTATACCTCACAGCCTGGTGTTCGATGTCGGTACACAGGGCGTTATACCTCACAGCCTGGTGTTCGATGTTGGTACATTGTGTTATACCTCACAGCCTGGTGTTCAATGTCGGTACACAGGGAGTTATACCTCACAGCCTGGTGTTCTATGTCGGTACACAGGGAGTTATACCTCAGAGCAAAGTGTTCGATGTCTGTACACAGAGTGTTATACCGCACAGCCTGGTGTTCGATGTTGGTACACTGTGTTATACCTCACAGCCTGGTGTTCAATGTCGGTACACAGGGAGTTATACCTCACAGCCTGGTGTTCTATGTCGGTACACAGGGAGTTATACCTCAGAGCAAGGTGTTCAATGTCTGTACACTGTGTTATACCTCAGAGCAAAGTGTTCGGTGTCTGTACTCTGTGTTATACCTCACAGCCTGGTGTTGATGTCAGTACACAGGGAGTTATACCTCAGATCAAGGTGTTCGATGTCTGTACACAGGGTGTTATACCTCACAGCCTGGTGTTCACATTGAACACATTATAGCTGGGAATCCCATGTTCATTATCTGCACTGTTATATAATCAGTAGTCCCTTTACTCAATGTCTGCACTCATTTATTTTATTACTGAAACGTGCTGGTACTCTGGATTAAATTAGCAAGAATTGTATTCTGGTCTTTCGATTCCCTCTCATGTACAAATGTTTCATTTCACAATGGCCGTCTTTCTTATGATGTTTTGCATTCTGTGAAGTTAGTCGTTGCCTGGGGCTGTTGGATTGTTTGTTGGCAGATTCTTGCTCAGTTTATCAACGAGATTTCCAGGGCTTTTATATTTTTAGAAATCCCCTTCATATAAGAAAAATGACAATGGAAAAATGTTGAGGCGGGATTGGGAATAAATGATTCAGTGACAGAGATTGGTGCTTGGTGATTGCCTTTTAATCGGCAGCGATCGGGTTGAGTGTGTGCAGTGCTCGAGAGAGACAACACTGTCACACAGAATGGCTCCCGTGGCTTAACACTTTAAAGCCGAGCCCAGCATGCGAGTGCAAAGGACAAGCCTGAAACGTTTGCAACCATTTGCAGCCAGAAGTGCCGAGTGAATGATTCACATCGGCCTCCTCCTGATGTCTCCACCACCACAGAAGCCAATCTTCAGCCAATTCGATTCACTCCACGTGATACCAAGAAACGGCTGAGCGCACTGGATACAGGAAAGGCTATGGGCCCCGACAACATCCTGGCTGTCGTGCTGAAGTCTTGTGCTCCAGAACTAGCCGTGCCTCTCGCCAAGCTGTTCCAGTACAGCTACAACACTGGCATCTACCCGACAATGTGGAAAATTACCCAGGTATGTCCTGTTCACAAAAAGCAGGACAAATCCGATCCGGCCAATTACCGCCCCATCAGTCTACTCTCAATCATCAGAAAAATGATGGATGGTGGCGTCGACAGTGCTATCAAGTGGCACTTACTCACCAATAACCTGCTTACCGATGACCAGTTTGGGTTCCGCCAGGACCACTCGGCTCTAGACATCATTACAGACTTGATCCAAACATGGACAAAAGAGCTGAATTCCAGAGGTGAGATGAGAGTGACTGCCCTTGACATTAAGGCAGCATTTCACCGAGTGGCATCAAGGAGTTCTAGTAAAACTGAAATCAATAGGAATCAGGAGGAAATACCTAGTACAAAGAAAGATGGTTGTAGTTGTTGGAGATCAATCATCACAGCCCCAGGACATCGCTACAGGAGTCCCTCAGGGCAGTGTCCTAGACCCAACCATCTTCAGCTGCTCTATCAATGATCTTCCCTCCATCATAAAGCCAGAAGTGAGGATGTTCGCTGATGATTGCACAGTGTTCAGTTCCATTCACAACTCCTCAGATATTGAAACAGTCCATGCCCCATGCAGCAAGTCCTGGACAACATTCAGGCTCGGGCTGATAAGTAGCAAGTAACATTCGCGCCACACAAGTGCCAGGCAATGACCATCTCCAACAAGCAACAGTCTAACCACTGTACCCTTGATATTCAACGGCATTACCATCACCGAATCCCCCACCATCAACATCCTGGGGGTCACCATGGACCAGAAACTTAACTGAACCAGCCACATAAATACTGTGGCTACAAGAGCAGGTCAGAGGCTGGGTATTCTGCGGCGAGTGTCTCACCTCCTGACTCCCCAAAGCCTTTCCACCATCTACAAGGCACAAGTCAGGAGTGTGATGGAATACTCTCCACTTGCCTGGATGAGTGCAGCTCCAACAACACTCAAGAAGCTCGACACCATCCAGGACAAAGCAGCCCGCTTGATTGGCACCTCATCCACCAGCTTGAACACTCACTCCCTCCACCACCGGCGCACCGTGGCTGCAGTGTGTACCATCTACAAGATGCACTGCAGCAACTTGCCAAGGCTTCTTCAGCAGCACCTCCCAAACCCGCGACCTCTGCCACCTAGAAGGACAAGGGCAGCAGGCGCATGGGAATACCACCACCTCCACGTTCTCCTCCGAGTCACACACCATCCTGACTTGGAAATATATCGCCGTTCCTTCATTGTTGCGGGGTCAAAATCCTGGAATTCCCTCCCTAACAGCACTGTGGGAGCACACGGACTGCAGTGGTTCAAGAAGGCAGCTCACCACCACCTTCTCACGGGCAATTCGGGATGGGCAATAAATGCCTGCCTTGCCAGCTGTAATATAGAGCTCCGCCGAGTGGACTACTGTGGTAATGCAACTGCTAATGTAAATACAATAAAAGGATCAAGTGACAAGATCACATGATAACTGTTGGAGCCATCTTGTAGACTGTGTTTGTTAGTGATGTCATAAGGAATATATCACACCAGCCATGCCCACATCCCAGGAATGAATAAAGAAAAATTATTGCTTTCCTGATAAGCTGGAAGTAACTGTGGAAATAGGGATCATTTTGAAAAATTGTGGCAACTTCTAGTCAGACTCACTAGTTTTGCAATAAAGGTTTGTGTCAGCCGTGGCTCAGTGGACAGCACTCTCACCTCTGAGTCAGAAAGTTGTGGGTTCAAGTCCCACTCCAGAGACTTGAGCACAGAATCTAGGTTGACACTCCAGTGCAGTGCTGAGGGAGTGCCACACTGCCAGAGGTGCCGTCTTTCAGATGTAAAAGATCCCTTGGCATTATTTGAAGAAGAGCAGGGGAGTGATCCCTGGTGTCCTGGGGCCAATATTTATCCTGCAATCAACATCACTAAAAAAAGATAATCTGGTCATTATCACGTTGCTGTTTGTGGGAGCTTGCTGTGTACAAATTGGCTGCCGCGTTTCCCACAATACAACAGTGACTACACTTCAAAAGTACTTAATTGCCTGTAAAGCGCTTTGGGACGTCCTGTAGTCATGAAGGGTGCTATATAAAAATGCAAGACTTTCTTTCTTAATCGACCTGAAACGTTAACTCTGTTTCTCTCTCCACAGATGCTGCCTGACTTGCTGAGTGTTTCCCGCACTTTCTGTTTTTATTAAAGAGATATTAGGACAGGTGAACAAAGGCTTGGCCCAAGAGGAAGGTTTTAAGGGTTGTATTTAAGGAGGAGAGAGAGGTGGGGAGGTTTGGGGCGGGAACTTGGCCCTAGACAGCTGGAGGGAAGGAAGAGAAAGAGGAGGAAAGCTATTTACAAAATCTTAATGAACTTCTCAACACTGTGGGTATGAACAGTAACCAGTAATACCACAACAACAACAACAACTTGTATTTATATAGCACCTTTAACGTAGTGAAATGTCCCAAGGCGCTTCACGGGAGTGTTATGAGATTAAACATTTGACACCGAGACGCATAAGTAGAAATTAGGGCAGATGACCAAAAGCTAGGTCAAAGAGGTAGGTTTTAAGGAGCGTCTTAAAGAAGGAAAGAGAGTTAGAGAGGCGGAGAGGTTTAGGGAGGGAGTTCCAGAGCTTGGGGCCCAGGCAACAGACGGCACGACCACCGATGGTTGAGTGATTATAATCATGGATGCTCAGGAGGGCAGAATTAGAGGAGCGCAGATATCTCGGGCGGGTGGGGGGGTGTGGGGGTGATGGGGCTGGAGGAGGTTACAGGGATAGGGAGGGGGTGAGGGAGGGATTTGAAAACAAGGATGAGAATTTTGAAATGTAGGTCAACGAACACAGGGGGTGATGGGTGAGCGGGACTTGGTGAGAGTTAGGACACGGGCAGCCGAGTTTTGGATCACCTTTAGTTTACATAGGGTAGAATGTGGGAGGTCAGCCAGGAGTGTGTTGGAATAGTCAGGTCTAGAGGTAACAAAGGCATGGATGAGGGCTTCAACAGCGGATGAAATCCAAACAGAAAGCTGAATTAGTATTATACGTGTCTACTCCCTCCAGAATCCTGAATTATTCACTTGATTAGCCTGGTATTTGACTCCAGCTCCCACTGTGAAGCCTCACACAGGTTTGACAAATTGCCCAATTAAGCATTTATCACCTTTTTTTTTTGTCTCTTTTTAGCTTTGATTTCTACATTTTTTGGGCTCATCAAGATAAAAGATGTCAGAATTGGGAAATGGAAAGTTCTCACTATGGGGTCCCGCTGTTAACACCAAGTAACCCAGGCCGGCTGCAGTGAAACTCCATCCTTGCTACTCACAATATCATCATCATAGGCAGTCCCTTGAAACGAGGATGACTTGCTTCCATGCCAAAAAGGGATGAGTTCACAGGTGTTTCAATGAAGGACTTAATACTCCAGATTCCAAACTACATCTTGAAGAAAGATGCCAGTGTGTGGATTTTTTTTAACGTGTGGTGACCGTTGCACACCAGCCACCACACGGGCTTGACAGAGCTAGGTCTTGGTCCAGTGGCAAGGGTTACCCAAGATGACTGGAGACCAGCTCTGCTGAACAGACCTAGTGCGCACAATATCGCAGTGTGGGCTGGCCCTGGGCCCCCGGCCCCGAACTCACGCCACCCCTGGGCCCTGATCACATCCCTCCACAGTCTCTCGCTGCTCCTTCACCCTGACCTCGCCGCTCCTGCTGTATCTGCCCAGGCACCAATCACCGACCTGGAACTCGCTGACGTCACTCTTCCCTGCCGTCGCCCTCCTGCACCAGCTCGCGGTGTTCCCTGGAGTAGTACGCCTGCACGCTGCTCCCGGGACGCTCACCTCCGCTCCACACCAGTGGCCCCGACCTGCCGCTAGTGTTCTCATGCAGGTCGGGCCGCCACATATTATTACTCACAATAAGGAGGGTACTGAAACCCCAATCACAGAATAAAGCTCCCTCTGCCCCCCCCCCCCCCCCGACCAGAGTAACGTCACTCCCCCATCGATATAGGTGAGCGATTGAGAAGCTGGGCCGAATTTGAACTCCCTCGATTTTAAAATTCTCAATCTTGTTTTCAAATCCCGCCATAGCCTCGCCCCTCCCTATCTTTGTAATCTCCTCCAGCCCTCCAACCCTCCGAGATCTCTGCGCTCCTCCAATTCTGGCCGCTTGAGCATCCCCAATTTTCAACGCTCCACCATTGGTGGCCGTTCCAACGTAGTAAAACATCCCAAATCTCTTCACATGAGCATTCTAAAACAAAAACTGACACTGCCCACAGAAGGAGATATTAGGATACGTAACGTTTCCCACATTACAACAGTGACTACACTCCAAAAAGTACCTCATTGGCTGTAATGCGCTTTGAGACATCCGGTGGTCGTTAAAGGCGCTATATAAATGCAAGTCTTTCTTTCTTTCTTCTTTCAAAAGCTTGGTCAAAGAAGTAGGTTTTAAGGAGCATCTTAAAGGAGGAACGAGAGGCGGAGAGGTTTAGGGAGATTATTTCAGAACTTAGGACCCAGGCAGCTGAAGGCACGGCTGGCAATGGTGGAGCGATTATAATCGGGGGTGCTCAAGAGGCCAGAATTAGAGGAGCGCAGAGATCTCAGGGGGCTGTGGGGCTGGAGGAGGTTACAGAGATAGGGAGGGGCGAGGCCATGGAGGGATTTGTAAACATGGATGAGAATTTTAAAATCGCGGTCTTGCCTTGTCCTGACCTCGATCGTTGACCTTCTGCAGGAAGCTGCTCACACTCCACATCCTGCCCCCGCGGAGCTTGGAGGAGCCGCCCATCATTGTGCTTCTACTGTTACATCCAGATAATGAATTCCCGTCTTACATTTGGAGGATATAAACATTCAATTACTCTCTCTGTGAGATTTTCTGCTCTGGGGCCAAACCACGGATTGAGCCCACACTCACCTCCCACATCACTCTCACAGCCAGGAGACGGAAGAGACATTCATTCTGTTACATTGGAGGGAGGTGAAAAATCAGCCTGGGCTCCTGATCACTATCCAGTGACATCCCACACGACAGGCAACAAATTAGGACAGATTGTGGCTTGGCTGTATTCATTAGGAACACAGGAGCAGGAGTAGGCCATTTGGCCCCTCGAGCCTGTTCTGCCATTCAATGAGATCATGGCTGATCTGTGATCTAACTCCATATACAAGGAGTTAGATGTAGTCCTTACTACTAGGGGGATCATGGCAAGAATGCAGGAATGGGGTACTGAAGTTGCATATTCAGCCATGAACTCATTGAATGGCGGTGCAGGCTCAAAGGGCTGAATGGCCTACTCCTGCACCTATTTTCTATGTTTCTATACCTGCCTTTGGCCTGTATCCCTTAATAACTTTGGTTAACAAAAAGCCATCAATCTTAGATTTAAAATTAACAAATCATTTAGCATCAATTGCCATTTGCGGAAGAGAGTTCCAAACTTCAAGCACCGTGTGTGTGAAAGGGTTTCCTAATTTCACTCCTGAAAGATCTGTCTCTAATTTTTAAATGATGTCCCCTAGAACTAGAGTCCCCAACTAGCAGGAATAGTTTCTCTCTATCTACCCTATCTGTTCCCCTTAATATCCTGAAAACTTCGATCAGATCACCCCTTAACCGTCTAAATTCTAGAGAATTCAACCCCAATTTGTGTAATCTCTCCTCGTAACTTAACTTAACTTAAGTCTGGGTATCATGCTGGTAAACCTACACGGCACTCCCTCCAAGGCCAATATATCCTCCCTAAGGTGTGGTGCTCAGAACCACTCACAGTGCTCCAGGTGTGGTCTAACCAGGGCTTTGTACAACTGCAGCATAACTTCTACCCCCTTGAATTCTAGTCCTCTAGATATAAAGGCCAGCATTCCAGTAGCCTTTTTGATTATTTTCTGTACCTGTTTATGACACTTTAATGATCTATGTACCTGAAGCCCCAAGTCTCTTTGGACCTCCACTGTTTTTAACTTTTCACTATTTAGAGAGTACCCTGTTCTATCCTTTTAGGTCCAAAGTGGATGACCTCACATTTGCCTACATTGAAATCCATTTGCCAGAGTTTTGCCCATTCAGTTAATGTTGAACAGCGTAGCGTTGTACAAGTCTGCAGTATTGAAGAAGGCGATTTGACCCACTTGTCTAGGCAGGCCCCTTGCTAGAATACTTCAAAATGAAATCTGTTGCCTTGCTGACAGCTGTGGCTCAGTGGGTAGAACTCTCGCCTCTGAGTCAGAAGGTCGTGGGTACCAGGGACTTGAACACATAAATCTAGTCTGACACTCACAGTGCAGTGCTGAGGGAGTGCTGCACTTTTGGAGGTGCATCTTTCGGATGAGACGTTAAATCGAGGTCCCGTCTGCTCTCTCATTTGGACGTAAAAGAGCCCACGGCCATTATTCAAGGAAGAGCAGGTGAGGTATCCCCAGTGTCTAGACTGCCATTATCCCTCACCCAGCACCAAAAACAGATTATTTGATCATTTATTTCAGTGCTGTTTGTGGGAACTTGCTGTGGTGCAAATGACTGCCCGTTTTCTACATTACAACAGTGACTGAAGAGAGAAAGACTAGTATTTCTATAGCGCCTTTCACGACCACCAGACATCTCAAAGCGCTTTACAGCCACTGAAGTACTTTTGGAGTGTACGCGGACGACGTCTGCGTCTGCGCACATTCTGAGCTGAACTCCAGGATATAGTCGATGTATTCACCGAGGCGTATGAAAGCATGAGCCTTACGCTTAACATCCGTAAGACAAAGGTCCTCCACCAGCCTGTCCTTGCTACACAGCACTGCCCCCCAGTCATCAAGATTCACGGCGTGGCCCTCGACAATGTGGACCATTTCCCATACCTCGGGAGCCTCTTATCAACAAAGGCAGACATTGATGTAGAGATTCAACATCGCCTCCAGTGCATCAGTGCAGCTTTTGGCCGTCTGAGGAAAGAGTTTTCAAAGACCAGGCCCTCAAATCTACCACCACACTCATGGGCTACAGGGCTGTAGTAATACCTGCCCTCCTGTATGGATCAGAGACATGGACCATGTATAGAAGGCACCTCAAGTTGCTGGAGATATATCACCCACGATGTCGCCGCAAGATCCTGCAAATCCCCGGGTGGTCAGGTGCACCAACATCAGTGTCCTTGACCAGGCTAAAATCCCCAGTGTTGAAGCACTGACCACACTCGATCAGCTTCGCTGGGCAGGCCACATAGCTCGCATGCCAGATACGAGACTCCCTAAGCAAATGCTCTATGCGGAGCTCCTTCATGGCAAATGAGCCAAAGGTGGGCAGCGGAAACGTTACAAGGACACCCTCAAAGCCGTCCTGGTAAAGTGCGACATCACCACCGACACCTGGGAGACCCTGGCCAAAGACCGCCCGAGGTGGAGAAAGTGCAACCGGGAGGGCGTTGAGTTCTTCGAATCTCAATGCAAAGAGCGTGAAGAGGTCAGGCGCAGGTAGCAGAAAGAATGTGCGGCAAACCAGTCCCACCCACCCCTTCCCTCAACGACTATCTGTCCCACCTGTGACAGGGTCTGTGGCTCTCGTATTGGAATGTTCAGCCACCAAAGAACTCATTTTAGGAGTGGAAGCAAGTCTTCCTCGATTCCGAGGGACTGCCTACGATGATGAGGAGTGTAGTCACTGTTGTAATGTAGGAAATGGAAAGTGGAAAACTACACTTCGAAAAAGTACTTCAGTGGCTGTAAAGCGCGTTGGGACGTCCTGAGTTTGTGTGAAAGCCGCTATAGAAATACAAATTCTTTTGTATTTTGTCTTTCCCTGTATGTCGACAAATAAGCTCACATGAAGCTCGGCCACTCGGGCAAAGCATCCAAGTATGGCTGTCTGTGGAGCTGCCTCAGTTGGCACTTGCATGTGAGGTGAGGGGGGCACAAGAATACATGTTCTCTAAAATGTCCCTCAGTGATAATGGAGAAATCCCAAATTGTTATTTCAGAGAATACATTTGTTGATTTCTAAAGCTGTAAAACAACTCCAGTAGATAGAAATTGTGCTTCAAGTAGGGAACCTGTTCACATTCCATTATTGTTGCCGAATAAAGTGTTTGTTTGAAGCTGTTGGTGTATTTTCGGAGCACAAGCCCTGTGTGTTATGCCTGAGAGGCCCCGGGACTGACCATCAATCACTGTCCGATCCCACTGCTGATTCGCTCAGTAAATCCACCAATCCACAGGCGGCCAGCTCGCCTCTGCATTAACACCCTCGGTCCGGATCACAGCACCATGCGACAGACATTTATGTTTCATTTAAACAAATAGCTCTTTTTTCGGTGAGCAGTTTTCTCCCCTGTCTCCTGCAGACATGTCCCCCTCACCTGGCCCTCCCTCACCCCACCTCACACAGCCCTCCCTCACCCCCTCCCTCACCCCCCCTGATCCGGCCCCCCTCCCTCACCTAGCCCTCCCTCACCCCCCCTGATCCGGCCCCCCTCACCCCCTCCCTCACCTAGCCCTCCCTCACCCCCCCTGATCCGCCCCCCCCTCACCCCCCCTGATCCATCCCCCCTCACCCCCTCCCTCACCTAGCTCTCCCTCCCCCCGCAACTCTCCTCCCACAACCCCCCTCCCTCACCCCCACTGCAATACCCCTCCCTCACCTCCCCACCGCCCCCCCGCAAAACCCCCCTCCCTCATCTGGCCATTCGGAGATCAACCATCAGGAGTCTAGTCAACACTTAACCGGACGTCTCAAAGCGCTTTACAGCCAATGAAGTACTTTAGAAGTGTAGTCACTGCTGTAATGTAGGAAACGCGGTGGCCAATTTGCGCATAGCACACTCCCACAAATAGCAATGTGATCATCACCGGATAATCTGTTTTTAGGTGTTGGTTGAGTGATAAATATTGTCCCCAGGACACCGGGGATAACTCCCCTGCTCTTCTTTGAAATAGAGCCATGGGATCTTTTACATCCACCTGAGAGAGCAGACGGGGCCTCGGTTTAACGTCTCATCTGAAAGACGGCACCTCAGACAGTGCAGCGCTCCCTCAGCACTGCACTGGACTGTCAGCTGGATAAGTCTGCTCTCTCAGGTGGACATAAAAGATCCAATGGTCCTATTTCCAAAAGAGCAGGGAGTTCTCCCCAGTGTCCTGGGACCAATACTTATCCCTCAAGCACCATCACTAAAACAGATTATCTGGTTATTATCACAATGCTGTTTGTGGGAGCTTGCTGTGCGCAGATTGGCTGCTACGTTTCATACATTACAAGAGTGACTACACTCCAAAAATATTTTATTGGCTGTAAAGCACTTCATGATGTCTCGAGGGCATCACAGGTGCTATATAAACGGTAATTTTTTTCTTTAGTTGTGATGCCTTGTAGTCAAATTTGTTTGACTCACACACACAAAGAATTGCACCGTGGCTAATTTGGTGAGAAGACTGAGTGTCCCAGCCTCACACCAGGACTTGAATGTATTATTTAGGCTGACTGCCCGGCATGGGAGTGCTGCATTGCCTGAGGGACCGTCTTTTGCATGAGGTGTCTGACGGAGATGCCAGTGAGCATTAGAGGCTGGAATGAGACGACAGTAGGGGTGGAGTTCCGGAAGGACTAGATGAAGCGTGGGGCAAAGGGGCGTCTTCATCCAAAACCTATCTTTGTGAATTAGCACTTGGGTAAGGTACTCACAAAGGTGCAAAAGAAAAAGGAGTTCTTTGTGGAGAGCTGAAGAGTGATGTTGGGTTTCTACATTTACAACAGTGACTACATTTCAAAAAGTACTTCATTGGCTGTAACGCGCTTTGAGACGTCTGGTGCTCCGACACGGCAAGCGAGCCCCAGGTGGGCAGAGGAAACACTGCAAGGACACCCTCAAAGCCTCCCTGATAAAGTGCAACATCCCCACTGCCACCTGGGAATCCCTGGCCCAAGACCGCCCAAAGTGGAGGAAGAGCATCCGGGAGGGCGCCGAACACCTCGAGTGTCGTCGCCGGGAGCACGCGGAGGCCAAGCGCAAACAGCGGAAGGAGCGCGCGGCAACCCAGGCCCCCCACCCACCCGTCCCTCCAACCACCGTCTGCCCCACCTGTCACAGAGACTGTAGGTCCCGCATTGGTGTCTTCAGTCACCTGAGAACTCAAGTTAGTGTGGAAGCAAGTCATCCTCGACTCTAGCAGACTGCCTAAGAAGAAGAAGAGAAGGTGGTCATGAAAGACGCTAGATAAATGCAAGATTATCTTTCTTTCTACTCACGACAGGCACGCTTCCTCGTTACTATTTATTGGTGTCAGTTAAGTGTGGCTGTGATAGATGAGCAGCAATTTACAAAGTTACATTCTCAAACAAAGCCATGCAGTCAAACCTATTTATATGCAAATTGGATATATATATCCAAAATCTATTTACGTGTCTGTTTTTTTTACACTTGGAATTTATTTCCCATTCCCCTCCCCCTGCATTTATTTTTTCCTGATTGCCCTGACCCATCCCAGCCCTGCCTTGCTCAGCTCTGCTGCGAGACTACAGGGGCTGGTGCTTTTGAGTGAGGGACCGTGGATGTTATGGAAAAGTGAGGTGATTTTATTTTCAGTCATGTGCTGTTCCTCCCCTCCCCTGACATCAGGGAGATGAAAAGCTAATCGCCATTCAGGGCTTACAGCGGGTACAGGAGTCCTGTGGTTCGGACGCTGGAATAGTAAGCCAGAGATTGGGCAATTCAGGTTCATTAACCGTGGTGATTTATGGGCTAGCACCAGATTAATTAACCATCCGAGTGTCGTAACAACTCAACTGGTTCACTGATGCCCTTCAGGGAAGGGAACCTGGCCTACACGTGACTCCAGTCCAACAACAACAACTTGTATTGATATAGCAGCTTTAATGTAGTAAAACGTCCCAAGGTGCCTCACAGCAGTGTTATAAGACAAAATTTGACACCGAGCCACATAAGTAGAAATTAGCGCAGGTGACCAAAAGCTTGGTCGAAGAAGTAGGTTTTAAGGAGCGTCTTAAAGGAGGAAAGAGAGGCGGAGAGGTTTAGGGAGGGAGTTCCAGAGCTTGGGGCCCAGGTAACAGAAGGCACGGCCGCCAATGGCTGAGAGATTATATTCAGAGATGCTCAAGAGGGCAGAATTAGAGGAGCGCAGACATCTCGGGGGGATTGTGAGGCTGGAGGAGATTACAGAGATAGGGAGGGGCGAGGCCATGGAGGGATTTGTAAACAAGGATGAGAATTTTGAAATCGAGGCATTGTTTAACGGGGAGCCGATGTAGGTCAGCGAGCACAGGGGTGATGGGTGAGCAGGACTTGGTGTGAGTCAGGACACGGGCTGCCAAGTTTTGGATGACCTCAAGTTTCGCAGAGCAGAACGTGGGAGGCCAGCCAGGAGCGCCACACCAACTAGACCGACTCTTTGAATGGACAATAAATGAGGCCTTGTCAGAGTCACCCACATGCCAAGAATAAATATATTGGGCTTCAGAAAGGGTACTGAGGGGTTTACCAGGATGTTATCAAGGAGGAGGGATTTCAGTTATGGGGAGAGGTTGGGACTGTTCTCCTTGGAACAGAGAAGGTGAAGAGATGACCTAATACAGGTTTTCAAGAGGTTTTGATCAAGTAGATAGAAAAATACGATTCCCTCTGGCGACAGGATCAATAACCAGAGGTCAGAGACTCAAAGTCGCTGGCAAATGATTCCGAGGGGAGACGAGGAGAATTGTTTTCACTGAGAGTTATCAGGATCTGGAAGGTTCCCGGGATGGCAGGACTGACATATGAAGAAAGACTGGATCGACTGGGCCTGTAATCACTGGAGTTTAGAAGAATGAAAGGGGATCTCATAGAAACATATAAAATTCTGACAGGATTGGACAGGTTAGATGCAGGAAGAATGTTCCCGATGTTGGGGAAGTCCAGAACCAGGGGTCACAGTCTAAGGATAAAGAGTAAGCCATTTAGGATTGAGATGAGGAGAAACTTATTCACTCAGAGAGTTGTGAACCTGTGGAATTCTCTACCACAGAAAGTTGTTGAGTCCAATTCGTTAGATATATTCAAAAGGGAGTTAGATGTGGCCCTTATGGCTAAAGGGATCGGGGGTATGGAGAGAAAGCAGGAATGGGGTACTGAAGTTGCATGATCAGCCATGATCATATTGAATGGTGGTGCAGGCTCGAAGGGCCGAATGGCCTACTCCTGCACCTATTTTCTGTGTTTCTATGTCTCTATGTTCTAGCTGAAAAGGTGCTGGAAGCTGACTCTACAAGTAATGTTAACAGGGAGTTGGACGGGTACTTGAGGATGAGGAAGTTGCAGGGTTATGGACACAAAACGGGGCGTGGTGCGTAGCACGACTGCTGTTTCTAGGAGAGAGCACAGGCATGATGGGCCGAATGGCATCCTTCTGTAACTTTCTATAATGCTATATAAAGAAAACTTTAAAAAAAATGGAAAGTCTAGGCATAACTGCAGGTTTGTCAACACCTTGACTGACAGTATTCTACTAACGTAAAGGGGGATTTACAGACTGAGGCACTGGGCTTGGGGTGAACTCCAGCCCGATGTAACAGAATGAATGTCTCTTCCAGCTCCTGGCTGTAAGGGTGATGTGGGAGGTGAGTGTGGGCTCAATCCGTGGTTTGGCCCCAGAGCAGAAAATCACACAGAGAGTAATTGAATATCCTCCAAATGTAAGAAGGGAATTCATTATCTGGATGTAACAGTAGGAACAGAAGGATGGACCCAAGCTGCACAGGGGCAGGATGTAGACCACGTGCAGCTTCCCATAAAAGGAGCGGCGGCTATGGGCAGCGTGGAGACCCCGGCCTGAGAGGAAACATCAGCGGCAGGTCGGGGCCATAAAAGGAGCGGCGGGCGGGAGGGAGCAGTGTGGAGCCGTAGCACTTCAAGATACAGCGCCAGCTGGTGCAGGAGAGTGACGGCTGTGAAGAGTGGCGTCAGCAAGGTCCAGGTTGGTGATTGGAGCGTGGACAGGTACAGCAGGACCAGCGAGGTCAGGGCGAAGGAGCAGCAAGAGACTGAGGGATGTGATCGGGGCCCTGAGGAGGCGTGAGTTCGGGGTCAGGGGCCCTGAGGAGGCATGAGTTTGAGGCCAGGGGCCCAGGGGCAGCACGGGCCCAGCCCACACTGCGATATGTGTGTGCACTAGGTCCGTGCAGCAGAACTGGTCTCCAGTTGTCTTGGGTAATCCTTGCCACTGGACCAAGGCCTAGCTCTGTCAAGCCCGTGTGATGGCTGGTGTGCAACGGCCACCACATGTTAAAAAAATCCACGCACAGGCATCTTCCACCCTTCAGGGTTGAAACACCTGTGAACTTGATCTTTTTTTTGGCGTGGAAGCAAGTCATCCTCGATACGAGGGACCGCCTACGATGATGATGATGAGAGAAGGTCAACGATCGTGGTGAGGAGGCGATATTGATCACGGTCTCCAATACTTCAAGTCATGCTCCTCTTCCTAAAGAGTTGGACTTTGGTCATGAAATGTAGAATTCTCAGGCCGGGGCCACTGGGAAAAATAACGGACTAGTTCACTTTTAATTAAACACAGCAGACGGGGACCCTGATTTTGAAGATCAGATGAGGAGGAGAGGAAGCAGAGAACAATGAGTGCAACATAGCAGCATAGGAAATAGGAGCAGGAGTCAGCCATTCGGCCCCTCGAGCCTGCTCCGCCATTCAATAAGATCATGGCTGATCTGATCTTGGACCCGGCTCCACTTCCCTGCCCACTCCCCATAATGCTTTATTCCCTTATCACTCAAAAATATGTCTATCTCCATCTTAAATATATTCAATGACCCAGCCTCCACAGCTCCTGGGGCAGAGAATTCCACAGATTTACAACTCTCCTCATCTCAGTTTTAAATGGGCGGCCCCTTATTCTGAAAAAAGCACCTGTTTTTATGACTTCCTACCCTGGCCAAGCTGGAGGGGATGAAAGAGCAACAGATGCAGCTCACTCGCCCATTCCAAAACCAGTGGCATTTCAAGATTGTTCAAACAGTTCGAATCAAAGGTCACTCGGCCACAGCAAGCCTTATAATAAAGGACGCGGCATTGATCCTGGCAGAGAAATCGCCCCAAGAGCCGATGCTGCAAAACATCAGCCTCTGCACTCCCAGTGCTGGTGAAAGACATGTCCTGTCTGTCCCCCTGAGGGTGATGGCTCCCAGGAACCTCTCCCCTGGATAGTCTGGGCAACAACCCGCCCTTCGCCTGTGAACGCGGGCAGCTTGTGACGGACAATGGCAGGCCAGGCGGCTTTGCACTGTGGGAGTGCTGGGCACGCGAACAAATCGTGATCCATTCTCCAACACGGGGGGGGGGGGGGGGGTGGAGAGAGGGAGGCGGAGGGGGGAGATGGGGGAGAGGGGGAGAGAGAGGGATGGGGAGGGGGAGGGAGAGAGGGGGGAAGAGAGAGAGGGGGAGAGGGGGGAGAGAGAGAGGGGGAAGAGAGAGAGGGGGGAGATGGGGGAGAGGGAGGAGAGAGAGGGATGGGGAGGGGGAGAGAGAGAGGGGGGACGAGAGAGGGGGGAGAGGGAGAGAGAGAGGGGGAGAGAGAGGGGGAAGAGAGAGAGGGGGGAGATGGGGGAGAGAGAGAGGGGGGAAGAGAGAGGGGGAGAGAGAGAGGGGGGAAGAGAGAGAGGGGAGGGGTGAGAGGGAGAGAGGGGGGAGAGAGATGGGAGGTGGGGGAGGAGAAAAGGGGGGTGGGGAGGAGAGAGAAGGGTGGGGGGGAGAGAGGGGGGGGAGAGAGAGAGAGAGAGAGGGGAGGGATGGGGAGAGAGGGAGGAAAGAGGGAGGGAGGGAGAGAGAGAGGAGTAGAGGTGTAAGGGTAGAGGGGGGAGAGAGAGAGAGTGGAGGGGGAGAGAGAGAGAGGTGTGGAGAGATGGAGGGGTAGAGGGATAGAGAGGGAGGGGGGAGAATACCTC